>NW_028327182.1:5760075-6063106 GCF_987537825.1 Furipterus horrens
AGGATTTACTTTTACTTTTAATTTCAAAGAATATTAGGAGTACTTCTAAAATAATCCTTTTACATTGTTTTTCTTGCTTTTAAAGAGGCAAAATCAAAGCAAAAACCGTCCGTGTCCCATTTGAAGACCAGAGCCTGCTCTCCTTTGATGTTACCAAACGTTGCCTTTGTGAATGTAAAAGCCATTTTGTGTGGCTAATTATTAAGCTGTCTCAACACAAACAGGAGGAAGAGCAGACATCCTTTTAAATGCTTCTTTTATTTCGTCGGTTGTACATTGGGTGAGTGAGCTGAATATTACAACCAAAGCATATAATGGATACAAATTAGACCCCTGTTCACACTGTAAGGGAATGAATGAGGGAATTCTTTAAGTGTTACAGAAAGATTTAGGAGAAATGTTACCAGTGCTATGGCTGAAAGAATATTTCGGTGAAGCGCTATCACATCCGGAAAACCAAGAGTGAAATGTAGTTCCCATACAAGTGGCGAGTTCATCTCTTAACTACAGGATTTGTTGAATTGCTATCTTCATGTCTTGGATATTGGTGATTTTGTTTTTGTAATTAAACAAAGCATTTAAGATTTATTCATCATAGTCAGACTTCTGAATATAAACAAACTTTTGGCAAATAATATTTATACAGAAAAATAGTTTTAGATCCTCTCAAATCCCAGAATTATTCTATAAAATTACATTATAAATAAATAAAAAGCAAAATCTGTTGTACATATATTTGTACATCTATGCGTTTGCCTTGCCTCCTCCTTATCGTAAATGGCATATTTATGACTCTTTGCATATTATAATCATGATTCTGGAAAAATGGATATAGTAAAAATACAGTCCTCTGTATTTGCTTGGGGGTACAGGTGATGTTTTTGATGCGCCATTATTAAAGGGCTGAAAATAGTTGTGTGCTAATAATTTTTAACATTAGAATCAAGAAACAAAATAAAAAATAAAGACAATGTTAAAACAATTAGTCTACAAAAATATTTCAGTGATTCACATAATTTACCCTTTAGTAACGTATACTCTGCAATGAGTTTAAGTGAATTAACAAAGAAAAAAAGAAAAAAGAACATAAGTTTGAATGTTTTAGGCAAGTTGTAGCATAACTACATTGTTATAGTTGAGAAAATTACAAATATCAATAATACGTAAAGATGAAACTACCAAAAAAAAAAAAATACAAGTTCGATACAATACTTTCCCACAAATTAAAACAAATGTAACGATACAAGCACTATGTAAGATTACACTTAGAATGTGATTTCTTTTGATAGGGTTATCAAATCTATGATATAAGATAGTCATTAGACTTTGACCAACATTAATTAAAATGGTGAATTTCTTTTTTCTAAAAAGAAAAATGATATGGTTGGTGCATATAGTTTTCAGAACAGGCAGTGATGCCAAAATTTAAAATATTTTACATTCAATCTCAAAAGTCAAAATACTTCAATCACTAATATGTTCACAAAGAAAATGGATGGTTGAAACAATTACACATAATATTCATTTATAACAGCTGTTTTGTTTAACAATAATTTAAAAACTATGTAGGTACTGTATAGGCTATGTGCAACATATAAAATGTGAAATATGAAATATTTGGTATGATAGTGCTTAAAATAAACTTTAAAACAAACTTTCTGAACAAAATTTAATTGCATCGCTATTACCTTGAAGATCAACCAAGTATTTAAAAAAGTAAACAACATTAAAATATGTTTCATCCATATATAGTATATATATGTATGTGTATATATAATATGTATGTACTTGTATTAAAGTTTTTTATACTTTTGCGACATAAAATATGCTTTAAGGTGAAAGAATTAAAAGAACTATTTTCTCCATGCTGTAGTCAGTTACAACCGTTTAATCCAACTTTTTGAAAATGCAAAACAGTAATGGATTTTTTTATAGAGTGAAACTATCTACTTTTTGTTTACATAGTAATTTAGATTAAAGTCACAGTCAGATTTTCAGTGACTAAACTCAAACTTACTTAAATTAGAATATTATACAGATCTCCTCACCTACAGCTTCCTTGTTGGACTAGGTGTTTAGTTTAGAAGAGTTATTCTGTCACAGGCAGACGGATGGTGAGTTTGAAAGACTGATCCCTTAGATTAGACTGTTGGGCATGGGCCTCTCGTTCTTGTCAAGCTGGATGAAGTCTGGCAAAATCTAGGCACTTCTACAAAGTCTCTCTTATAAAACAACTTTAAAAATATACTTGTAAAATAATACCTTCAAGACTTTGTTTGGTGGGGTATGAAGTTCATACCGTGCAAAGTTTCTTTTCGATCGAGTTAATGTTATTCTAGAATCACGTGATTCAATACGGCACCTCCAGGCAAACCAAATACCACACTGTGATGTGTCCCCAGCACTTGTGCTCGAGTTTCCGTTCAAAGTTTAGACCTGCGGCCCAGGTCTCAGTTTTTTTTTTTTTTTTTTTTTTTTTTTTTTTTTTACTTCACTTCCCATCTTTGCTGCAGCATTCATGTGAAGAAGTGAAACATACCCTTTCATCCAGTGGGAAAAGGAAATGACAGTAATTGGAGCTGGAATTGAACCTGCCCTCGGAATAGGTTTTTCAACTAATGCTATTTGTTATTGCTAACTTTGGAATAGTCTGAGTCCAAATGGGTCAATTGGGGGGACTTTCTGCATGAACTATAGTTATGGAGATAAGACAATATTCCTAGGACAGAAACTAGGTTTAGAAACCCTTTAGAAAGTAAACTTTATCCTTTATGTCTTTAAACATCACAGCTGGTCTCAGGTAGTTAACTATCTTAGGTTGGAATATACTAAGCATACCATATTTAATACTCATATATGATATAGCAGCACTAGCTTCTTAGAGTTGTGGTCTGTCCAGAAGAACTAAATCTTTATTTAGCATGCAGTTTGTGGCAATTCTATTGAGGAGGAAACAGGATAGTATGTACAGTAACAATGTTTAGTTATTCTCAATGCAGATTCTTGGCATTCCATTCCATTTCTGCTGATTATTTCAGAATTATCTGTTAAAGAGAAAGATAAGTGTGATTTAGACATTCTTCTGTGAGGGAAAATAATGAGTTTAAGTTCTACCCTTTGAAAACAGACATTTGAAAAACAGAAATTTCCTTCAACTTTTCGTCATTTTGAGGCAGTTATAATTTTGCATAATCCCCACCCTTCATGCTGAAAACACGTATATAGAAGCACTTCTGCTAAGTGCCCACTGTAAAGAATGATGTAAAACCAGGGCGGCATATACGTGGACATGCAGTGTTTAGGTCCTGATTTCCTTTTTTAGTTTTTGCTTCATATTTCTTTATTCCATGTTGACATTATCCTTCCATTAATATGCGCTAAGGTGACCAAGGAAGTCTAATGAGAGAATTAGTTTGTACGTGAAAAGTTATTTGTAAATTTTAAATATAAATAAATGTTTAAAAAATGTATAATAAATTGTGTTGTTTATTCATTAGCTTGCATTTATAATTCAAAGATGTGTTCCCATCGAAAGTAATTTTGTTCCCAAGATATAACAAGTTTCAAATTTAGAGAATGCTTAAATGTCCCATAGTAAAGAGAAAACAGGAAAATATTTTAATAAAGATGTTAAAAGATTCTTAATAATCCGAAAGCACAGATAAAGCTAAACTATCAAAAGCAAACCATGGTCCCTGGAGTTTGATCCCTAAGTTCATTTCCAACTGCACACCTTTGCAAATGACAGGGTGCTCACACTGTGTAATCCAGTCCATCCATGTCAAGCTTAAAAGCCAAGCTTTTAACACTTCTAACAAAAATATTTATGCTTTGTGCAATGCTTTGACCAAACTTTGTACAATGAATAAATGAAATGTTTGCTTATTAAACAGTCAAGAGTCTTTGTTTAGAAAATAACTAGTAAAAATTCTTCATGGGCCAAGGTCAGCTAGTATTTCTGCACACTGGGATCCAATGGTCAATAAAAGCCTCATTTCTGCAAGTATAATTTTGCATCCCATGATGTTAGTATTCATGCATCTGGACATTTTCCCTTTAAGTGGGTGCTCCTACAGTTTATATAAAAATAGTTTTAGTATAAACACTGAAATAGTTTCTTTCATGAAATAAATGAGTATCCTTTATTTTACTGGAACATACAGATGTGCAAGGAACTGATAAAATAGAACTTATTTACATTAAATATTTATATTAAGTAGAAACTCAGAACTTCAGAAAAGATCATTCTTTGCTTTTAAAAAATATTCTAGGAATTTAAAATTAATAGGGAAAAATAGCATCCCTTGTCTTGTATACTGAAAGACAAAAATAGTGAGATATGATTTTATATATAAGTATCACAGTATTTTTGAATGGTCCTTACAAATAGCTAATATTCAAGTTCTTCAGATGGTTATATTATAACTTCATTATTAGAGTTAGATATTTATTATCAAATAGGAATTATTCTATTTCATCCACTAGCTTCAATAATGCCTGTATGATTTCCAAATAAGAATGTGCCCCAAGATATAAAATCATGTCCTGTTTTTCTTTCTTCTTTCCTTTTGCTTTAGCAAGAATCTCTCTAAAATATTTATGGAAAAAAAAAACTATAGTTTCTTAAATGGGTACATAATAATATAGAATATATTCACATTCTTGCTTATTAACTGTAACTAAAACTCCATATAAAATGAAATTTCTAACCATCTGGAAAATAAAAGCACTCGACAGAGTGCCCAGCAATGAGCAAATTTATACTACTGTCATTAGTGACAACAATGCCTTGGACTTGTATCTGACAAAAAGACATGTATGGTCACCCAAGTTGAACTGGACCGTAAGCAAGCTTTGGTGTTAACTAAACGCATTGACGGGACTCATCCGGACCACTCTTCCCTCTGCCACAGCCTACGCACGACCCATTACATGGGCAAACCCATCAGTGAAAATCACCGCTGATACTACTGAACTCTCTGCTGTCACTGCCGCCTCGCCTCCGGGCCAGAAAACGCTCCCCATACCCTGCTCTATGTCTTGGGCTAGATGTGTGGCGTAAAAGAAAAGAATCATGCTCCTGGCAGCTGTGAGCTTCAAGAAGTTCAAGAGATTTGACTTTAGAAGGTAGGAAAGGTCTGAGTGTCCAATTCATTTTTTTTTTTTTTGGTGGTCGCACTTTTCTTGAAAATATAATTTGATGATTAATTTTTTTTCTGAAAACTATAGCTTGCTGGTACTGTCTGAATGAAGTGTCCTCTGGGGTGAAGTGCATTCTGGAAATATAGACAGAATGGGAATCCAGATGAGGAATAGTTACCGACTAAGTGCCTCTGATTTAACTGTTGCCCATCTGACACTGCTTCTGATGTTGGGAGACAGAGGACATTCCGGGCACTAAAGCCATGGGAAGAGTAAGAAGAAAATCTCTGGCAGCAAGAGCCAGTGTGTGTGTGTTGAGGGGGAGGGCATGGAGAAGCCATTTGGAGGGAAAGAGAGATTGTCTGTCTGGTTTTTAATACGGCTTTTACTTAGATTATATTTTTAATTCACATCAAAGAAATATGATTTAAAGTAAGGTGAGCAGGTATATTTTGTGTTTCCTGTTGCTTCTCCTCAAAGATTTTCTTCCAGACTAGGCCTCTATGGACATATAAAATCTGTTCTTTACAGAGGAAAACTTCTTCATTTTCTATTGCAACTTAAATGGTCAGGAGGAGCAAAAGTTTCAGGAGGTGCCTGGATATTTCCATATAGATACAAAAGATAATTAATTCCTGAGAGAACAGGTTTATAAATGGCTCAGGAACATGAGCTACGAGTCTGACATTGACAAGCCCTAATCCTGAGCTTGTCCTTAAAAAAAAAAAAACCCTTAATTAAACCACAGCTCACCAGAGTGACCTTGCTAGTCTGGCTGCCCATGGCATCCCCCCGCCCTGTACTCATCGAAGCCGAGGCTGGTATCCAAAATTCTTTCCTGCTCCTTCACGCCCTGCAGCCCACGTTTCCTGGGAAGGTGTCATTGAAAACCCTTTTGGTGTCTGCCTGAGTATGTACAAGCCAGAGAAACAGCCAACACCCTGGGTGCATTAAGAGTCCCCTCTCTGAAGCATCACTAATGTCATTATTGACTTTAATGGACTGATTCTCCAGGAGGTGCTGAGAAATTTTTACCAGAGCCTTGAGAGGTAGGTCAATGTCGCCGGTCATGATTTGCAGACTTGGAAAAGGTAGTATTATACAAACAGCTTTAATCAGCTCCCACGATCTACCACGTGCCTATACAAGCCAGTATTGGCTTAGAGATGTTCGCTCACTCTGCTCACTGGCATGGGAGTCCCCTCCAGGGCACAGTGACAAGTCTGCGATGGGACTAGAGGAACCAGCGATTCCGAAGAGCATGTCTGTGCCTGTCAGGGTGCTCAGACCTCCCCCTGGGAGCTTGGGAGTCAAAAAAATGGGGTGGGACTTGGAGCAAAGGAGCGCTGGGTGGGACTGTCTGGAGGAGCAAGATGGGGCGAAACTGCTGAGGGACTTGTTGGGGCCGCCCCTCCACAGGACGTCCTTGCCCGGGTGGTCAACCACGTCACACCCCGGCCTCCTCCAGATGCTGCTTTCAGCAAGAGGTCCCTGCCCAAACACAGGCCTGCTGCTTATACTGATTTCTGTTCATCTCCCCGATAGACTAGCCCCTCAAGTCAACGTGATTTTGTAAAACAGAACCATGCCAAAGAAGGGAATGAAAGCATTAACGAGGACTAGCCACCCTAATGTGGTGAATCAAAACCTTGAACTGAAAGCTTTAGTTTCGATTCCTTTTCCACGAAAAGGAGAGCGCACAGAAATGAGGCCGGCTGGTGCCCACAACACTGGCAATTCTATTTTTAAAACAGAGGCTCACTTGATTCAAATGATAGGAGCTCCCATACATCTTTAGTGGACTCCCTAGTTGTAAGGAGAGTATCTGTGACGCAAAAATATCAGTTGGCTGCCATCACGTCTACTCAAGGGTAAGCACCTCCTCCAGGTGGGTGGAGTTATAAGGATCTGGTGATTCCGCTTAATTCACATCCTTAGATTGCTCCCGTAGGGCCCAATGCACGCCGAGTCTCATATCTGCGCACTGAAGGCATGCATGAATGGCCCCAAATAACATCACACGGGCTGTTCCCCCACCACGTGGGTTATGAGCAGCCATGTAATTATCCCTGCCTCTTCGGGGAAGGACCGGCCATTGATTCATAGAACAACGGCACTCAAGCGAATGAAAAGAAGACTGCGCTAGGTAATGCCTGAACACCAAGCCTCTGGGACCACGCAGGAAAGGTGCCTGAGTGGGTCGGGTACAGAGCGTGGCAGATGGAAGGGCCTATGCCTAGAAAGAACGCAGTAGCAGCTCCTCAGCTGCAGCCAGTGGCAACCTGCAGAAACCTGGGCTCGACATCTCTTGACCTTTCCATTTTTTTCAAAACAAAAACAAAACAAAACTGGAAATTCAGCAACTAGCTCCCCTTATAGAAAACAACTCTGTGTTCTGGGCTGGGCGCAGCTATGAGCTGCTGATCTGTGCCTTTCTGAGCCTCGCTTTCTTGGAGGAGATACCCACTCAGCCTGGGTCACCAGCCAGGGCAGCAGGTGACATACAGGGAGGGAGCAGCCACCACGGCGGGCAGGACCAGGAGAGCACGTGTGATGGGAAGTTAATCCTGCCACTTTCAGACACTTGACTTTCACCCAAAGGCACCCTCTACCTAAGGAGAAAGTACTGTTCTTCCCTTGACCGATGCACCAGGTGTGAAACCTGCCTGTTGCCTTGTCTCTTCCAAGGTGAGGATGAAGTAGGCTGAGCCATCCATATGCCTTCACCCTTGGGGGGCACTTGAAACAACTGATCAGAGAGACGAATGCCCTTGGTTGAAAGCAAAACCGTCTGCACAGGCGGAAACACTGAACTTGAGCGCATCAGCATCGGAGACTCAGCAGGTGAACTAACTAGCATTCATGCAACGGGGCGCAAAAGGGGGCAAGCCAATGTAGCGCTTCCTCCGTGCTCCAGAGGTGCCAACACTAATACCTTCTGAGTTTTCCACCTGGTGGTTGATCTCCAGGAACGGAACATATGAATAATTTTGGGAACTGGGAACTTCTAGATGACTCTTAGAAATGTTCACCCTTCTTACATAAACATGTTCATCAAAGGTTCAGGGACATCAAATGATTTATCTTTTAAAATGTGAGCTCAGTATCAAATCCAGGAAGAACTCTTACTGCTTGGCTTCACTGGTAGGAGGAAACATTTCGGTGAACAGATAAACTGTTCTTACGGATCCAAACCACAAAACAATTAGAAAAGAGGAATCACGGATGTTTTCGTGAAATCCTTCTGTGAAAAGCTACCCAGTGATGTCCGTGTGATGCAAAGTTTGAAGAAGTAAATAAAATAGACCTTATAATGTGCTCGCATGGCCTTGCTGAAATCTGAAGGAATCACTAGCGTGGGAGCTCAAATAGGCCATTCAAAGCCGGCTGCTTCAGTCACTAAGCCCGCAGCAAAACTGCATTTTGTAAGCAGCGTCCCAATAATCCTTATATCCCTAGTGTCTGGGACAGGGCTGGGCATGTAGGAGACACTTAGTCACTGCACGAAGGCTGAATAAATACGGAATTACCGAGGACACAGTGCCACACTGCCAGCGTTAACAGAAAACTAACGGACTCACAAGTGACATGTAGCAATGGAGGCAGAAAAAGAGCCCCTTAGACAAGACAGTCCTCCCACCCCTGTTCTATACAGATAAAAGGAAGAGCATTCAAGGCTGCGGGCAGGATCCCTGACAGAGGACGCAAACATGACGGCTAAACAAAAAATGCGTCTAAAGGAAACGTCTAGACTGGGCTGATTTCTTAGAAATCTTTTCCCATGGTCACAAGGCCTCCTTCCCTCAGGAAGTAATTAAAAAAGAAGTGTTTCACTGTCTTTATAAACAAAACTTATTACTGATTTGGAGATAGGAAACAATGGGATTCCTAACAATATGGCCCAGCTCAGAGGCTGGCCTATTGCGCACCATCCTGGGCTCTTTTCATTTCTTCAGCTTCCTTATTCTGTCACCCACGTCCCTGTTCGCTACTGTCCCTCCTTCAGTCTCTCTTGGTTACTCCACGCTGCTTCGCCGCGGTGCCCAAGATGGCCTGGAATTTCCTGCTTTTGTCCGGGAGGCAAGACTTGTGAAGTATTTTGATCGAAGCAGATTTTACAAAGGCAGAGGGATATTTGTACATTTTGGGCTACAAAATAAATCTGTACTTAATCATAGTACAGCTTACTGATGTCAACTGCAATGTCTTTGCTCTCTTGATGGACATAGTTATCAGAGCAATTCTAATGAGGTGTTAATAAATGAATACTTTCAAGAACTTTGGCCAATTTCAAGACAACTTGTCAACTTTAATTGTATAGGAAGGTCAAAGATAATTAGTAGTCTATAAAAAGACACTTTGAAAAATGCTCATATTTCTTATGTGGGGGGATATAGTTTTGAGGGATGGCAGTGTCTTATGCCATATTTGACTTGCTTTCAAAAGGGATTTTTATTTATGTAGAAAAGGCATAAACTGGGGTTGTGGGAGAAAGTTCTCAAATATGACAACCAGTTTCATGCTTGAGGTGAGCAACCTAAGGTTGGTTTGAATGTCCCCAATATGTAGCAGACCTTAAAGAGTATTTAGTCAGGATTATCATTTTGCCTTCTGTCATTATTAGAAGGTTTACAGTCAAAGTTCTAATGCCTTTGTTTTAAATGCCATTTCGTTGCATTGGTGACTCATTTCTGCCTAATATTTTCCATTCTGTGACATGTGAACACACATATTTTTCAGATATACTTTCTAACGTATAAAAGTTATCATTTAAAATACTAATAATTTTTTTTGCATGAAAGGCAATAACACTGGCCTCACTGAAGATTACTGACCAGGGTCCACATTGATATTATCTGGACAAAATGCATATATAGGAATTCTTGATCTGAATAACACCTCTCTTCTTGCATGAGTCGATGTCCTGTATGGAAACATCTAGACTCTTATGAGTATTTTTAGTGAGGGTTTGCTCATGACCCTATTCTCCACCCTCGTCCCAGCCCCTCCCAGTTCCAACTCTCCTGAGAGGATTCTGAGGACAATTTCTGTTGTTGTCACGGTGAGATGGGAATGAATCTAGTCCTCAGTCATCTCAACAGCTGTATATATGCTGTCCAAGGATGATGTTTTCACTTGTGGGATATAAATGAGGAAGAAGATAAAGGCATATGAGAGGAGGCTTTATTTCTTGAGCTTTGCCCTGATGCTGCAGAAGTGTTTAAAACAAAAACATTCAGGAGTGTCCTGTGATTGGTCAGGAAGAGAGGAGCTATTGGGACCATGTTTGGGCTGCAGTGGCCAGGTGTCAAAACGAAACAAATCCCTAGACTGGAAGCCGGAAAAAAGCATCCACGGGAAGTGAGAAAGACGGTGGTATGGATGCGTCTGGTGGCCACCCCCCAGCAGGCCCCAGCTTTTATCTTCTTCGTCACCTGACATTTTTGACTTCACACTGTCCGTCGCATTCCAACTCCATCAACCGTCCCCAACGAACATTCCAATCCCGGAATTCACCATGTTATAAAGCTTCCTATACTTCCAGCAGGAGGAGGGGGAAGGTCTTCCTGTCACACAGCTGCCTGAGGTTTTACGCGCATGCTTCCAGCATCTCCCTTGAATCTCAAAGACACTGAAACACCTGTGAACGTGGCATCTGGCCAGTCCCACAGTTAGAATAGCACTACCTCTGAGCAACGTCATGAGTTAACCTACTGTAGACCAGTCTAGAGACCTATCTGTCAAGTCCATCACTGTCTCTATAGGAAAATTATTTGAGTTCCCAACCAAGTGACAAAGGGAATTTTGAGCAAACAAACATTTAAAAAATTAAGGACTCTCTGCAGATGAAAGAAGGCTATATTCTTCTACTAAATCAAGAAAAATATATGATATTGGGGCCACACTATTTAATAAAATATTCTAAAACATTACAGAAAATATAAAATATTTACCGTGAGATCATTTATAGAAAGATTTATAGCAAGAAAAGTTACCTAGGATTAACTAGGTTGCCCACATCTGAGGCTATTTGTTTGAAGGTGACCTCTGGACACAAAGGTAGAATTTAAGAAAACTTTTTATACTTTTAAAAAACAGTTCATGCAGCGGGCAGCGGGGGGTGGGGGTGGGCAGAGCAATGGAGGGCAACGGGGAAAAAATTGGGGCAACTGTAATGGAACAACAATAAAAAAAAAAAAAGAAATAAAAAAAAGAATAAACGATGTGGCCACAAAAAAAAAGAGAGAGAGAGAGAGAGATTTCTAAGGCGTTCATTTACACCTGCTCTCTTCAATATGGAGTTTTGCCCCTGGTAATACACTGAAGATTCAGGTCAAGAAAAATCCCAGAAGGAAGATCCTGTTGGATTCAACATAAAGGCCCCAGTCCAGCTCAATGCCCCGCCTTTGCACGCACTGCCATTATGTCAGACTTAGAACCCTGGGCACAGTTTTGGCTGTAGTGTTCCTTTTCACAGTGGAGCAGAATGCATAATGAAGCCTGCTAAGAACTGGCTTTTAAGACGCTATGGGCAGAAAAGGAACCAAATGCCAAGACACAGTAAAAGGAACGGTAAGATTAATGTTATGTGCAGGACGTGAAGTACGGCTTTTAAGCATCTTGCACATTTCTCAAACTGGTGGGATGGGTGTCAACAACTGTTGCAGGGAAATCTGTTTTCAGTTTTTTGCCTCTTCCTGTATGTTGTGTGTTGGTCGGGGCGTGGTGGGAGAGGGTGGTGGGGGGGGGAGAGAGAGAGAGAGAGAGAGAGAGAGAGAGAGAGAGAGAGAGAGAGAGAGAGAGAGAGAGAGAGAGAGAGAGAGAGAGAGAGAGAGAGAGAGAACACCACTCAACTGTGTCAAGTCATGGTGCAAGGGAAAAATCAATAGGGATTCTGGAGTGGAATTCCAGGAGGCTTCTCTGTGCCACCAACCAGCTTTGTGACCCTTCT
Organism: Furipterus horrens; assembly: GCF_987537825.1. Taxonomy (NCBI): domain Eukaryota; kingdom Metazoa; phylum Chordata; class Mammalia; order Chiroptera; family Furipteridae; genus Furipterus; species Furipterus horrens. Next base: position 5,772,170 of record NW_028327182.1, read on the forward strand.
GAGCCTTAGTTTTTCGCTCTGCAGCGTGGTAGGGAATTAAACCAGGTTACCATCTGTCTTCCCTGATAACTCCCCAGGAAGTGCCAAATATCCTGGTGTAATAGATAGCAAAACGGAAAGCAAAGGAAGGAAATAGATACAGGATGAGCGCTCCTACATTCTCTTTTGCTTCTTTATTACTCATTGTCCACGCTCAGAGTTTGGTGGTTAGGCCCATTCTTTCAGCATCTCTACTTTTTGAGATGATCCTTATATGATAATTATTGGGTTGGCCAAAAAAGCCTGTTTAGTCTTTTTTGCCATAAAATAAAAGACATGTTTTTCATTTTTACCAATAACTTTACTGATTTGGATACCTTGAGTCTGTTGGCTATCTCCCGCTATGGGCTTCTAGTGGGTAAAGGCCAGGGGGCTGCTAAACACCTTCCCATGCATAAGGCAGCCCCACAGCAAAGAATTATTTGGCCAAAATGTCAATAGTACCAAGAAATTTCTCAAACCACTTTTGACACATTTGATCAGTCACAGCAGCCTCTTCATACACCACACAAATCTTTTGTGTGTGTGTGTGTGTGTGTGTGTTTTAGTTGCATTTTTGCCTTTCTTGAAATATAAAGCATAATATGCTGAAAATGTTGTGTATATTCTTCCATATTCAATATTAAAATTTGATTTTTGCTGTTGGTCTCACCAACCAACAATATTTTCAGACCATGTCTGATGTCACACTTGGATGTTAAAAGTTCTACTAGAACTTTCTTCTTAAATTGTTAAAACTTTAAAAATCAGTAGTTAAAACTCAGTAGTTGGAAGTTTTTAAGGAAACCATATAAAAAGGTCAATCCCAATCCTACATTGGCCATAGAAATCTCTAACTCAAATATGGTAGACACATAAGAGAACAGGATTTGGAGGCAAGCGAATCTTGCTTCTGAGACTGTCCAGCCACTTTCTACTTCTTTAATCTTAAGTAAATTATTTTTTAAGATTTGGTGTCCTCTGGAAAATGGATAAGACACTTCACAGAGTTATGTTGAGTATTAAATGAAAGAACATATATAAAGTGTCTGATATGTAATAGTGGTTTTTGATGGATGTTGGTTTCCTTTTCTTAGTCTATTTATTTTAAGATTCATAGTCCTACATAAAATTTGGTTTCAACTTCTACTTAAACAGGCATTCAAATAATAGTATTGTACATTTAAATGTTATATGATCTGTATGGCACTCCATATATGTTGGCAATAAACTTGACTTTGATGAGACAAAGATTTTTTTAAATGTCAAATACACTTAGTTCCCTTTCTGTATATGTATAATCTGACCTGTCACCGACAGCTTAATATAGGTGGGATTTCTCTATTTATTTATGAAAGTCCCAACTGTCATTCATATTAATCATTTCAAACTAAGATTTTTTTGTTATAAAAACATGACCAGCCAGTAGCATATGATGATCAATGCTGAGGAGTAGACAGACAGTTAATATCCCACGAGAGGAAGGATCCCCATTCTTTAAAGTTAGACCCAGTTTAATCCCAGCTACCGGGCCTACTAGATGTGTTACCATGGATAAATGATTCAAGGTCTTTTGTTCTTGGTGTTCCTCATCTCTGTAATAGGAATTAAACATCGTCCCTAACTCATGAGTAGTGATGATTAGATAATGTATGTAACAAATGCCTGGTGGGAGCAAGCACACAATGCTACTGTTATCATATGGTAATATTTCACCTGTTTTAATTTCCTAGGCTAAGCTACAAAACATGACTACTTTGACAAGGTACAGCAATTAGTAACAAATCTTAGGTCACTGTGCTTAGAGCCACTCACTGTTGACAGTCACTCTGAACAACCAGTCTTGTCTAATAAACATCCATGCTTCAATTTTCAAACTTTCACCTCTTCTCACGCAGCAGAAAGAATGAGGGAACTTAGGAGTTGATTTTTTTTTTAAAAAGTAACTCTTAAACGCCTTTTTCCAAGGCAAAGGAATACAAAAGGATTTTCTTCTCATTCTTTACACACTCCTTAGATTTTCCAATTTGCCGCCTTTCCTTGTTCAAGGTCACCCCCAATGTCGCAGGGTTCAGAGAAGAGCAGAGAAAAGAGAATGAACAATTGGAATTGATTTAAGATATTCCCTTTCTCCTAAATCCTCATAACTAAAGTGGTTCTCTGGCCCTTTCAAATATCTCAGTGTAACAATGACAAATATTGAAAGGATGACTAATGGAGGAACCATAAAACCATTACTGGAAAAAAAGTATTTGGAGAACAAGAAGGAATTGAGTTTCACATCCCAGGGTATCTTTTTGATTCTTCAAAAATCGTTCTAAATTCTGAGGAGGAAGCAAGCTATTGATTGTTCAAGAAGAATGTATACCTGCATATTCCTGATGGACTGAGGTTTGAGGTGGGAAGGAGGACTAAGCCTGACACGGGGAGATGAATCTTTAACACTTATGTCACCTTGAGTGACTCATTTAGCCATTCTAGGCCCTTCTCATTGTAAAATGAAAGGTCAGGAGCTTGGGGAAAGTTCTCAGTCTGGTTTTGCACATAATAGATGACCTTGGGCAAGTTTCTCAGCGTCTTGAATTTTTCAGTTCTCTCATCTATGGATATATTTTGGGGAGAAGAATAGTCCCATACAGAGCAGTTTTGAGTTTTAATAAGATAATTCATATAAAAGGCTTGGCACAATGGCTTTGGTCAGTGCTTATAAAGGAGGGCTCTTGGGATATCTCCAGAAAACTAGAGTGCTCTGGGCACCTGTGAAGGACCATTTAAAAAGCACTTTCTCAGGAAGGCAGGGTGGGAAAAGAAAAAAGCACTGGTCTAGGCAGGTCGCAGAAAACTGGGTTCTCGCCTTGGTTCTCTCACTATGGATGGAGTGTGGGTGGGTGACCTTGCTGATCTGGGCTCCTGTTCTGATTTATAAGGCAGGTCTCCTCATTTTCCTTTGCGTGTGTGTGTGTCATTGTAGAGAGGGAAGTTTGCTCTCGTGACTTCCTGCCTTTCAGAACTTTGTTGTAGCTGATGCAGTCCTGGGTCACACTGGCACCGCCTGATGTACCTGCGATTACGGGGAAATGAGTGACATTTTACAAAGACCAGCCTAATGATGCTGCTTCCGGAAATGCCTTGTGGTGAGTAGGGGACACTGCCCGTATTGGATTACAGGAGGCTCGCCCACAGAAACTCTGAGGTCTTTAAAAACTCCAGAGCAAGCGGAGGGATCAGAAGAATAATATAATTTCATCACCTAAAGTAAACCAGACAAACGAAAACAACTCTACAGACTATGATGCTGAACGCTGAAGGGTGATGAATTCTAAATGCTAAAAAAAGCTGGTGTTTTCATAAACCAATGTCTGAAAATACCAGTCAACAAATTGTCCTTTACAGTACAAATAAAAGCGAAGACGTGTCAGTGAGAACCATTCTTTTTCTATAGGTCACTGGGAGAACTGTCTTGTCCAAGGTTGATGTGGTGGGGGGAGACGTCAGTGAAATTCACAGGTACATAGACTCTGGAGCAAAGCCTGCCTGAATTTCCCTGAATTTCCCTGTCTCTTTTTTCTCCCAATTTCAACATTCATCAATGAAGTAGCTTCCTCGCCAGTCAATCTGTACTGAGCCTATCCCAGGTTACTCCTTCCCACTCACTTCCAATAGATTAGTGCCTCTGAGTTTCTCATTTAGCATTTCTGTCCCTCTCTCATCCTGCCATTCAAGGCCCTCAATTACCTCACCTCTCCTAACCTACTCAATGGAATTTTCCATAACTGCCCAAATGCACCCCTGCCTTCTCTCTCCCACTCACTGCAGCGTGGCCCAGAACATGTCACGTAGCCCACGTGAGCCAGAGTGCCCCTCTTCTTTAGATCTGAGGTAGTAATGGCTGCTCCATCAGCCTCTGCTGCGGGATAAAGTCCGAGACTGATCCTCAAACTCCTGCCTGACCCTCTCAGGCTATTGGGGAGCAATGGGGGCTGAGAGGTCAGCACTGACTTCCGAGTCAGAGACTTGGGGCCAAATGCAGGCTCTACTATGGATTCGAGCTGTGGCCAAATCTGAGCCTTAACTTTGGCACGTGCACAAGAGGAGGGACAGGACCCATGTGATCGGGTGAAATGGGAGCACCTGCAAAGCACAATGCTGGTGCATTTATAATCCTTTCCTCTTCTCCTATCCCCATGCTCACCCCTGAACTTCCCTGCTACGCAGGAGCCACCTCCCCCGTTCATTAGCAGTCTAATTCCTTCACACCCCCCAAGACTTACCTCCCCACTTTCGGGTTAGGCCCTACCATGGAGTTTACTTCCCATGCAGAGAGGTTTGAGTCTATGACGCTCCCATTTGGTGACACTGTCTGATTGCTTCCCTTCTCTCTGACTAGGCAGTGAGCTCCTAGGTCTCTTCGGCACCTCCCCACGCTCGTGGTTTCTAGAGTGATCAGCAGACTCAGAGCTTGGAAGCCACTGCTGAGAGGGAATGCCCGAAGGGGCTGCCGGGCCAGACCTAATGCCAACTTGCCCTTGACACATGGCGACTGCCATATCTGGTCAGTGGGAGGGACCGCCAGGTTAGCGTGCTGTTCTTATGGTGAAGCAATAAAGATCTCTCCTCTCCATCCCGTCTCACAGACAGATGGGCAACTTCCCCAAACACGCAGGGGCAGCCGCAAGAAGGCGGGCAGTTGGGGCAGGACTTGGGGAGATAAATGCCTAATAAGTTAAAATTTTACTCTGTTCAAGCAACTGTTATTGAAACGAGACCCCGTTCATCTTTCAACTCTTGGCAATGGATCTGAACTGCATTGCAGCTAGTCTTTCCTTAGAAAGCAAGAGCTGGAAGTAAACACATAGAGAAAGGTCTCTATATTCCTTTTGCTCAAAAGAGAAAAACCTCAAATTTAAAAAAAAAACTGAGCATGGTTTTATTACCGTAACAGAAGTCAGAATACTATGGGGAGTATGACTTTTCAATCTAAAAAGATTCCCCCAAATTCCATTAAAATGCAAAAGAAGGTGGGACCAGGACAATCCACCAAGCCGTGGAGTTCCACGCAGAAATCCTTGACATTTTCTCTTAAGCTACATGGAATTGGAACTGATATTAGGTCTTCAGGTGCGATACACAGAAGAATTCCACCCAAGTTCCTCACCGTGAGGTGCAAATTATTCATGGAAAATGAAAATGTATTCGATTACAACACTTATATAACTTAACCTTTCCTTAGAGAATCTGCAAATACATTTATTAATTAAACCTCACGGTAGTCCTGCAACGCAGCGGCTTCTGAGGCAGGAAAACAAACGGTCAATTGTCTTCTTTATTTTCTGCTTTCTTGAAGAGAAAAAATAACCTGCCTCTATATGGCCCTCACAGAGGCAGGTCCACCTAAGACACGGCACCCTGCCTACCTCCCCTCTAAAAACATCTTGACCCCACTAGCAAGTCTGGATTCCAATGCACTAGCTGCATTGCACCATGAAATTTAGACTAAAATTGCCCAGAAGCTTTCACTAATAGCATAAACTGCATGAAAATACTGTAATTTTTATAGGTTTTTTTTTTTTTTTTTACTTGAATAGCTACAGCAGGCTCCATCCAATCTCTCTCTCTCTCTCTCCCTCCCTCTCTCTCTCTCTTACTCACGTTCACCTCTCTCCACAAAATGTTTGATGTGGCAGTTCTGCCTCATATGAACCGACAAGATCCATTACGGAAACGGGACCCCTGCTATAGCTAGAATATCAGCAAAAAGGGAGCTGAACAACCGTAACAGTGCGATGCTGGGATAGATGTCTCAGCCCGAGTACAATGCTTAAGGGTTGGACTCTGACACTTGCTGCCTCGGCCTTTTGGAGCCTAACATACCTGGGGCCCCGCTGCTTTCTCTAATCTGTTCCCAGGACCCCGCAAACCACGAGAAAGGAGTCTTTTCACAGTTTGATCACCCACAGAGGCCAGCCACTTCACCGTGTATTTCAGGAGAGGTATCTGATAGGACGGCCTTCCTCCCACATGGGGGCTTCGCAGAACCAAGATTTCTCTTGTGAAGAAACAGGCCCCAAATCGGGCAAGTGGTGGAGAGTGAGGCATGTTTAATGCCTCCTACCTTCATCTGGCTCTAGTCCTAAGCGCTGGTTTTAAATAATAGATGTTTTATACAATTCTTTGAGATGAGAGTTGGAGTAAAACATGGCCTTGCCTTTCTAGATTTCTTGGTTAGTATAGGCCAACTTTCAAACCCAAGAATCTGTATACAAATAGCTTTGAAATTGTATCCACATTTGTATGTGAGAATAAGTAGACTCTCATGAATTGCTTTTCCCTTTCCTCTCTAGTAATTGGTAGCAGGCCAGACAAAACACAATCTATGGATCTGGTTGCATGCAATTATTTCATATTTCTGATAAGATATTGTTGACATTGATTATCTATAGCAAACTTCTACCAGGCGGTATGTCTGGAAAATGGAATTTTCTGACTTATCAAATATTCCAGTAAATAAAGGGTTGTATGTATATGCTATATTATTAAAAAATTCCCAGCCCGGGCCAGGTGGCTCAGCTGGTTGGAGCATCATCCTGGGCACCAAAAGCCTCCGGGTTCAATCCTCCGTCAGGGCACATACTTAGGTTGCGGGTTTGATGCCCAGTTGGGGCTTGCACAGGAGATGTTTCTCTCTTACATTGATTTTTTTTCTCTCTCTCTTTCTCTCTCTTGCCCTCGCTCTAAAAATCAATACACATATCCTTGGGTGAGGATTAAAAAAAAAAAAAAATTTTCAATAAGCTCTTCCTAAGGCCAACTTTCTACTAAATGGATTTAATCTTTGGGGGAGGGTTCAGAAGATATGACTTCGAGGTCATAATTTTAAAGATGAATTATCACTTTCTGAAGATGTGATTATTGCTTAACATATGGCCAGAAATAGAATTTGATCTCACCAGTTTTAAAGGTAGTGATGGAGTGCTGCATAAAAAAATAAACTTTTAATGCCCAATGTGTAAGAATTTTTCTTCATAGCATGGACTCTTGGCCCATATGCATGAGATAGATCACTGTACCCACTGTCCACACAGCTGTAACTGTGCAAACATGTGTGATATGGATTTTCACCAAATCTGCAGGGACTCTCGCTTCTGAGCAAAGGCCTGGAGGTCTTTGGGATTCTGTGGCTCTGGCGTCTCACTGAGGGAGGGAGTGGGAAGCCACAGGCTTGGGGTCAGCACCCTGGAGGCACCTGAGCACATTGTCCATGCAACTGCCATTCTTGAAGGGGTTCAGCTCAGGTCCCGCAGGGGCAACTTCCTGTGGTTAACCTTTCGGGTCAGCCCAGATTTCCTTTTCTGCCATGTGGCATTGTTTGGACATGTTTTGCCGTAGTGAGAAATAGTTTTTATGTTTCTCTTTGGCTCAAAGTAACTCTCCCTATGTCATGGTCAAAGGCAAGACAAAGTAGGCCACTTGCCAGCTGCTGCCATCCCAGTTTAGGCTGTTGTTAAAGACTCTGCCTGGTCTCGGCAGACTCCCCCGCCTAGAATCCAGCTGCTCACTCTTCCTAGAGTTGTATCTTGTCTGAAAACTCTGCAGTGACCAAATAAGGGCCAAAGGCTTTAACTTGGAGTTACTAGTAAATCTGTTTATTGTATTTTTGTTTACATATCTATCCCCAGAGCCAAATAACCAAAAAATTATTTTATATTTCCCCAAAGTATTTGGGTTTGGTTTTCATATAATTTCAAACTACAAGCCTCAGTTCAGTTAAAACTTCCATTGCTGACACTTTGATTAAGCCCTGAGGATAGAATTGATGGATTTGTTGCCTGTTCTTGACTCACCGGGGGGTTAAGATGTAAAGGAACATTGAACTGGAGGATCTGTCATGAGATGTTTTGGTCTATCTTCTTTCCTTCTATGAATGACTTGTATCTAATTACAGACACCTATGAGATTTGAACTATTTGAACTGACAGCCTAAATTGATCAAATGAACTGAAAACTGTCAAAACCCTCCCACATTTTGTGTCAAAGACAGATCTCTCAGTGGAGGAAAAGAAGGCAGGATGCTTCTCATTCGCTGCACCCTGAAGTCACTTTCTGTGTCTTGTGTTCACCTTGGTACTCCCGGACTTGGGGTCTAGGTAACAGCTAAGGAACCACAGGTGTGTTGAATCTTCGAGCTGGGGAGGGTTTCAACGAGTCTAGTTCTAGTCTTCCTCTCCTAGAGGCGGAAACTGAGATTCATTATATTTCAATGACATAAGGCCCATGAATATGACTCAGTGAGAGTTTAAAGGGTGAAATCGGAAGCTGAGGAGCTTGTCATTTTACAGTTATCAGCGATCTCTGGATTCTGAATCCCTTGGCACGAAAAAGAATCTCCAAGTTCTTTGGTAGCTGCTTGGCTCATTGGAACTTTGTGAAAATACACAGACTATCACATCTGAAAGTTTGTGTTTACAGCTATTTCTTTCTCTGTGGTTTTTCCTGTGCAAGCAGATCTTCATCAAGAGCTGCTAAAGGATTTCCCTTTGCCATCGACCCAGCAACGATTCCATTCAGCACTGCAAAACACAGAAGCTCGAATTCTTGAAGCTCTGTCAGGTACTCTTTTAATTACACGTCTTTGGGTTTCATCGAAGTTAAACTTGTTAGTGTCTTTGCCAATTACACTCTGCTGTAAAATGATATATTTCAGCTTCTCAGTCGTTCATATTTTCTACCCCTGCCTCACTACACACATATATAAGCCTACATATTTGTATATAATCTCTCTTTCAAAGTTCTTTCTACCAAAGGAGAAAAAAAAAAAAAATCACTTGGCTGGAAACATATTTATGTTACATGATCAAGCATTTACCCTAATAAAATAAATTTTCCTAAAATAATACATGCTCAAGTATTTATCATCATAATCTAATTTTTCCGAAAACTCCAAAGTATGTCTTTTTCTGGACTTCCTTTCCATGCGTGGAAAAGATCTCTCTGTATTAGAAGGGCTTAACTTGTCACATGATACAGGTAAAATCTCACTATCACCAACAGTGCTCCATCATACTTCAAACTTGTTTTCTTTCTCGCTTTGTAACATCAATTCTGTCAAAAATCAGAAAACGTGGTTCAAGAAGGCAGGGCTTACCCATGAAGGAAACAGATACCCAGCTTTCCTACTAAGAAAGAGTAAGTGAGAAGATGGGCTTTGAACCGAATAACCGCAGGATGCAAACTGCCTCTGTCTTCTCCCATCCGGCATTAAAACAAACAAACCAGCAAGGAAACAAACCAAGTCCCCCACTAAGAATCTTATTTGCTGCTCTTCCTGATATCTGTTTTGAAGCTGAGCTGTCTTTCCTTAGAGGTAGGTCAGCATCTCTGAGGAGGTAAGTAAGGAAACGAACACCTGTCAATCACGTGTACTTGCCTGTGAGCCCAGGTGGCCTCGCTCCCTCTCTCCCCTATTCTTTCCCGCCCGTCACAATTCAGGGGGCACAGTGAGACGCCTCGTGGGGTTTTATTTTGAGTCCTTCATTCAAGTGCATCCGCACCTATCTTTTCACGGACGGGACCTAGAGCACTGGGCTTGCTTATTCCCTTGACCACGGAAAAGAAGTGTGAACCTGCCCTTCCCACCTGCGGAAGGCATTTTGGAGTCTGACATTTCTGCCCTGACACAAGTTATTCTAGTTTTTCTCATTAGCGGGGACCTCCCCTCCAGCATACTCCTCCTATATTTCTTTTTATCTTTTGTCAGGACGTTGATTTTATCTAAAACAAAGAAACAAACAAACAAAAAAGAGAAATAAATCCCCAAACTAAGCTAAAAACAAAACAAAAAATCCCCTTCTCTGAAGGGCGGGCGGGCACAGTGGCCTGCTTTTCTGGGACAGGGGAGGGTGGACACGGACTCACCCTCCCCTCCAAACCAGGAGCACCTGTCTGCGAGGTGGTTGGCCAGGGTCAGGGCCACGGTCGGCCGGGGGCCCCCGGAAGGGCGAGGAGCCGAGCGTCCCTCGCTGAGAAGTGGGACCTCCGCGGTGTCAGGGGCACGTGCATTAAAGCGACAGCGGTGAACATCCCCACGCCGTCCCAGCCGGCCTCCGGGAGCTCCTCCGCCGCCGCTTTCTGAGCAGGTGGCCCAGGGGGGCCCGGGCGCGCGGGGGCGCACTGGGGCGCACACGTGTCCAAGGCGGAATGTTCGCCCGGGGCGTCCGGACCTCAAACCCCATAAAAAGGGGAGACTGAGAATTCTAAGAGGAGAAGTTTTGTCCCCCCGAAACAGATGCACCCGGTCACAACGGGCCGGTTCTGCAGCGCCCCCGCGGGAGAGAGCGCTGTCCCCTCTCCGGGGCGCGTCACCAACCACGGGGCGCATCACCAACCACGGGGCGCGTCACCAACCACGGGGCCCGCCCGCAACGCTCGTCCTAGGAGCCATGTCTCAGCCTGTCGGGTTAATCACACAATATTAGGTACGAAAACAAACAGGGCCACACAAAACATAGCTACATCATTATTGGCAGTAAATGTTAACTCTAAATAAGTGCAACCTGTCCACCGATGCTTGCTCTCCACTCGTTAACGAAAATAAAAAATTTGATGGAGACACGTGAAAAAAAAAAAATTCTCACCGAGAATTTTTTTTTTCTTTTCTTTTCTTTTTTTTTTTTTTTTTTAAACATCAGCACTCATTTAGAGTTCGGGGTTCGTGAAAGAAAGCTTTAAAAGGAGCAAACCTGATTGGCTGTGGCTGTTGCTGCGAAGGGGACACTGGTTGCAGGCGTTGCTGCTGCAGAGACAGTGGCGGACGTAGCGCTGTGCATCATGGGTACTTTCAGGAGGGGAGCCATGGGAGCAATGAACAGGAGGGAGTAGCATTACGGGCAGAGAAGTGGGATGGCGGCGGTGGCGGTCAGCGCGGCAAGCCATCATGGGTTAAACCAGCAGATGGCATGCAATCACAATGCAAAGCAAGGAAGCGGGGGAGAGAAATAAAAAAAAAAAAAAAAAAAGGGAAAATAGCTTATTACAAGTACAATTAAAGGAAGGTTTTCAAACACCATCAGGGATTCCCAGAAAGGCCAAAGCCGAGGGCTTTGGGGGATGTATTTACAAACGGTTTACGTCTAGCAAAAAGGATCGTGGTTCCCCATTCCGAGCCTAACGGGGTCTGGAAGGATCGCGGCTTCTAAGCACGGGAAAGGTCGTGTCCCGGGAAGTCAGGGTATATCGTAGTCATTGTTCATCACAGTTCTAAAATGTCAAAGGTTCAATATGGAGGCATAATTTGGGATAGGATATATATATATATATTTTTTTTTTAGAATTTATTGTGGTTAAGGTCAACTTTTTTTTTTTTGGTCAGTTGGGGGCTGCTTGTTTGAACTCACATGACTGGGGGTTGTGGTTTATTTGGGTCAATAAAGTCTGCAGCAAAATCATGGCCTTCATGTAAATTCTAACATGGTTACTGAGAAATAGCCAGACAAATCTGGCCAATGCCTGCTTTTCTTTACTCTAAGTAGCACTAATGCATACGTCCTAAAGACAGACTTCTGTGCGGTTAACGGTCTGCTATTCAAGGTTAATATCTAAGGGAAAGCTAAGGTTCAAATCATCATCACAAATAAAGCAATGCAAAACTAAAAAGAATAATAAGCAAAGCAGGTCAGATATTTGTTTTTAAAATACATCCATTTATAATTTAAAAAAAAATACTTCTGGGAAACTCTGATAATTCTAACACACAGCAAAGAGGAGATAAAGGCACACCACTATGAAACTTTAAAACATTGATTGATGAAATTAGCCTGCCTCTCTGATAAAGTAAGCTTTTCTTTTTTCCCCTTTGGCTAAAACATATACACTATAAAGAGAACAAAATACAGATCAGTTAAAAGCAGACTCGTACTTGTGGTTTTATGTCTTGTAGCGGTCGCTGTACTGCAGCGGTGGTTCTAGTCACATTAAAATGGTCATTTTCTTAAATATACAAGTACATTTAACAAACTTATACATTAACTCTAAAGCCAAATACGTCTTCAGGTCTACCATTTCCTAAAGCATTTCTACCATCTCTGAAATAAATTTCAAGCAAGTGAAGGTATTGTACATCATATCAAAGGCAAATAAAAAAAAAGGTTGAAACCTACCAATACTGGTAGCGGGTGTCATGCACAACACTGAGCCTGCATGTCATGCAATGGTAGGTGGGAAAAGTGGATAAAGGGAAAGAAACAGGTTAGCGGTTTAGAGTTAACATTCAGAGTGAGATTAGATTGAAGCACAACCAGAAATAAGTAGGGTTAGTTAACACAGTCTTTTAGAGCCATTCACATTTCCAGTACTGACACAAATATATCTGACTCATTTTAAGCCAATAGTATTCAGAACGCACTCCTTGGACTGCTTTCCACACTTTCTTTTCATACCCATCGACATGATTCTCATAAGAATGACATGTGATAAGGCTGCTGCGTCCTTTCTCAAAGACCTCAAAGTACTTGACAGATATTATCAGGTTAATTCTCCAAGGTAGGAAGTGGATATTTTACAGATGAAAAATCTGAGGCATAGTAACGACCCCAAGGTCATGCGTTCTGTGAATCAAGGGTAAGGCTAGGAATAGAGTTCTGTTCCTAAATCCAGGTCAGGTTTTGCGTTCACAGGATCACACCGACTGTATTGCATTATAGTCTCCTTGTTTGGTTATAAAAGGTTCTGTGTCAATAGCAATAGGATAATAAAAACAGTAATTAAGACTCTGGATCCTCTAAATCAGGTGAATTTTAGATTATTCCCTCCATGGCAGGAAGACGGAGGTTCCGGCGACAGAATGACCTGTGGCCAGCAGTAAAATCTAAACACTGCAGAGGCAAAACAGTGCAGAATTGGGGCCGAGTAAGGACCAGGGTTAGGAGTTTTTGTCATAGCTGCTTTTGGGTGACCTTTGAGGGGGACCTTTGGCAAAATTCCTTGGGAACCTCAAGTTGGTGTCTAAGTGGGTAAGCGGGAGGTGGGGGAGGGAGGATTTTAGCCCTTCCTTGCCAGTGGGTGGTCTTATTAATGTACTTGAATCAGAAAATTCTGACCGTAAATACTGACATGTCTTGTGGAGGACTGAAAAAAGAACTGTATTAAAAATACTTCTCTACTTTTGGTTCAGTTCCCGAGGTTGGAAATCAAAGTAATGTAAGGATTTAGAAAACTGAAGATTGGGTGTCACGTAGGTGCATCCCCTTAGGGTTTAGAACTGCCTTTTGAGATATGAGATGAAGAATCTGAGATATGAAGGTCTTTCTTCTCTCTGCTGACTGTTCGCGCCTGGAGGAGACTCTTTTGCCTGATGTACGTTTCCTGACTACCATGAACTAGTCAGGAAAAGGGGCCATTTAACTGGCTACTACTGGATTCTTCAGCAAACATGCTAACACAGCCAACTTAAAACATACACATGCCAACACCTCAAAATCCTGTTCGTGACACCTTAATGTTCTCCAACACTATCTTTCTAATCTTCACAATCAAACTTCCTGAAAGTTAGCTACACATAAGTTTTCATTTCCTTGCCCCCATTTCTTCTTCCATCCTCTCCGATTTGGCTTTCCTTTCTCCTTCTCCACGGAAACTGCTAATGTCATCAAAGAACTCCACATGTCAGCAATGCGTAGGAGCTCTTCCATCCTCACCCAACTTCCTGAGTCTCAGGAACGTGGAGCACTTGGCCACTCCTTCCCTAGCAAACCACTCTTTTCTTGTACTTTCTGATAATACACACCATATCTACATACCTTTTCACACATATATGTGTGTTCTTTAGGACTCAGTTCTGGTTCTTTCTCACCTACTCTATACTTTTCCTTGGTATATCATTCAATGCAGAATCTAAATACTATCTATGAGCTCAAGGCCACCAGATCTATGGCACCTGCTCAGTTCTTTCCTCTGAGCTCCAGGTCTTCTCACCTAACTGTTCACCAGGCCTTTCCACTTCGGTGTCTGAGAAGTGTCCCACATGTAACATGTCCAAACATTGATCTTCCCCACAGAATGTTTCTCCACCTCAGGAAATGCTAGATGGATGTTTATTGAATAGTCATCTGTTTTCTCTACGGTACCCTTTGGGAGAGCAGGGTGTATTTATGTCTGTCTGGGACACAAAGGGGGTGACCGATTCGTTGAATGGATGTTCGCAGCCATTAGTGAAGGTGACTTAGGAGCGATGTGTTCCTGAAATTTATGAAAGTATCCAGTTTGTGCATGACTTCATTTTAAAGTCAGCCATGGCCGGTTTCAAAGTTATCCCTATGAAAATTACATGTTACTCATTTGCATTCCAATATGGAGGGACTTTCTGGGAGGGCCTTCCCGTGTCATGAGTGTGAATGTCATTGATTTCCAACCGCCAGCCGCAGCTCCTGCAGTCATTCTGGGCCGGGACAGGACGCGCCACGTTGGCCTCTGAGGATATGGCTGAAATGCTCAGCTATATGAACGTGATGAGCCCCAGTCTCTATGCAGCCCAACAGTGATATGAGTGCTGCAAACACAGAGCTTTTGTTACGCCTGGTCGTCTCCCTGAATGCCAGATCCTGGTCCTGATCTTGCTTTCAAGCCTCATCTCTGCCTTTTCACCCCACTCCGGTCTCCCCCCAGCCCCTGCCCCTGAAGTACGTTACACTATAACTACAATGGACAATTTACTATTCCTCCATACACTCTTCCCTACCCATGCTGACCCCCTGTGGGGGTGCTCTTCCCTCATTGGCGAAGTCTTCCTTTCAAAGCGCTAAGCCAAGTTTTCCTTCTATGGAAAGTCTTTCTTTCTCCCTATCAACCGCATGTGCCAACGGCTGGACACACGGCCTCTTTCTCCTTCTCTCTCAAATAGCTCAGCTCTTCCCTAATGTAGCCCTTCCTGCTGTGCTGATATTTGGTTTTCGCTTACTTCTGAATTCCTCTGTATTCCCATTCCTGGCTCTGGAACCCAGAGCATATATACTATGTGTTCAAGTGCTGTTTGCCCAATTGAACAAAATATATACGTTTTGTTATGGTTTTATATAAGTACAGTTTCTGCTACATACGAACACATCTTTCACAGAGATGTATGATAACCTTATGTAACATTATGGTTCCTGATCACTGGGAAATATTTTGCTAGCATTTCCCCCTGTTCTACTCATTCTATATTTTCAATATAACAAATAACTCAAGGAGGGAGTCAGTGAGTCGCCTTTGTTCTTCCTGGCTGAAGCAGTTCACGAAGGCGCTAATTCTTATCGACAAAGCCTTCTCAAATGTTCTCCGCTTCAGTTGCACAAATGATTTCCTCTCTAGAATCTGGGGCTCAGAATTATCTGGATAATTCCATTAATTATATATTCCACTTGGCAGCATAGACACGGCCTCAGTTTTTCCACCTGAAAAATGCAAATAATTATGCCTGCCACTGGCAGAACTATTTTGAAGAATAATGTGAGAAGGTCTATAAGAACACTTACAGGAACTCAGAATAAACCTGTCAGAGAAATGCCAAGAAGTATTATGCTCTGACTTCTGTAAGTGTGTGTGGTTTCTGCCACTTTCCTAACATAGCAAAGAAAAAGTATAACTACTAGGTTAAAATAATCTCTATCAAAAAAGAAAAAAAAAAAAAAAGAAAGAAAAACTCCCACCCACTGCCAATGTGCCAGGGCATCAACCAAGATGATAATTACATTAGCATGGTTTGGGAGAAGGATCCCATATTTTACGTAATATTTCATGTTAATTTCTCCACAGCCTGAAGGTAGAATTTCTAAAATCCAAATTCACATGGTGTCAATGGGAGAATGTTAGTGGTACATCAAAAACTTCCCTATGAATGACCTGTCAATAAAGGGTAACCTCCAGAAGAACGGGATATGTTTTTTTTTTTTTTTTTTTTACTTCATACGCATGACAATTGTTAAAGTATTTATAGAAAAGTCAAAATCTGTCAGTTTAAAAATAATGGGCCCCTCGTCTCCTAAGTTCCAAAAAATATTTTTGAACATCATCGCTTAATTTGCAGAGGGTGAAAACAACGATTAACGAGGAAGGATTATTATCATTATCCTTTGAAGATTAGGCTGAGAATGTGACTGGTGAGGAAGAAAGCCTGAAATAGCCACCAGAACCAAGATAAAACCTGACATTGAGGCTCTGGATTTAAGTGGGGTAAAGGTGATGCTAATTCCTTTTTAATAAAATGAGCGTCTTCCATCACGTAAGAGAACCATGTGGAAACTTCTTAGATGTGGAAATACCACTGCGGAGCAGGAGATCCACACGTTGGTTCACCATGGTGTTTATACCATGTCCCAGACGGAAACGCGTGAGGTTTCCATCACTAAGTTGGCCAGGCCGGCTCCGCACCTGCCGGACACACTTGAACAGTTAGTTCTTAAAGAGTCCAGCAGAGGGCGGCCGTGCACAGCCATACGCAACCCGCTCAGCCAATGGGTCCTCAATACAATGCATTTCATCAATAATAATCAAGGCATTGCATCCAGGGCTGATATTCCTTCTCACTTTGGAAGTCTTTCAATGGTTCCCAGGTGAGCTATCTTAAAATGAGGACGCTTTCAGCGATTTGGCAACTCCACCGTTGTGGGATGGACGTGTTCCATACGAGTTGGAGGCCTTCGGTCTTTGGCAGGGCTTAGCCCCAGGATTCCACAGACCTTTCCAGGAAACGGAGTGGCACCATCGCCCCGCCCTCAAAAACAGACTTGTCCATTTGTGGTTTTTCCCCCTCAGGATGTTCTTCCCTAATTTTTGTCTCTTACAATATCTAGTGATGAAGTCTATAAAATGACACTCAGAGAAATCACATGGGACCTCAAGGTGAGTTTACCTTCTAGTTATTATTTTACAAACGTGTTCTATCAAATGGGTCACGTGTACAAGTGCTGCTCTGCTATAATTGCAATGAAAAGTCACTAATTAAGGCTGGAACAGGACAAAAGTGAAGCCCTGGTGAGTCCTGCGTTAAAGACTGACTTCCGGTCTATGAGTGTTTTTTAAGAGAAAGGCAGAACTAAGATAAGAAAACTAAATACTAAGAACCATTTTCCTTGTGATTTATATTTTTTACTATAATATATATTGTTAACAGGTTAATAATGCATTTCAAAGTGTAAATTTTATACAAAGAATACCATAGAAATATTTATTCAACCCCCTCCTATGTTAACGCTTGATATGCTATGAAATTTTTAAAAAAATGGATAATAAACCCAAAAAGTCCAACCATGTGGATTAGGATCCACAAGTTCCTTTTGATAAAAATATTATTCATCTATATTTACCTTTTAAGTTACTATCATGGGATCAAAATTTTGACTTTGAAACTAAGAACACAATAGAGAGCCTTCTTGCTAAGGCCTAAGCCACTCTGGTTCTCTTTTTTCTTTTCCTTTCCTTTTTCTGACACTCTAGAAAACACGAGGAGGATATTTTCCCTGCTTCTAACACAGACTGAAAGGTGAAAACCACAGTCAATTTATGGCGACACCCTGTCCTTATAGAAGGTGCCTGTAAATCTGAGGTCAGGGAGGTGGATACGCAACGGAGGAGGGTCGATCCTCGTTGTACTTTCGTGTCTTTACTTTTCTCTGATGTTTTCTACGAAGCTTTAAAGGAGAACTCTGTGGCCTCCCCACATGGAGGCCCAGGAAGTGCCATGTCACCTGAATTGGACTCATCACAGGAAAACCAGGTTCTAGGTCCCTCTCTCATGAGTAGTGCCACCTTGGGAAGTCACTTCACATTTGGGGAGGGGGCGGGCCTCAGTTTTCTCATCTGTAAAACTATCAACTGGATGAGAAGATCACTAAGAATCTTTATGATTCTTTGAACTTCGAGATTCTACGATTAATATAATTCATCTTTTAGTGGAATGATAGAGTGAATGTACCTTAGCGTCTATCATTAGCAGGCATTGGCTTAGAAACCAAGGGTAAGAGCTCTCTGTATTTGTAAACTTAGTGGAAGCTGAGAAAGATGGTGAAAGAGATAGCACGGATGTAAAAATATGAGTAGAGGATCGCTTTAATTTGAATAGCCTCTTTTTTTGGTTTGTTTTTGTTTTAGTGCTCTGAATAGGAATAGAAAAGAAAAGGTTAGTATTTACAGGAATTGTTTCTTTTTAGGTCATTCAGGGTTAATGACACATTTCACTTGTCACACATAAAAGGTCTTATTTACATAAACGATTTTTTACAGCGTGTGTAAATGCAAGAAACCAAAAGGCCTCACTCGCTCGCTCTCTGCTTCTCATGGGTTTAACCTGTCCCTTCACTGGATACGGATATTTGGCTTTAGAATCTCCTAACAACCTGTCGCTCTCACTCCAAGCCACGCAACGCATGTTGACAGCTCGGGCGATGGTGAGTTTCAGGCCGTATTTACTGTACCTGTACCTGCAGACTAGCCTCCCCCCGACCCCCCCAGAGCTCAAAGGGACGCGGAGGAGGAAGCACAGCACCGGCAGGGCGCACGGACAGGACACAGGACAGGACGGGGCGCGGCCGGCGTACCTGTGGGGATGAACGCCGTGTGCTGCTGCAGCTGCGCGCTGGTCAGGGCCTGCTGGTAGTGCAGGACGCTGGGGTTGAAGACGGCGCTGGCCCCGTTGCTTTTCTCCAGGGCTTGTCTTTTTGGTACGGGGTGGAGAGCACCGGGGGGAAAGGCCTGGAAGGGAAGAATCGGAGAAGAGATGCGTAACTCAGAGTCACTCCGTCGTCAGCGTCCACAGAGATCATCAATCGCAACATTCTTTTTAAAAACGACAGCTAAGGAGATGCCTGTGCCATGCACCTGAACTTAAAGAGCGGCAATGTCGAGTGAGGGCGGATTGGTTACTGGGAGCGGAAGCATGATTTCTGTCACCCGAACAGTAGCATCTCGACTAAGGAAGAGAAACACTACCGATCAACAACCGCAGCAAAAATGGCTTCAGCTTTAAACATGAGTTCAACTATTCTAAGGAGGGAAAGAAGCATTTGCGTTATCATCAAAGCCTACTCTTTGCTTTAACTAAATGACACTTGCTTGAATTTAAACGTTAAGAAGAATTACAAGGAGCATTTTCTGAGCCAAGTAATATAAATTTGCTTCACTCTTTTGGAAAAGGTATTACAATTTGGTAGGATTAATTTACTTTACATATTACATACGAAAGTGAGATGGCTAAACACCTTATTGTATTTTCTCATTAATTAATAATAATGATATTTTGCAACCAATATTTTACAAGTAATACAAATCTCAGATGGTTCTCTGAAAAGCTACATGCAAAGCGAAAGGTGAAAGGTCAAAGTACCAGGTCTACAGATGCTTCGAGAGGTCGCTTCATTGCTTTGGCAGTCGACTGAGTCTTTTAATAACAGGCAGCGAGCACATGATGGCAGTGGGCCAATGGGATTCAAGCGAATTAACATACAGGTAAACAGCAAGCAGAGGTGCATCATGGGAACGGCATTGCATTGTGGATAGGTGAGAAGGAAAAAAATATTCTGAATGCAATATACAACGTACAAAACACTAGGCATGCACAACAACAAAAATGTTCTCTAAAGAAATGAATATTACACCTTAAATTAGTATCGAAGCAAAAATGCATCTACTATACCTTAGTTAAAAGCATATAAGAGAGTAAAATATAGATGTTTGAAATTCAGGAAAGTTAATCAAAACAGCAGCTTGCATACACACCATAAGCATTTTTTATATTGCTTCAGAAAAAAAATGCAAAACTTTTAAGGGCCGTAGAACTGGAGAACTTCTGATAAGTCAGTTTTTTAAATAGAAAACAGCCCATGTGCTGAGTACATACGATTCAAGTCAAGATAAAACATAATATCTGAAATTGTATTCATTTTCCATGAAGATCTAGCCTAACAAAATGAAGTGGCAAACTGAGACAAACCAATTCAGGCAAAAAATATTCAAACACAAGATTATTTAGGCAAAACTGTTTGGGTTTGGATCTTAATTTTTTGTCTGAATCACGTGGATAATTGTCTCAGTTCTTCTCTCCACTCTGCTAGCTTGGGTTTGGCAACACGGAATAAGGTTCCAGCCTCAACAGGGTTTGAATTTGAATAGTAAGGCTGTCGAATTTTCCACTTTCATTCCATCATATTGTTTCTACTGACTAACTTATCATCCATTCTAAATTTCCACCACATTTGAAATTAGAATTCAACTTATTTCAAACAACTTACCGGATTATACTAATAAAATACCCTTTAAAAAGGTATCTAGTGTCGTCAGGCAACAAAATAATTTATATTTAATAGTTCTATTTGTACTTTTAGCTACAATCAGTGACTAACCCAGTAAATGAGATGTGGAACTCTTGGCTAGAACAAGCATATAGCTAAAAATAAAAACAGCTGAAAAATAGCAAAGTACTGCTTGAAGTAATAGAAATAAAATAAATCTTTAACGTATAACCATACTTTTGGGCAAATAGTTTCATTTAGACAGCTGAAATAATAACAAATATTGATTGATTTAGATAGATCACAATGAAAATTTTTCCTATTCCTTGATACTTGTAAAAAAAAAAAAGTCTAAAAATTTTATGATGAAAATTCTGTGAAAATAAAGAAATTTGAAAGGAAGAGCTCCAATGCAAATAAAAAATGAAATACCCCCCTTTTATGTTCAGCACAATAGGTAAATCCCTAAGGTTTGCATAATAAATACAAATGTTAGATTCTAAAGTTCTGAATTAGAACTACGGCATTTGGAATGAAATGGGATAGTAGTAAACCCTCAAAACGGGAAACAGTAAATGATATTTTCCTTGGAAAATAAAGGGTTGTTTATTCTCATTGGATGCTTCAGGATGAAAAGTATAGAAATGATAGGAAATCACTTCATAGAAGAGCTACGGGGCCCGGGGGCCGAGAGATAAAGCGAAAGGAATAGAAGTCGAGAAGAGATGTAGAATGACCAATGGGGACACCGTTCTGACAGAGACCATCCGATATTACGAGCTCATTGCTCCAAAAGCAGAACTGTGAACGTTCTTATAAACCAACAAGCTCCACCATAAGAAAGCTTCTGGGTGCTGGACATTCTTTCCTCAGTTGTTAGTGCTCCATTGTGTAACTTCCATGACACACTTTTATTTAAAATCGTTCCTTCTTGTATAGTTTGATATTGCTAAGCAATGCATTTTCTTTACTCCAATGAGTCAGGGCTCCAATGAGTCAGGTTACGCAGCCTGTTCTCTCTGAATGCACGAAGAACATTAACTACACGGTGAAACGCAACATCATTTTGACCTCAATTCCTCCCTTCACATTTCCGGTCTTTGGGAGTTACTGAACACACCCGCTGTTGGGGTGATCTTTTCTGACATGCTAACTAGAAGAGAGATTCCTGTCTCCAGAGGCTGACATTTATGAATAAAGTTTTGATTTAACGAAGGAGCATTTAATGAAATCTCCAAGTAGAGAAGGAAAGAGTAACTATTTCTCCCTAGGAAAATCACCTAGAAGGTTAATGTTTTCTTTTTTTCTGATTTTAGTTTTCAGAAACTTAACTTTCATAGAAGTTATCATAATCTAAGAATGTAAAGAAACTCAGAGCTCTACACCAGAGCAGGACAATGGCAGTGTCTCCTTTTCTACCACTCCAAAGTGTAGGTTTATCTTTACTAGACACTCATCGGCAGCCGTCCGTCTCGAGAGACGATGGTGTAGCTTCTTAAGAGTCTATCTGCACCGCCGAGAATGGCTGTGCAGTCCGACTCGGGAGTGACATGGTATCTGTCTCCTCCCGTGTTGAATCGACATCTTGCGATGACGCTGGAGTGTCCTCTCCAGTGAAGCTGAAGCTACAGAGCCTGGGCAGGGTGATATGGAGGGTCTGCTGTTGCCCATGCAGCAGACCCCCCCTCTCTTCGCAGCTGAAGGGTCCAAGGGAAAGACGGAGTCGATACAGCTTGGGTTCAGGTGCGCCGCAGGAGTTGCCGGTGTTGACTACAACATCAAACTGCCTTAGGGACTCCGGCTCCGGATTTTCTGTCGGGGTTTACTCCCTTAGCCTTTCCCCTGAAGAGGTATGCCGCAAGGCAGCGGAGGTTTTTTGGAGTCAGAGTTTTCCTTCTCTGATGTACCCTGACTGGAAGATCGAACCAGCGACACTTAGCTCGCAGGCCGACGCTCAATCCACTGAGCTAAGCCAGGACACTAATATCTTGTCTTTTGAAAGAAATATGAAGGTCTTGAAGGATCAAGCATACATATTAATATCTTCCATACCTCATACTTTGAGGCACGTCAGTAGACTATTAAGAAATCTGTATGGCTGAGTAGTCATGTTACAGTACAGTGCTGTAGCACACAGATGCTCTGACTTAGAGCATATCATGCGACTGATATTATTTACTTAAACTGAAAAATCTTCAGGCTTAGAACAGACTTGAGAGATCGCCAAACCCAGTGCATCTTGGGAGCTTCCTTAGGCATCTATGCAGAGAAAGAGGTTCTCTTTAACTGAGCTCCTATTCCGTGCATTCATTCTTGCTGGCAAGAGGAGCCGGGAACCCCAACAATAATCAGAGCTGCCTCTTTAATGTGGAACAAAAGGATGTAAACCAGCAGGATGGAATCCAAAGTTCCTGTACATGTTTTACAAAATAGGTGTCTCCTCGTGTGTGTCAAGAAAGACTGCTTGCTTGAGATCAGACATGCTTTGTCTTACGATAACCAAGGAGAAGCTCTGTCTGGCTTATTTTCACATTTCAAAAATTCTCGTGAAGATGATGTTCATGTTTTAAGAGGTACGGTAAAAAACAAACAAAAAAAGGCTCTAATGGAAATAAACGTCTCTTTTCTCTGGAATCAAAGCTTTAAACTCATTTTCAAAAGAAGAGAGCAGTAATAAAAACTGCACTACAGAAATTCTTCGTGTTCAGATATGAAACCCAGGTGAATGGAATGTTAACATCTCCTGACTGCACTCATTACTCCATTTGGCCTTTCAAATAAGGAAATAAAACAGTTTTCTTCCGTGTACTGCGTTATCTGGCTTCTAGAGTAAGAATCCTTTGACTTTATCCAAGTGCGCCTAGGCTGGTTTCAAAGGAGCCTCTCCCGTCACGAGAAAGACATGACGAAGTCAGTAGTTTTCATGTCATCGTCAGAAAGAAGGTGGCTTTTGTTCTGGAACTACATTCCTTTGGGTTGTCTTTGATGACGCTGCAAGATTCCCTGAAACGTTAGAATCCCAAACTTGGGCCCAGTGTGACAACCCAGGAAACTATGGTAACTAGATATATTGACACTGCTGCAGCGGCCTGCATGCAGCCTGATGAGTTTGTCAGCAGACAGGCCCAGCGAAAAGGCACAGGCTTGACTTCAAGATGACAGACAGGCTCAGGAATGACCTATGTGTGCACCTGGTCGATTCTTCTCTTACCCCCATCAACGCAGGTCGTCTACTCCTTACACACAGTAGGCTCATTGCAAAGTCATGGTCAGCGCTGTATGGAGACACTGGTCTTAGAGAATGGAGCTGACAGACCAAGAAAAGCAGAGAAGAGAAAAAAAAAAAAAAAAAGAAATATCTACTGGCTTTCAAGTTTTTGGAGCCAGGCACCCCGAGCCCTATTTTTATCTCTGCTCTCTTTGGAGGACACTATACATGATCCAGTCAAGTCTCACTTTTTCATTTAAGCAACTTTGTGGCTGGTTGGAATCAGCTTCCAAAAAGGGCCACATCCAGACCAGTGACATAAACAACTTCGGGGGAAGGGGCTGATGTCTGAACCTTTCAAGACCCCTGCAGGGAGTTTCAAGATAAGGCCAAGATCCGTGTTCCAGGCAGGTGCTTCTCAAAGGTGACCGTGCATACAAACCACCTGGGGTTATTTTAAAATTTGAATTCTGATCCCCAGGGTCTGGGGTGGGGCCTGAGAGGCTGGAGCTAGCACAGGGCCTCACGCCAGGATGATGACAAGGCTCCTGGTCCCTAAGGGATAGTACGGTCAATGGCTCAAGTTCTCAAGACTGGGTTACAGGCCTTGTTCTTTTTTATTTATTTTTTAAGCACCAGCCAGGACGGCTCCATTTTCATCGGTCGCATGACTTGATGTTCTGCACGCAATTTCATAAAGGAAGAGAAAGTCTGAAGGAAGCATCGCTCTTGTGAGCATGAAAAGAAGGCAGGAGAGAAGCAGGAATTGGGAAGAGCCAGTGCCGGCCGCGGGCCCGTTCTACTCGCTTCTCTGCCCCCGGCGCTGCTCCGGGAGCGCTCCTGGCTCTTGCGCAGCGGGGGCGCGCCAGCTTCCCTCTCCAGTCCCTTAAGCTCTGGCGCCCACCTCCCTGTGCACGCCCAGGCCCCTGGGCCCCGCGCCGAGGACGTGCCCCAGCCACGACGGGGGCCATGGCCTTGGGGAGGGCGCCGGCCCCCCGCCCTTGGTTCCCTGCGCCCCAGGGATTTACCCATTGTGCTGCAGAGGGGAGGGAGGGGGGACCAAACAAAACGGGGCCGACAACCACAGAACGTAGGCAGCCGAGCGGCAGGGACAGCGGCCTTCTGCATTTCCCAGCTGTTTTGGAGAGCGCTCCAGTCCCCGCGGTGGGCGCCTCCGGGCTCGCGGGGAGGAAGGGGAGGGCGGGGGCGCCCCACTTACCATGACCGTGGCCGCCGCCGCGGCTGCCTGGGCGGCCACCGCGGCTTGGTTGGCTTGGTGCTGCGCAGCTTTGATTTTGGCCTGCAAGTGTGCAGGAGGGTGAAAATATTTGCATTTCTCCCGCATGCAACGCCCCTTTATGTAATCCATACAAACGGTTACGGTGTTGTCGTTTGTGTCGATCATGGTGCTGTCTGCGGGGTGGGCGAAGCGGCAGTCGGTCTCTCCGCGGGCGCAGTTTCCTCGCTGGAACTCCCGGCAAACCTGCGACACGCGGGCGACAAGGGCAGACAATGCAGAAGGGGGCCTGCGGGCCGCCAGATGCGACCTCGGGGAGGGCGGCCCTGACATGTTCTCTTTTTAAAAAAAAATTTGAATGAACTCTCTTTTTTTTCTTTTAAGGGTGGCTGGTGTGCCATTTACAATAAACATCTGATTATCCAGAATGCAAGTAACCAGAATCTCCGATAATCACTGGCTCAAGTTTTGCTTCGCCCTCTTTCCTGGGTAGAGACTCGACACTGAGAAAATAAGGCAAAATATGCAGTTCAGCTAAAATAAGAAAAAAAATCAACAGGGCCTCCATTGTCTCTGGGAAACACACACACACACACACACACACACGTGTGTGTGTGTGTATGTATATATAAAATAATATGCAAATTGTATACGAATAATTTGAACATTTATACACATGCAAATCTTCTACTTTGACGGCTCTGGGATGCGGTAGGGTTTTGCATGGAGGGATAATTTCACCGTAGCTTAAGCTGCCAGGTCATGCAACTCCATACAGGCGGACAGACAGACTTGTTCACCCTCCCTGAGGATGGGGAATGAGGTTGGGGTCTGTCTGAATACTCCTGTTTTCTCCTAAGTCTCCCCTGCTCTACAAATGTCATTTATGCTTATCATAAATCAGAAGAACTACAATATGTAAGACATCAGAACTTTCAGCTGAAGGTCACCATATTACTAGTTTTTTTTTTTTTTAAGACTTTATTTATTTTTAGAGAGAGGGGAAGGGAGGGAGAAAGAGAGGGAGAGAAACATCAATGTGTGGTTCCCTCTCGCATGCCCCCAACTGGGGACCCAGCCTGCAACAAGGCATGTGCCCTGACTGGGAATAGAACTGGCAGCCCTTTAGTTTGCAGGCCGGTACTCAATCCACTGAACCACACCAGCCAGGGCACCATATTACTAGTTTTAATGGCACAGAAAAAAAGATAAACATATTTTTAAAAATATTAAAAGGAGAGAAATATGGGAAGAGAAAAAGGGAAAGAAAGAAAGGAAGGGAAGCAGAATACATTTTCAAGTCTTGTTGTTATTTCTTTTTTATTCCTTAAGCCTGAATTCCCAAGTAACTAGAATGCTCCATGTTCTGAGAATTCTGGTGGGTCAAGAGTTTACTGTACAAAGAAAGTTTTCATTAGAATTTAAAGAGTATTCTTAATTCTTCCCTGAATATTGATAACATGAAATAACATGAATAACATATATACACAAATCTTATAAATATCATTAACAGGAAAGAATTACTAGTAAAATTTTAAGTTATTTTCTTTTTTAGGTTTCAATAAAAATACATGAGCATTGACGTGGTGGCTCACATCTTGATTATCAGTGATCTGACATGAAGTTTCACTGCCATGACATTCAAGCCTTGTGAAAGTCAAACATACTTGGGAAAGAGTTTCACTAACCAGTGGCCATGCAGGGTTGAAGAGTAAACATACAAATCACAAAATGGTTCATTGTCTCTTCCTACTTTGAATATTAGCCAGCATTCTATCTTTAGTTCATGAAATGTACAAAATAAAAATTACTAAGATGTTCCCACAGATTCTGAGTAAGCCTTCTTCTATAAATGGAACTTCCGCCTGGGAGTGCATCAGAGGGAGAGATCAGCCATTAAGCATTTACCAGGGGTCTCTCTGTGTAGCCGACCTCATTCCTGGTTTGAAATGAACCGAAAGCTGCTTTGCTTAAGTCATTGTGGATCATTTTTTACATATATCTTTGTCCACCAGTCCTGTTGGGAAGGACAATTTGTACCCAATTCGGTTGATTTAATTTGTTTTCTAAGCACTAAAGCTCCATGAGTCCAGCAGGGGGAGCCCCAAACACCTTTCTAGTCGCATGAAAGGTCTGTGTTCAACATTCACGGGGCTATGCTAGATCAAAACACTAGCGAGTAGAGTTTATAGTCTTTCCATTTTGAGATCCATCATTGGATTTCAATCCATCATTGGATTGAAACTGATATTAGGCAGCAACGTTTTATGGCCCTCAAGATTTCCTGGGTAACTATTTAAACCAACGCACATTGGAAAGAACATTCTCGAAGGATTCAACAGAAACCTCGGTGTACATCCTAACCATACATTCATCACCTAGCAACTTTAATTGGTGGTGGAATTAAAGAAGCTCTTTGAAAAATCTATTAAAATCTTTACACACCTGTATAAAATGCTCTATTAAATATCATAGGATATAGTAGTTAAGATAAATGGATGAATCCTCTAATCCTGATTAAAGAGAAACTACCCAGTAAAGTACAGGTGGGTTGGCTTGACTCGTGACTTAAGAATTATATTTTATAAATATATGCCCTCGCTCTCTTGACTTTCATAGAACACTTACATTTGAATTAAAAACACTATCTCAATCAACAAATTTGCCCGACCTGACTCCCAGTTCCCCCTTGTTTACCAACAATACAGCTAAGGCTGATAATCGGGAACATTGTAGGGCAGCCAGAATAGTTCTTAAAATATTGATGTATGATCATCCCACTTAGTCAACGGTCATAATCCTGCTTTCTCCCACCCTGTGCCTGAGTGTCCCCCACTGCTCTGGCTTCTGGACTTCTGACTCGCCCTTTCTGTGACCTATCCAGGATCCATCAAATTAACGTCCAGCACAGCTGGAGGCCTTCAGGAGCCATCGCTGTGACTCACACAGTGACTGATTCAATGTTCCATCGGTTGTTAATATTTTGCCCCTGAGCAGCTGATTTTTTCTTTTTTCTTTTTGGTTAAACTTATTTTTTTCCCCACAGACGAATTTCCTTTATACTTGGTCTTAAGTTCAAACCAAAGAATCATGAATGCATGGCTTTTAGATGAGTGTGTGTGTAATATCTTACACGTGTCCACGTACACAGAAGTACACGTCTACCACAAAGGCATTTCAAACCACAAATAAAATCGAAGTACCTCCAGCTTGTCAGTCCTGAGAAGTTTCTGAGTTGTAGTTGAGCCCGGGACAGTGACAGGTGGACTTCCGGGAACAATGACAGGTGTGGTGGGTAGAATTTCTGTTGGGACTAACCCCACTCCAGGGGTTACAGGTGCTAAGTAAGGAGCAAAGCTAATCGCCGTATTTGTCCCTATTGTGGGACCTACAGGAAAAGTGGGCTGTTAAGGAAAGATAACACAGGATTAAGATATCTTCAGAATAAAACTTTAAAAAATCACTGGCATGTGTCATTTGAGCAAACTTGATTCATCGTATTCAAGACTCTTTGTTAATCGAATAAATCAATTCTGAACTATAAACATTCATTAAACTTCCCTGTTTTGTTTTGCTTAATGAAAATTACATCCATATAGACCTTCTCTTCCCAAAACCATACAAAAATAGGGGAAAACACCATAGAAACCTAACTACAGGGAACAGGTTAAACTTTTATTTCTATGAAAGTGTCCTTAACAAAATAATATTCACTCTCATTGCTCATTATCTCAAACTATTAAATGTTATAACACTAATGTAGTGAAACCTATGACATACTGATTCATAATCTTTGATTCCTCCTACATGTTTCTCAAAGGGAGAGGAATAAAAATACCTTGATTATTGATTGACCAAGTTTATACATTCTCAAAAAGGGGGTATTACTTTGGCATTTTATTTTTCTCAGACTCACCAGTATGTTTCCATATTCACTAGCATGTATATTTCCAAAACCCATCTGCAATTTTAATACAGACCTGCTATTTCCTCCTCTAGCTCAAATATGTCTTGAACGAATTTTCCCTTTTTGAAAGACTGGATGGAAAAGCTTGAACTTTTCAATCAGCTGATAGAACTTGGTTTGGTTTCCTGGGTCACAAAATCAGTGCAGCAGTGATAAAGGCATACAGTAGCTAATTAAACTTCTCTCTTCCTATCCTTCTTGTCCAGAGAAGACATATGCTAGGGGGCTGACTGGATGATTATTTTTTAAAGCTCCACCTAAAAATATGCCTTTCAGAAAGGAAACAATGTACATCTAAGAGAACAACAAACTTCGCTTCACTTTTTAAAGAACTGATGCTAAAAATTTAAGATGCTAGATAAAGATTTTTCTTAGACTAAATTTCATACTGAATTGGACCCTAATAGTTTTTGACCCTAATAGTTTTTGTTTGTTGGTTGGTCGGTTGGTTTTTTTAAGTTATTGGATGGCTTTTAACCTTTTCGTTTTTAGATGTTTACAATGATATATTAATGTAATTTTCCAATGTGGAACCATGCTGTTGACTGTATTTTGCTCCTTCTTTATTTATACATTGTGGGTAACATTCTGGTTGTCTATTTAAGTCTCTGAATGAGGTGCTGAACATATGGGGAAAATAACAATCTATGTTTATTAAACAAATTTTTTTGTTGACAGCAATAACTGAAAAAGATCTCTTACAAGTGATCGTGTTAGAAAACAGTGAGTTATGGAGAGTCGGGAGTTGTTGGAGAGGCTGAAAGTCTTTCCTGAAGTGGCCGGAGGCTGATTCTAATGGTCTTTGAGGTCTGCTGCCAGGCACAGCACTCCCACCGGCGGCTCTTAGCCTTTTATGGCTCAGACAGAAAACTCACTTTGGAAGAAAGTTGCAACATGAGGTCTCAACATGGGAAATAGCTGGCAGGATTTTTCTCTTCCTTGACTTTGTACAAAATTTTATATGTGTACGTTTTTCACTTTCAACCCATTTGAGTCATAATTATAGAAAGTTGTAGTTTTCAGTAACTATAGCTTTTTTAAGTTAATACTATTGAAACAAAGCCAAGTGATTTAAATGGTGTAAGAACGATATAATATCAGTATTAAAAAAAAAAAATCAGTCCTGAGAGGTCATAAATCACAACAGATCAGTGATTCAAAGGACCAGCTGTATCAGAAATGCTGGAGGGGAATTTCATTAATAGAGATATTAATGAAAACAGTTACGACATGTTCTAATGTGTGGCTCAGCCTGGGGACCGTTGTCATAGATGAGAAGGGAAAAGAAGTATTAAAAGAACTTGTACTGAATGTGTAATTTAACCCAGAGACTATTTATCAAAGCAAACATTTAGAGAAAAGGACCTCCACCCCAACACTTCTATTTCTGACTTTCTATAGAAGCAAATTCCCAGGCCCCTCTCCCGTGGGTCATTTGAGGTCAGGGCCATTCAGGTGACACAAATACAGATTGTACCGTGGCCATTGATCGGATCGCAGAACTTCAAAACTCATTTCCTGAAACCTTTATGGACACCAACAAATCTATTGTAAGTAGTTAATTTTGCTTTCCAAAATACATTACATGCTCATCTAATTTAGTGGCCGAAAATGAATGTTTTAGTTTGTTTATTGATGATAGCTGTCACATCGTCCATAGAGAATATGACTTAAAAGTAACAACACACATTGTAGGTGAAGAGACCTGAATTCAAATCCAAAGCTCTGCCAGTTATTACTTCTCATCCTGGGGAGGAGATGAACCTCTCTGAGCTTTAGTTTCCTCCTCTGCAGAAGGGAAATAAAACTCCAGAGCTTGAAGAGTCAGGCTGAACAAGGTCTTATTTCCCTCCCACTTTCCATGGTCAAAACCCAGTAAATAGAAGCTATCACTAGTGGTGTAAAAAAAATAGTATTAATAAAGTTTTCCCCCCAAATTATCCATTGACTCTATAACAGGAATGTAATCAGCACAGCAGAAACAATAACAGAGATATAAAATATTATTAAATACAGCAAATATCTTCTCTTGTTTGAAATACAGGCGGGGAAAATTACATTTTTTCTTTCCCGTGGAACTAAAAGTTAAAAGTTCAGAGGCTGTATAAAGATCGATTCAATTAGATGTTTATTTGTTATATATTTTTTATTGGAGTTGATTAGTAAAAAGTGCTGTTATGGTAACTTTCAGAGATGGGCACATTATTATTATTATTATTATTATTATTATTATCATTATTATTATTGACAGTAATATCTTACATCTGTGAAAGTTTCTCAAAGCATTCCCACACTGTCTTCTTTAATCCTGTCACTGTCCATGGGAAGCACGTGTGGCAGTGAGAATGTCACAGTCTTCCAGATGAAAGCAATTTAGCAGAGAGACTGAAAGGATTATCCAAGGTCATTGCTGCCATGACAGAGTCAGGACAAAATAACCAGGACTCTGGACTCCTAGTCTGACGCTATTTCCATTCTTCTGCCCTCACTATATTCGCTGATAATTTCTTAAAAAAGAAGAAAAAACCACCAGCTGTCCCTATGTTTTTGGAGAGTAAAGAGGGTGTGTGAGTGGGGATCTGTGTCCCACAATTATCCAGGGCCTTCTACAGGACAGAGAGGTAGTGCTGCTGCCTGGGAATATGGGTTCTCAGATCCCGGATTCTAATGAAACTTCCAGAGGGAGCGTCTGGGCTGAGAATATCTCCTGGCGTCTAAATCTGGTTCTTAGCTGGCGGCCGAGAAAAGAGAAGGGCAGCCCCTCCAAATGATTCCGTTCCTTGAAGCATCCCAGCTAGAGCTTGGGAGAACTGGCGCGTGGTTTCTGCAGGAGGGCTGTGGCCAGGCTGTGTGAGATGGGATCCACTTGGCGCTTGTCATCTCTCACACTAACTGCAGCTGGAGAGGCCAGAGGACGAGAGCCACAGAACGTCTTCTGGAAGAAAATAGCTCCTGAAATGCTGGTCTTGCTATTTTTTTTCCCTCTGTACTTCACTC
Source organism: Furipterus horrens (assembly GCF_987537825.1). Lineage (NCBI taxonomy): Eukaryota > Metazoa > Chordata > Mammalia > Chiroptera > Furipteridae > Furipterus > Furipterus horrens. The sequence goes on from NW_028327182.1 coordinate 5,803,849, forward strand.
CATGTTTCTGTGTTTCTCTCCCCAGAATGGTCCACTCTTCTTTCTCAGTACATTGCATCAGTAGATCTAGGTTCAAAGATTTAACACACACACACACACACACACGCCCACATGTTCTTTGATATTTTGTAGTGGCAAGGAAGGGGTGGTACCGAGGAGAATAACTAAGTGGCTTGGGATATTTATGGCTCTAAAATTTCATCAATTGACTTTTTAAAACGAGAGTGTGAGAGTTCATATGTTTAGAAAGCTTTCACTTCAAAGGGTAGGTACTGGGTACTCAAACTGAAAGGCTTCAAACATGGCATCCCTTTATTCCCAGATGCATCTCAGGAGGGCAGAATACTCAATGTAAGACTTTGTCCCCAAGGACCACAGTATACAGGCTCTTAAATCACTATCCTGTTAATGGCTACCCATCTACTTCTTTATCTTGAGTGAAAACACAAAGGTTGTGTGTGTGTGTGGTGGTGGGGCAGTGTGCTGGGAAGGAAAAGAAAAGAAGAATTACTGTTATATCCTACCAGAAATGGGGAGAGAAAAATGGCTCGGAGGAACAAAGTGGAGGGGAATTTTCAAATATAGTGAATTTGAGACAGAATCGTTATGAGAGGATAGAATGATTTGCATTTTATTACTGATATAGGCATGGTGCCAAAATACCATATATACATTTATTGAACTTAAACTCTAATGGGCAAGAAAAGCAAAATCACAATTCATTTTTAAGGCTACGTAGAAAGGAGGAGGCCTCACTGACAGGGATGGAGACTGGGAGGGAATCGCAGGGACTAGATTTGGAGTCTTTACGAATGTGATGAAGTTACCATGTGAAGGGTAATGCGATACTTCCAGTAAGGGCAAAGGCCTTGAGGCAAAGGAGAACTTTGGGTGTTCACAGAACTGAAGGTTTGGTTTGGTCTGAGTGGGTGTAAGACGAGTGGGCCATGATGAGTTGGGGAGGTGGGTAAGGACCGGATCACAGACAATGTTATAGATCATAGTCAAGGTTACATGTTTAGGCTCTGTCTCCAGTGAAACGGTAGAGCAACTGATGGCCTTGAAGGTAGACGTGTCAGGACTTACTGATGAACTGGGTATGAGAAAGTATGCCTGAGAGTCTGCTTGGTTTAGGTTTGAAACTGCTGGTTGCATTCACTTAAATGAAAACGTCATGGAATAAATAATTTGGCTTTTAATACGTTGAATTTCTGCGAGAAATTTAAATAAAGGTGAGGTCAGTAGGAAGTTGGATATAGGAACCTGGGGCTCAGAGGAGACGTTTGGATGGGAAACATACATTTGGGAATGTCCTTACCCTGTAGATGATTAGCAGTCACGGGACGGAAGAGACCAGGAAGAGGGTAGCTGAGAGAGATGTCCACTGCTGGGGACCGCAATACATAGCAGCCTCAACATATAGTAGAAAAACATAACAGAGGCAGGAGAGGAAGGGCCGGAGAAAAAGGAGTGCTCCCAAGGGAGACACTGAATACCCGCGCTGAAGATTGCTAAGAGTTCGGATGAATACAACGAAGGCGAAAGTGATCAGCAGTTTAGAAATATGAAGGTCATGGGCGAGAGAGTTCAGAGTGGATGGGAGAAAGAGGGAGTAGAAAACTATAGAGCAGTCTCACTCAGAAGGAATCCTAAAGACGGAGTGGTACTTGCTACTCTATGTTTATCGAGTTATTTGTCTTAAGCGACTTCTGCATGTATTAGTTTCTTGTGGCTGAGCTGACAAATTACCACAAACTTGGTGGCTTAAAGCAACACATAGCTGTCCTTTCATAGTTCTGGAAGCCATAAATCCGAAATCAGTTTAATTGGGCCAAACTCAAGGTGTTGGCAAGACAACACTCACTCTGGAGGCTGTAGGTAGGAATCCTTTCCTTGTCTCTTCCATCTTCTGGTGGCTGCGAGCATTCCTTGTTTATGGCCACATCACTCCAGGTTCAGCCTTTATGGGACATTGCCCTTCTCTTCTTCTGTATGTGTCAATGCTCCCTGTGTCCTCTCTTACAAGGTTGTGATCGCATTTCACTCATTCATTCATTCATTCATTCATTCGCTCATTCATTCTTGCAGTAGGGAAATACTGGCTATTTTATTATGAATAGTACCAAGCAGGAGACCGGGAAGCTAAGGCTCAAAAGCCTGGATTTTCTCTCCAATGGCTTGTAGGTTACAGATTCTAGAGGGCAAAACCACAAGACATCATGGTTGTGCTGGGGAGCTGACTGGTTGGAGGTGAGGTCAGGGGAATGCATGATTTCTTCAGGTCCTGCGGAGAGCACTGAGCTCTCTTCCGGTGTACTTCTGTCTGGTTTCACGGGAACGTAGCCAGGGGGTGCTTCCAGCAGAGGGCTCAGGAAATGAAACATCACTTCGGTCAAGATGGTATCTTTAGCCCAGATCCTGTGACCATTAGTCAGGTTAAGGCTACTGCCTCGTGCTGCCTTGAGGGTTGCTGATTATCTGGGGGGAAAGCTAGGTGTCTGAGGGGTGTAGACACAGGAGGATCTCCTCATCTCAAGATGCCTTACTTAATCATACCTGCAAAGATGGTGTTTCCGTTCCAGGTGCCTTTTATGGGTCCCACGTACGCTTCAGGGCCACTGTTGGGCCTACTACCCTGGACTAGGTCACAGATTAATTCCTGAGACTCTGCAATTATTTGTTGGTAGAGCTGATAATTAAGTTTCACAGTTTTCATTCTAATACTTCTTGTAATTTAAAAATCTCTTCTAAAATATTTAAACATAATCTTCCTTTTCATAATCACGATGATGAACTTCTAATTAATATTTTAGATAATACATAAACATAACTTTCAACAAAAGTTCAACTGGTAGTTAACAACAGGGATGAAAGTTTCTTATTCACATTGCCGTCACTGATACCAGGGTCAATCCTTAGGAATTCTAAATAAATATGAAGTGAGTGATTAACATGAGTGAGATATTTAATGCGGTGTTACTACGCTGACCTCGGTGGTTCTAAATGTATTCCCATAGACTTTATTTCATATCATATAACTACATTATTTTAGCATTTATGTAATTGAATAAAATAACTTAGCCACGCGTCAGTAAAGAGAACCATAACGTATACGTGTGTGGTTTTAAGTAGATCCACTTAAATGCCTATTTTTGGTGTTAAATGTGTTCGGAACTTTGTGTTGTCCTGCAATTGAGGCCAACCTCTACTTGGCCTGCTCACGTATTTGGGGCCTCCCGCAAGCAGCTTTCCTGCCTCATCCAAAATCGTCATTCCCAGGGCCTGAATGTCACTTTGCCCTTCCCATGGATCTGTCTGTTCCCCGAAGACGATTCTATCCTGTTTATCTCAGAGCCCCCTGCAGCTGGCACTTTAAAAAAATCCGGGCAGAGCTGGTTTCTGGCTACTTTGTGCCATCATTCTTGACTTGAGCTAGAGCAGATTTACTAACAACTCCCCCAGTCCTCGCCCCTCTTCCTGAGCAATGCCCCCCACATCTCATAAGAAAATTGAACTCCCTGGTAGCTATCCCATGTAACTTAGCAGCTTTCAATAACATCGAATTTTCATACAATAAAGACTGATTTTTAAATGACAGTCCTTTGTGTATGTACTTAAAGAAGAAAAAAGCAAATTTCACTCACTTCACTGGCTTTGTTTTTTAAAAAAATTAGCTTGTTTTGGACAAATAATTTACAAACATAAATGAAATCCGCCAAAGCCAAATACACTGCTTGCCTCCAGGGCTTCATTCCTAAAACAATTTCCAGGCCTTTAAGGAAGGACTAGGAAATACCGTGGGATCAGAGAGAAATCGTTACGTAATACAATATGTTTCATGTTGGTCCGTGTTGCAGCGGCCCTATCAGGCCTCTGAGAGACTGGGGGTGTCATTGGCTAAGGCACCCTGCTTTGGGTGGAGCAGGCGGGTCCAGACGTCTGAGTCCCAGGCCGGCTCCACAGGTCACCAGCTGCATCCCACTGGCCAAGTCACTTAACTTCTCTGCTTTCTCCCTTTCCTCATTCTTAAAATGATGCCATTGAACTAAATAATCTATCTGTTAGTTACCTTGCTAAAAAAAAAAAAAAAAACAGTTTGAGGCATGGAACGCTCTTGTTTACAAAGATCATCAATTCATCTTCTAAAGGAGCATGTAAAACAAGTACCATTCCAAGGCGGTACAAGCGTAGAGTTTACTGGGGAGCACGAGCCAGAGCGACGCCTATTTCTCAGCTATTGATTAGAAATGGTCTTCGCCTCCTGTCTCACACACAGTTTTCCACTTGCCTAATTTTTAAAAACTTATGTTCAGCATCCCTTTAGCTTCAAAACTCTTTGCTGTAATTGTAGCCGGAGACAAAGCCGAGCGAGGCCGCCTCAGGTCAGTGTGGCCTTCCCCGCACCCACACTTTAATCATCGAGCCCGTCATTAGACGCGCCGTACTCACCACTGGATGAAGTGGGGTTCCTGGAAACATAAATTGCATCTGCTGGGCAAGCATCGCTGCTGCAGTTTTTTGCTGGATCAAGTTGTTCCTCCCATTAATTTCTAGTTGCGTTTTTAAGTGGGTAGGGGGGTGGAGGTACTTGCAGCTCTCTCTAGAACAACGGCCCTGTAAAAGGAATGTTGCGGTTTAGGACTCTCATAAGTAGCTTTCAACTCTCTTGTCAACTACGTCACAATCACTCCATCTACGCACAGGCAAGGATCCCATGTGCGTGTCTGCGCATGCGTACGTGCATGTTTGGAACATATATCAGAGTGGAAACATACAAGGAGTGAAGCAGGCATCAGGTGGGTGTCAACCTTGCACAAACTGGTTGAGTCGAGAAGCTTCCTGAGACTGGCTGTCATTGTTTTTAATGGGGTCTGTCTCTGACAGCTGACTGTGAAGAAATGGGACTGCTTAGAGACAGAGCCTTCTCCTAGGCCGTGTGGAGGGCGATCGGAGGAGCCTGTTTATTGTGGTGTATCAAAAGGAGCCTTCGAACTGGCTGGACATTGGTCCGTGCATGTTAGAGTGATGGCAAAGTGGGGATAATAATAAGAACCTCTGGAAATGTGTGTTTCAGATTGGCTGGAGACACCCCTAATTCAAATTATTGAAGAAGAGGCAATGATAGTACAGGAGCGGACCCTTCTTAGTCATAGACGCACAGGTGAAATTTCCAGGCATAAACTCAGATTAGTTTGCTACGCAAAAGCTGCTACCTCATGTCCCTGCCCCACTCCCGTGGCAATGATACCAAGATCAATGTCATGATATGCTATAGTGAAAAAAAGTTCATGGCTAAAGTAACATTTTGACATTAAAGTTGGCAAAACCAAAAATATTAATGAGGTGCCATACGTGCAATGAAACCAGTCTTGAAGAGTTTTTGCAGATGGTAGCATTTATACTGAAGTCCCAAGTTTTCAAAACTACCAATTGAGACAATCATGTTGATGTGTGAATTATGCAATTTCTGGAGAAAGAAGAGCTAACTGTGTTAACCAGTAATGAGTATTATCATTCCCTAAAGAATTAGTCTGTTTGCAACCAAAAAAAAAAAAAAGAGGAGAGGGAGAGAGAATATGGGTTTGTTTACCAGATACAAAAATAATTTTAAAAAGCAAGCTGGGTGGATCTGGGCAGAGAAATTTGCTTATAGTCATCCTAATTCTAAACATCTGGAGTTCTCAGTCTGCTTCCCGCTAATCTGAGCTGCATTTTTGGCAGCGCGCAGGCGCCCTCGTGAGTGTGACTCTTCATGAAGAAGGACAGCCCTCATCCCAGGCTCGGTCCTGGGGGTCTGTGCTCGTCAGCCAGTCTTGCCCCGAGGAACCACTAGGAGCAGCCTTAGAGACTGCGTCACCCTCTTCAGGGAGGATGCAGAGGCGGGCACCGGGCACTTCAGAAGGAACCACTGATGTTTCTGCTAAAGAAGTTCCGTCACGATGGGCAGTGCCAGTATGTTCTCCTTAGTCTCAAGTTTAAATTGCCATGTTTCACTCAGCTTTCTATGGCCAAGAGTTAGAAGGCCTATTGTAAAGATCCAGGTCAAGTGGAACCGTAATTAAAGAGAGTCGACATCAAAGCAGGCGAGGAATCTTCCTCTCTCTCTTTCTATCTATGCTGCTCTGCCAGTTTGGGGATAAAGTTTTTATCCTAACTTTATCTTGCTCATTGTTTTGTGACATCTCAGGGTCTGTCTGGCCCCACCAACTTGCTTCAGGCATCTCTTAATTTACCTCCCTTCCTGTCCTCCCTTGATAATTGCTTCAGTCTCTCTGTTTGCTAAAATCAAATCTCCAAGAAAGGATTCAGACAGGGCCTCCTACAACATAGGTTTTTGGATTGGCTGCCTTTCCGTCAGGTGCCCAAATACATACATACGACGGGAAATGGCCACGGAATATAGGATAGAGCTACTGCCCATCAGCCAGGGCAGGGGAGAATGAAACAGAATGACATTTCTTGTACAGAGGCTAAGCCACCCGAGGCTTCTCTGTGACAGCCTCAATCCAGACTCTCGTTAGTCACGATTGCACCACGTGGAAGCTGACATCAGAGAGGCGGATGTATACAAGGCCCACTTACAGGCCAGTGTACACAAAGGTACAGATGGTCCTAAGTGGAAAAGCAACGCCCCACAGAATGGAGATAGAACTGGTGAAATAGCCACCCCTCTACCAGTTTGGCTCTTCAATCTTGATCATTCAGATACTTGTCAGTCTGCTCACTTGTCTTCTGGTGTAATGCCTTCTAGCTGTGCCTGAAAACTGAGGCTAGAAAAAATAGGCTTTTCTTGTAAATGCTGTTTGCAACTGGGACCCCTGAAGAGCTGTATAAACTCCTTCCAGCCAATAGAACCTAATTTACAATATCAAAGTCGTCATTTCTTGGTGGAACCTTCTTTTTCATGAGAATTAATGTACCTAATTTGCTAGTGTTCTTACTTATACACTTGGGGTAAGGTATATTATCAGTCACCCACGTGCCAGACAACTTATACGTGGTTATCTCATTTTCTCCTGGAAACAGCTGTAATGATCCTTATTTGGCAAGATGGGCTCAGAAAGATTGAGGAACTTCCCTAAGATCGTGTAATTGGGAAGTGGTAGAGCTGGATTCTAAACCCAGGTCTACTTCCCTCACATTACTATGCCAAGTTGTTTATTAGTGATGGTTCCAATCCAGGGAGGGTAAAAGTCTAGCATTATCCTTCATATTATAATAGAAGGCATAACACAACTTAAAATATAAGCAAATACATACAAGGATTTGGGAATGAAAAAAGATCACTTGCCCGGGTCTCCCCATGGGCAGGGTGATGGAGGGTAAACCGCTCTGGAGGCGGATGGCTGGGCACGTCACTTCGGCGCTGCTCCTTTCTGCCTGTGTACACCTGAGCCAATTACTCGAGTATCTTGTGCATCAGTTTTGGGTTTTTTTTTCATATGCACAATGAAAATAATGATTGTTCTACGCTAAGGTCTGTTGTGGGGCTGCATGAGTTAATACATGCATAAGGTTTGGAGAAATGCTTGGCACATAGCGGCACAAAGTAAGTGTTGTTAATATCACCAAAGAAAGAAAAATATTTGTGTATGACACTTTGTTTACAGTAAGTGCAAGATAACAGGGTTAGCTGTGTTTTGATTGGCTTTTGGATTCCTTTAGAAAATAAACTTCCACTGCAAAACATGATAAAAACTACGTAATTATACGTATCCAGGTATCTTATATTTAACATTATTTTCAATTTTCAGTTCTACAGGGAATTTCTGTACGTCCCCATATTTACAGAGACAGTCCTGCCCCTTAGTTCAACCCAGTGTTAATATTTTGAAGTGCGTTGCACCACGGAGTCTAAGCATATTAATTGAATTACCGGGGAACTGTTAGCAGCAGCATTTTAGTGAGGGATTTTCTAGGATTCTGAGATCCTAAAGGAAAAGCTACTGTCAAAACATAACACGCGATCTGACACAGTAAACACTGTGTAAGGAAGCTCTTGTGAAGGCGTGAGGTTTGTCAGGCCGCGCATCATCACCCCAAAACTGTTGATTATCAAAGCAAGTTGTCAGAACCGCCTGGGAGAGGGCAGGGTACAGAGATGTAAAGCCTCTCTGTATGGCACTGGGAAACAAAACAGAAGTGTCAAAAATAGTGTCTCCCAATTTCAGTCCAAGACATAAAGATAAAACTGTCTTGGAAACGTCTTCCTGTGGCTGCCAGAGCTGTTTGCTGTGATACTGAAACACTTCCTCCCTTTTCCTTCTCGGTTGAATACTGTTTCCGGAGAGATAAGAGAGGCGTGGGGTCCAGCCCTTAGAGGAGGGGACTGGTGGGACTTCTGTGGGGTAGAGGCGGGGGTGCCCTCCAGAGTCCTCGTGGAGAGTCTTACGGAACTGGGAGATGGGAGCCCGGGCGAGGGCCGGGGGGATGGGCGCACATGGGGGACTGATGTGTAGATTGCAGCTCCGGGGTCACGTAGGCGCTCTCAGGATCTTAGCTCACTCTGGTGGGACGTCCTGGGTGGGACACTCCAGATGTGGAGAGAGCAAGTGGTTTCCGTCACACTCACCACTGTTCTTGGGGTAGAGTACTTCCAGGCAAGGGGTCTTCTTCATTCATTCCTTCAACAAATATTTACTGAAGTCCTACTAGGTGCCAGGCTTTGTGCACACTCAGTGCTAGTTAACCCAAGGGGAGCGAACAGGAGAGATGCTGCCCCCCTTCCTGAAGCCTGCAGTCTAGTGGTGGAGACAGATATTAGCCAAGTAATGACGTACACGTATAATTACAAACTGAGATATGTGTTCTGGCGGGGGGCGCTGGAAGAGAATGGCAGGGGAGGGTCTGAATTGAGACTCTGTGGGTCAGGGAAGGGCTCTGAAGAAGTGACCTTTAAACTCAGACCTGAAGGATGAGGATGAATTTGGCAAGGCAGTGAGTGGAAGCAGAAGTGTGCGTTCGTGCGTGTGTGTGTGTGTGTGTGTGTGCGCGCGCGCGTGTGTTGAGGGGGAGAGCGCAGAATGAGAACGAGATGAAGAGAACGGACCATCTGGAGACTTTCCCAAAGTTTCTCAAGGACGGAGTACTGAGGGGGTGTGGGCTGGTGTGCCTGGAACGCTAAAGCTGAAACAGGAAGTCGGAGACGGGGCTAGATACCAAATCCCTTGAAGGGTGAGGTCAAAAGCTACGCATTCCATTACCATTGGGAGTTTTTAAGCAGGAGCCTCTCAAGGTCGGGCTTATGTTTCATGCCCCATATAACATTTTACCCTGATTATTAGACTTTATATCTCTAATTCCATTATACTTTGCATCGTTTGCAGACCACTTACTTAAAAATCACACAATTCTGAGTTTACACAGGATTTGGGCAGTTTATTCTCCCTCCAAAAATAATCTCCATTCCAGGAATATTTAGATCAGGGAGGATGGTTAGAAACCAGTATGAACTTAAAGCTGAATTAAGTTTATTAAAATAAGCAACCACGGAAAATTCTAATACAGAGTACCCATGCTGATTCTCAACATGATGAAGGAAGATGCTAAATCACCGTAATATGCATTCAGCGGAACAACAGACCAGAGCTGTCAGAATTTCACGGCCATTACAGGGCGTGGGATAGAATGAACGCAGCACTGGCTAAGAAAAGATTTCAGAATCAGGTCGGCGTGAGACAGAGAAAGCGTAATGGGAACATGAGATTTTCTAATTGCTTCTTTTAAAACAAGTAATTTTTAGAATCTTTTCCTAGTATGCTCCTAATTGAAAAAGTCAATTAAACTATGGAAGGAACAGAGAAAACATTAATTAGGAGATTATTAAGGGGATGGACAATAGGAGTTTTTGCCCATAAGAACAGCCAATAGACAATTATATCCCATGGGAAAAAGCAATGGATTTTATATGATCTATAATTCAAACAGTCCATAGGCCTCTATTGGATTACTCGGGAATAATTTGGCTTGTGTCTTGGTGTGGGCACATTGATCAGCAGCCTCTGGAAAGGCCCCTTTGGGAGATAACAGTTTCAGTTGAGGGCCAGGGTCACAGCCTGAGCTACTGAATTCGGTCTCTTTTGGCTGGGTCTCAGCCTCTCACTGCCTTCAGCACGTGATGGTCTTTTCCAGAGAGCAGGCCAGGCTGAGAAACAGCGGACGCTGAGTCTACCGACCAAGGGCAGACACTCCAGGCTCTGGAAGCGGCCTGAAGGGAGGGACACTGAGCCTGGGGTCTGCTCTGGATCCCAGACTGGCTGCGGAAAAGCCATGCAAGAACCTCTCGGACTGCCTGGCTTTCCACACGTGCGAAACCAACTTAGTGACATTCTGATGTCATGACAGATGCTCTTGTCCTGGAGTTACAGTCTGGAAACCCGGCTGTCTTGGAATCTCTCCTGGAGAAGGGGTTTAAACTCATGGTTAGAGGGCACGGTCTCTGGAACTAGGCTGCTCGGGTCTGAAATCCAGCTCTGCTGTGGGCACCGGCCACCTCCGGCTGCCACATTGGCAGAAGGAAGGTCACAATAGTTCCCGCCTCAGACTTTGGGTAAGGACTAAGAGTTCACTCATAGAAAGTGTCTGAATAGCTCCTGGCACTCTATGCATATCATCATCATCATCATCATCTTCCTCCTGTGATTACTAGGACTGTGCACAACTTCTCTGCGTGGTGGATAAAAATACATGGTATTCAACACGGCCTTCCTAACGCCAGTTCCGTCCCTCTCTTGTCGGGCAGCCCTCTGGCCTGTCTCCTGAGCTGTTTACCTCTTTCTTTGGCTTGTTCCCACCGCATTGGCATCCTTGTCTTCAGAAGAGCCTCAGATCTGTTTTTCTTTGATATCTTTACTGCCGGAACTTGCCGGGGCTGATCAGTGTGGCATGACTGATCTGGACTCCAAAGCAGCTGCAGGCGATGGTGGGAAGTTGCCGGAGCCCTGGCTCTGGCTTCCCTCCAAAACGGCCCTGTGAGCTTTTATAAATAATTTATAGGGTTCCGTGCCTCAATTTGCTCATCTGTCAAATGGAGGTCATTATATTCCCACATCTCAGCTCCTTCTGATGGTGGCGAGAGTGCAAGAGACAGCAAAAGTTGCTCTGAAAGAATTTTAAAGAACACTTAATTTTCTATACGTGGTCTAGTCCATGTGTATGTAAACCAACAGTGACAGGAAGAAGGGCCACCAGGGTTCCATGCTAGCAATTGTCTCAATAGGTTCTGAGATGGTGGGAAGACCACGTGAGGTCTATCAGCAGAAGTGGCAAATGAAGTCAAAACTGATGAAGTCTAGGAGGACTTACTAAGGATGTACAGTGTACACAGCCTGAACGTGAAGAATTCTTTCAAACAGACCACTTTTGGGGTCCCGGTGACACATGCGTTGCTTGGCAGACTTTTCTAAGTGACCGAACCAGCTGAGTGAATCAGACATTCACGGTCTCAGTGCCTCTAGTTTCAAAATCTCTTGAGGTTTTTGAAAGTGGGGAAAAAAAACCACAAAGGCCTTGATTTGGGTAGGTGGGCAGATTTATTTTGGTTCATCATTTTTATGGGTCTAACTAAGTCAAGCGGCAAAGGCTGAGTTTAAAATTTGGAAGGATACGGGCAAGGCAAAGTGCAGGAAAAAGGAATGGTTATTTACAATGAGGCTTAATTTATAACATTACCTGAAGAACTGAAATACCTCTATTCTAAGGCAAGTGGCAGGTTAAGATTTTAGACTTCTTTTGAATTTTAATAAACTAATTGAACCACATGAGTTATTTATAGTATTAGTTGCAACTACATAACACAGCAAATAAAACTCAGCCCCATAAGGGCATCAGAACCGGAGGAAACTGTGGATTCAGAGAATCACTCCAAGCAAATGAGAAGCAGAACTTCCATAAAATGGATCAATTGCCCATTTCATCAGTATTATGTATGAATTTATAATAAGCCCTTTCTGTTTATTAGTAATTTAGTTCAATTTATATTACGATTCATCCTTTATAGTCTATATATGCAATTCTCTTTTGTTTAAAGCACAAAATGTACTTATTGAAGATATAAAAAGGGAATATTTACATTCTCTTTTCTGGGGCGTATTCCTTCTGCTGCTCTGCTGTTTCCATGGTTCAGAGGAAACATGTAAGAAAATATAAGGCTGATGGGAGAAGTTTAGGGATGGGTAGTTAGGAAGCATTACAAGGCTGATGATGGGCAGCTACCGATACCTCCAGTTTTACCCACCACCAGTCTTCACACAACTATGGGCTTCGGGGAGGATAAGAAAATGTGTGAATCAAGCTGTGCAGATGGATGGCCTAAAACAGAACAGAAACTGTAGTTTAGTTTTCATTTCTTCCCCAGAAAAACCATATGAACGGGCATAATATATCATTCACTGCCACACGTGATGGCGGGATGGGGGGACGCCCACAGCTGTCCCCACAACGCTACTGCTTTTAACTTCCTTAGAGGGAGCTACAAGTGCTTCTGAGCCTTCCCATCTCCAGATCTGCATTCAGGGCAGCCTAGTATCTCTGGAGAGGAGGGAGAACCTTGGGGCCAGCAGCAGGGCTGGGTGAGTAGCGTTGTGGCTCATTCATTCTGAGCCCGTGCAGTTGCTCTGTTCCTTCAAGCGTGGTTGGCTTCTGCCATTGAGACCTAATTTTGTGACCATTTAAAACAGGTGAGACATAAAATTAATAAATGGGGAGGAGAAGCTAAGAGGGTCAATTGCTTGTAGGCTGATATTTCAAGGCATGTTTAATCTTTTTTTTTTTTTTTTTTTTAATGGATTTCGGTTGCTTGGGCAGTTTTAGCTTCTCCTACCACTTGTGTCTTATGTTTGGAAAGAGCTGTCTGTCAGGGTAAAGGCCTAAGCCCTGCCTATGATGGTCAGGATGAGCTATCCTGTTACATTGATATGTTTACTGAAAACGTATCCGTTAAGAGAAATCAGTGAGACCCAAAATAGTCCCTCTGTTCTCCAGAGACTTCTGGAAAGTAATTTCTGGGCACTGGATGCTTCATTTGAAAATTACTTTATTTAACGAGAAGTCAATGCCTTCTGAGTCACAGAGACCCATTGGTTCGTGCGCATCCTGATACATCCACCCTAACACACACCCAGCCTCGTGGCTGTCTGACTTCAGAGTGTCTGGATTTCCTAACATAACCTTTATAAATGGGTGAAACAGAAGCTCTATGAAATATTCACAGCCCAACAGCAGGAATTTTCCGTGGGGGAGGGCAGGCCTGTCTAGGCCACGTCTTCCAACATTTCTCCAAGCCCACAGCAGAGCGGCCCCTCCGCGGTGGGCACTCAGTGCAGGTAGAAAATGTTTGCTCTCCTTACTTCCTTCAGCAGATTTTACCGAGCGCCTTCTGTGCGTGCAGCCCTGTGATATTAAACAGTCGCCAGAAACACAGAGCGGTCAATGTCATGATCAGGGGATTCAGTTGCTGTGTGAACACATCACAGGGCCAAGGGGCGGCTCCACGGGAAGGGGCATTTCACACTGACACAAACAGCTTCATTAGATTATCTAGTTGGGCTCCTGTGGAGGGAGGTGGGTGGGGAGTGGGAGCTGTTTGGAAAGTTAAGATGAGCCAGGCTAATCCACAGCCACTCTGCAGAGGTTAAATTCCAGACGCCTCCCAGGCCTTCAGACAGAGCACCTGGAACAAAGCTTGGGGATAAATGCTGAGTCACTTACTGGCTGCTGTTTTTATTATCACCAGTTGTTCGCCATTCCAGAAGCCCGTCATTTTCTCACTAAGTGAAGTTTACCCGAAGACACAAAACCTTCCTGTACATCTTCTGTTATTGTATAGTCTTTTCCAGTCTGATCTGAAAACCAGGTGGTGACTCACCTACCCTCACACAAGGCTTCCTAGAATTCGGACACATGTAGACAATCCGTCTTCAAGTCTGACAGGTAGTGGTTAGCTCCTAGACAGCTGTGCTATTTATCAAAATAATGGAAATACTTCTGTCCCAGTTACAAAACAGCCACTGCCCCAAGACTGTCACGTCTCAGGTGTTTTCCCTACTTCTGTGGTCACTTTAACCCTTCCCCTCAAATCTGACCACCTGGATCCCAAGAATCAAAGAGTTAAAATCTGGCATGTTAGGGGATCTCTGGGACCCAGCTCTGTTGCATTCCTAATAGGTTGCTGCCTACCTGAGAGGTATTGATATTAAAATATTTTGCATATCACACCTGATTATAAATATGCTTATGACAAATCCAGAGTACCCTGGTTGTTGGTGTCAATCTGGGAAGGCTTCCAGGAGGAGGAGGGAGAAAAGGGTGGTGATGTAGAGATTGTAGCATGGGAAGAGGAGAGTGGGAAGGGGAGGGAGATTGGGAAAAATACCAGGAAAACAAGGACTACTGGGTGAAGAAGCAACTGGAAGAAGACAGAAAGCCAGAGTATCTTTTTACAAAGTGCATTCATTTTTAGTAATGTAAGAAAAGAACAATCCTTTCAGGCTGGTTTGGACTACTTGGTGGCTTGGGACTGACCAGCAAACAACGGCAGCAGGAAAAAGCTGCACCTTTGTTCGGAGAAAACAGCCCGGGGAGGTACAGGGCGTGGCACCCTGGGTCACTGCCTGGTGTGGTGTTTACACACCGCTTGGGGGAGGGTCAGTTGAGCCGCCTCACACAGCGGGGGTGTGGGGCTTACCACCTGTCTCTCCTGGGGGCAGAACCTGCATGCCTTCCTTCTTTGAGTCAACAAACATTTTTGGAGCATCTGCTCACCAGAAACCGGGATGGAATTGCACCCGGTACTAAGACGTGGTCCTACCCTCACGAAAAATAGCTAAGACATATAATAGCGCACCTGTCATGTGCTAGGCAGTTTCTAAGTGCTTTACGTAGATCATACTCTAATCTGTAGTACAAGATCTTGACAGAGGTGCTGTGAATATCTCATTTTACGGGGGAAAAAGAGACAGAGAGAGGGGGAAAGTAACTTCCCAGAGTTGCACAGGCAGGGTGGGGCGTCCATCCCAGGCCGGATGGCTGCAGGGTCTGCGCCATGGCCCCCTGCAGAGCTGTTATCAAGAAACTTGAAATCCAGGGGAACACTGGCATCGCACCTTGAAAAGCATTCTTTACACACAGTATCCTATTTTAGCTTCGTAACCTTCTTGTAGTATGTTATCCCAAATTAAAGGTAAGGAGAGTGAAGCTCAGAGGCATCTGCAGGTACTTCCCAAGGCCATGCAGTTCCAGTGAACCGGGGCTACTTCCGGTCCCCATTACTGAACAGTGTGCTCTCTCCACTGCCCCTTGTGGTCAGTGGGAGAAGCTGTGGGGAACATGTTTTTGTCTTGGCATGTCAAAGACTTGTTCCGAACAGATGAGTAGCTTTGTGTGACATTGAATATTAAGGAGGTGACCCTGGGTGGTCAGCGTTAGGGGGTTGAATTGTGTCCTCCTGGAAGGCTGTGTTGATGTCTTTACCCCCAGCTCCTTAGAATGTGACCTTATTTGGAAACAGGATTTTCACAGAGGTAATTAGGTTAAAATGAGGTCCTTGGGGCAGGTACTAGTCCAATATGACGGGTGTCCTTATGAAAAGGAGAAATTCAGACACGGGGACAGGCATGCACAGAGGGACGATGTCATGAAGAAGCACGGAGAAAAGGTGGCCACGTCTAAGCCAAGGGACATCGGATGGTGCCAGAGCCTGGAACAGATGCTTCTCTAGACCTTCCAACTTCTACCTCCGAAACTGGGAGAGGATAAACTCTGTTGCTCTTAGTCACCTGGTCTGCGGTACTTGTTCTAGCGGCCCTAGGAAACTAATGCAGTCACCTACAAGAAATGCTAAATAACATGTTTTGTTTTTTTCCCATGAGATTGGAGGGTGTACCAGCAGAACACTATGCTATCTGCTAACACAAAGATTTGGTTCTGTGAATGTGTGTTCTAATTTTTTTCATGAATCCAGCTAACAAGATCCCTCTGTCTGATCAAAAATAAGCTATAAGAACTCCCAAATCCTTAACAAGTACAATGATTTTCTACGAATGAAACTGGTCAGCTTAAATGCTGTCAGGATTTTTCACACGGAAGATTTAATAGGAGAGATTTATTTTAGTAAAAGATAAAATGGTTCACTAAAGAACTCATTAGTAATGTGTAAAGGCCTCCGGAGTCTCTGAAGATCCACTTTCAAAGAGAAATGTTGGGATAATTTTTATATCCTGATTACAGAGAAAAACTTGATAGAAAGTGTCCTCGAGTTTAAAATTGCATGGCGGTGGGGGAGGGGGTGCTCATTCCAGTCAAGCGCTAGGGAAGCCGAAGGACACATGCCCGTGTGGCCAGCGTTCTGAAGTTGCTTTCATGAAGGTTGACAGGCCTTTCTGTGGTCTCACTCATGAAGCCATGTTCACGGGCACATGACGCATCGAGGAGACGGGCAGAGAGGAGGGGACAAAGAAGGGGCCTGCTGTGCAGGTTGCCCGCTGCAATCCACCCTCCTGACCACCCCCGCTATTCATTCTTTCCCAGGTCCCCAGGACAAATCCTGGACTGAGGCTGGCTCTTTGCCCCTGGCTGATCGCGACCCAGGACCTCTGCTTTTGACAGCAGAAGGCCGCTCTGACCCAAGCTTCAAATCTCTGCCTTCCTCTTGACCGTGTTCCCCACTAGGTGCCTCCGTTCTTACGTCCTAGGGTCCCCCAGGGTTTCTTGTTTCGCCTCCAAGTTCAAGGTCTGAGATTCTGCCTCCTCTCAGCCTCCTTCCCAGGCTAGAGCTCTGCTTGGCTTCTGCATCTGGAGAGCCCAGTGGCCCCTGGGACCCACCACACACTCACCAAGGACCCCCTTCCTGGATTTGCCTCACTGCCATCCACTCTCAGTAGACGCCCCGCTGGTTTTCCTCACACTTCCTGTGGCTGAACATTCCTCCAGAACGAACCTCGGAGGCAGAGCCTTGGAGACAGCAGTTTTAGGCTCAGCGTCTCTCGGGCCAAGTTTGCAGAATTAACTCCACACTCAGGGGTCCCTTCTAGTCAGATCCAGCCAAACACTGAGATATGACGTTACTCTGCCTGCCTCTTAGGACCTCCCCATAAACTGTAAAGAAGTATTTTCCCTCAGCAAACCCCAGATATTCCCTATTCATTGCCACCAGTTGGATCCTTAAGCTTTGATAGTCCAGACACTGCTGGTCAAATTTATTTGTAAATTGAAACAATCTACTATATACTCCAATATTTTTTAAAAAGAGAATTGCATATGTGGTAATCATACGTAGTGATATTTATTGTGTATACAGAAATATTGATATTATTATGAACTCATTATTATACATGTGCTTTGCATGTATGTTCCCAGACAAGCCTGTGAGGAAGGGAGGCACCACTAACATGTTCATTGGCTACATGGGAGAACTGATACCTGGGGAGATTAACACACTTGTCCCAGGTCATATAAGTAGCAAGAGATAGAACCAGACTTCAACCCAGGCAATGTGACCCCTAAGCCACTACTTTTAATCATTGTGCTTCTTTCACATGTTCATGTAATTATAAAAATGTCATTTATTAATGCTTGTGATGTGCCAAGCATGGAGCTAAGTACTTTACAAGAATGATCACATCGGTGTTCGTTATAAGCCTCTGGGGTAGGTCTTATTTTTATCCCCATTTTTTCAATATGGAAAACCAAGGCCCAGACAGGTTAAGTAACTTGCCCAAGGTCACACAGCTTGTCAGGGGAAGATTCAAGATTTGAATTTACTCAGCCTGGCTCAGCCAAAACTGCCACACTCAGAGAATATAAATTATTGATGGCTACCATATGTCTGGTATTATGCTAGGCCCAAGTGGCTACACAGATGAAAAACAAATTGTTCCTATCTTTGAGAAACTCTAGATACATAGATCTGTAATGTATACACACATGGCTGGAAGAAAGGGAAGAAGCCATAGGAAAAAGTACTATTTACATCTAAGTTTAATATTAGCCAGAGGATTCACGTAAAGTTTCATAAGTCATACAGTCTTCCAAATCCAATTACTGTGCTCGAGTACCTTTTATAAACATAGATGAATGTTAATACATCAAACTAACAATTGATGGGACCAAGCAAAGGAGGTCACCCTCTGCGCATCCCCAGGTGTCAGAGCAGAAGGAGGCGCCCCTAACAGCCCTAGGAACTGCCCTGCCATGGGGAGATCGCAAGCTTTCAGAATCTGGACGTGAGGCACCTGGGTTTCAGGGGGGTACGCAGATTACACACATATCAAACTATAGCTTAAGAATGATGCGTGCACATGTTAGGCATATGTCTACGCCTTGCTTATGGAAAAGGCCTAAAGCTGCGGTTTCCTCAGGAAGAGCAGGGTGCTGGGGGGTGGGGGGACTCTCTTCCTCCTTCAGATGACCCCAGCCTGAAACATCTGCCTGTCCTGAGCACGTCAGAGTCTGACGCTCTGAGGGACACACTGGGAGGGCGTGCAGGCTGGAGCTGGCTTGGCAGGACTGGCGTTCTGTGTATTCTTCTCTAGTCAGTTTCACCGGGCTGCTTCTGTGATCAATAAAGACAGCGGGGCAAGATGAAGCAAACAGTCCCTGCCTCCGGAGCACAGTGGGTCTTACGGCTCCACGCAAGACCGACCGTGGGGTGAGGCTTCCTCTACCACCAAGCCCCATGTCTCCCGCGTGGAGTCATCTGGTCCTGGACACACATCCACTCCGTCTCCTGCGCCGTCCCTCACCGTCCATTCCTGCCGCCCCCGTCAGGCCTGTGCGGCCACGCATGTGGCCTGAGGCTGACAATAGACCCCTCGTCGGTCTCCCCTCCGGCAGCACTCTGCCCTTCATTCACTCAACACACATATGTTGCCTATCTACTATGTGTCGGGAAGTGTTTTCGAACATGGGCTATATCAGTAACAGAATTCGCAAATTCACAAATACCTTCTCCCCAGGAAACTTAGCTTCTGGTTAGAGCAGACAGGCAAGAAGCATTATAAATAAGTTCAAGAACAGAATGTGCCACGTTCTGCGGGGAAGAAGGCGTGAGAGCGGTAGCACAGGGAGTGCTGTAGGCAGGCGCCACCTTACTCGCAAGGTGGTTTCAGAGCAGAGACTTGAAGCAGATGGAGAGGTAGGCATGGCCTGTATCTGGAAGAGGCACATTCCAGGTGGAGAGAACAACCAGTCCCCACACCCCAAAGAAAAAGCGTGCCTGGCATATTTCAGGCCAGTGAACCAGGGCACCTTGAGCCAGGGCAGGACAGGAAAGACAGTCGGAGAAGTAACAGAGGTTTGATTACGTTGGGCCTTGGGGGCCATTTTAAGGACGACTTTTTCACGTGGAAGGAAATGGGGATTTTGAGTAGAGGAGTGACATTTTAGGAGGGTTGCCCTGGCTGCTATGTTGGGTATAGAGAGTAGGAAGGGCTAGGATAGGCACAGGGAGACTAGTTATGCTGCAGTGGTAATCAGGTCAGGGGCTATGATGGCTTAGACCAGGTTCGTGGCAGTGGAGGTGGCGAGAAGAAGTAGGTTCCGGTGATATTTTGAAGGGAGAGCCAATAGGTTCTCTGATGCATTGGAGATGAGGTGTGAATGACATCAGTCCGGGAGGACAGTGGAGTTTTGGGCTTGAGCCACTCAGAAGGCAGAACTGACATCCACTGAGGTGCAGAAGACACAGTTCATGTAGGTTTGGGGGTGAGAGAAGGAGGTGTGTCTTGAACATATTGAGTTTGAGAAGCCTATAACACATCAAAGTGGAGATGTCAAGTAGGCAACTGGACGTGGGAATCTCAAGTTCAAGAAAGAGGTGTGGCCAGGAGATGTTCATTTGGAAGGCCTGGCCACAGGAAAGGTATTGCTAGTCATGAAGAAACCTCTTCAGTTATAGCCCTGGGTGCACCCCTCTCCCTCCCCGGACCTCAGAGAATATCCGCTCCTTCCTGAACCGTGTCCAGATGTTCTTATCCATGAGCAAGGCCTGCCATGGTATCAGACAGTGAGCTTCCTTCCTTTCTGGTCTCACCGTCTGTTCTCCTTCCGTACAATCGAGATTCCAGTCCAGCTGGAGCTGGGGAACCCGAGACCCAATGCCTTCCAGCCTCCTCTAGGGCTTCGTTCAAGCCGTTTCCATTCCTACCTCTGTCTCCTTCCCCAATTCAAATCATCCAAATGCCACCTGCCTCCCAAGGCCCAGGTTAACAGCCCTTCCTCCACAGGAATCAATCCCAGCCTCTCCCCGTCCACCCCTGAGAAAGCGTTTTGCTATCCCTGCCCTTCTCTGGCGATCTGCACCTCTCGGCGATGCATAAAGCCTGGTGCCTGCTCTTGCCACGAGGGCTGTCGGGACTCTGTCCCGGGGCTTTGCTGCAGATTGCTCCTGAGAGAAGCTCGCTCCTGGGCCTCAGAACAGCCAATAAAGTGGAACGCGGTGCCTGGGAGAGAGCGTGTACACTGCCAATGTCTGCTTAACAAACGAATCTTTGGGGGACGCGGATTGTGCAAGGCCGGGCCCTGGAAACCTTGCAGGAGGAGGTCTAGGCGGTGAGCAAATGCAACTCGAAGGTGATTTTCACTGCTTTAGAGTTTATTTCTTCCCACTTAATGATTCCTAAGTAGTACAAATACGTATCGGAATCTAATAAAAGTGTGCGAAGTAGGCTTAAAAAAAATTCTATAAGGAACAAGCAAACAAACAAACACAAGGCATTTTCTACAAGGACAAAAATAGAAGAAGGCAAGGAATTTTAAGTCTCAATGTGGCCCTGGCCAGTAGCTCAGTTGGTTGGAGTGTCGTCCCCATACGCCGACATTGTGGGTTTGATCCCCGGTCAGGGAACAGACAAGAAATAACCAATGATACATCAGTAAGTGGAACAACAAATTGATGTCTCTCTCAGTCGTTTTTGCTCTCAAGTCAATAAAATATTTTAGAAAATTTAAATAGTCTCAATATGTTCCCTAAAATGAACATTCCAACAAGTATGTGAATTCCTACTTTTACGAGTAATGCCAACAACTACAAACTAATACAAATGATTTGCATATATGAACATGGTTTTTATTTTTATGCAGGCTTGCTACGCACCACATGTCTGACATACACTGACACTGATCCTTACAACCACGCTGGGATTCTGGGCCATCATCTTTCCTTCAGACGTAGAGCGAACTGAGAGAAATCAGTCACCTGTGCTGGTCACAGAGCTGGTGGGTGGTCGAGTCAGGACTGTCACTCAGCTCTCTGGAAAGCCGAGCGCAGTCGTCCTTGCCCTGTCCCCTGGCCTCCTTCCCTCCACTTGGAAGCCCTCAGACCTGTGGCTTGTGAACTCCGTGTCCAAGCTGCTGATGGTCTCAGTAGAGGAAACACATAAAGACAAGACGCTTCCAATAGTCACGTCCTTCGACGGGATCCACGACTGTCTCCAGTCATTTATTCACTCAATGCATATTGCATGAGCATCTCTTCCGCGGCAGCCTGTGCTGTCAGCGTGAACACAGACTTACTGATGCAAGAAACAGGCAGAAGTCCCTTCCCTCGGGGGGCTTACGTTTCGTGTGGGAAGACAGACTCGGAACAAGGTCAATGAGGAAAATATAAAGCGGGTACGACTGTGTTCGGTGCTAGGGAGAAAAATCCAGCGGAGGGGGATATAATGGGAAGTGCACGCTGGGGGGACTTTGTTATTTTTGTTAAGGTGACCGAAGAAGGTCTCAGCGAGAAGATGGCAGGAAAACAGCCAGGGCCGAGGAGACAGGGAGTGCAAAGGCCCCGAGGCAGCAGTGTGCCCGGAGTGCTCTAGAATAGCACACCAGGGTCATGCGGGTAGAGCCGCGTGAGCAAGGCGGGGAGCTGTAACTAAGATGGAAGCTGTGAGGGGGGTGAGGTGACCGGAGGGTGGAGAACCTTCCGGGTCATCAGAAGGACTTGGGCTTTTACTTTGATTGAGATGTGAAATCAATGGAGGGTTAATGCACGGAATGATTTTAGCCAGAGGTTTCCGTGTTCTTCACATATTTTTGAAATGTATTAGCAACTTTAATAAATTATGAGAAAGTGCATTATGTCAGACTCCCCATCACGAAATACTGCTGATCTCACACACACCTCCATTTAGCACTGCCCTTGTGATCAGGGGCAGGCCAGGGGCCGGGAGAGCAAGAAGGGCTTAGATTCAAGAGACCCAGATGGGGGGGGGAGTTAAAGGGGGGGACGCGGGGAGCATGTCTCTAGCACGGCGGCCCCCAGACCTTTCCCCTTGTTCTTCTTCTTGAAAGAAGATGGTGGGTGGCTGGCTGTTCCCACGGCTTCCAGCTCAGCCTTAAAATCCACACAGTTGGGAAGGGGTGGGGCTGCCTCTCCGACCACCTCTCGGAGCTGCGCAGGGGATGAAGCCATCCATCAAGGGCTGGGTGAGCGATGGGCTGCAGATGCTTCTCCAAGAACAGCAAGAGGAGAAGAAAAGGTCTGGGTGATAGAAAAGTCCGTCTCTGA
Organism: Furipterus horrens; assembly: GCF_987537825.1. Taxonomy (NCBI): domain Eukaryota; kingdom Metazoa; phylum Chordata; class Mammalia; order Chiroptera; family Furipteridae; genus Furipterus; species Furipterus horrens. The sequence goes on from NW_028327182.1 coordinate 5,826,344, forward strand.
CTCTTGCCTACACAGTTTACACCTTACGATATCCAGTAATCCTCAGATCTCATTTTCCGTCGTTCCATCCCTCTGTTCCATACACTTTTTTTTTTTTTAATTTAAATTTGAGGATTTCTCTACCAAGAGAACATGGGCCCATGAGGTTGTGAGTTGCTCCTGCTTTAGCCCCCGTGAAGCGGCAGGACTTAACGGTGTGTGGTGGGAGGGCTGGTGAGCCTCTGGGGGTGTGGAAATGAAGGAAAGCACGGAAGAGCACTGGAAATTCGCCTCCGAATAATCATATTGAAACCGCCATTTCTATTTCCAGGATTTAAAGTGAACACATTGGACTCACGTTTAGCTTGGAAGATATTTGGATGCTCCAAGCCATTGGACCTTTAGCACTTGGGGTATACCCCTGGAGCCTCCATATGTAAGTTCATGATCCTAAGGTACTGGGGCATTTAGTTGTAAGAATTTTCTGGAACTTAGTTGACTCTGAACTTGTCAACGTTTCCCTCCGCAAGCATTGCTGCTCCAGTGGTGGGAGTTTTTGCCAGGGGAACATGGGTGTGTGTGCCACCAAAACATGCCTGTAGACCGAACACACAGTGTCCTGCAAATGTAGGTATTACAGTCTCCCGAGTTATCAATGCTGTTGTCAGATAAATTTCAGATTCAAGCACATGACTGTTCATTGAATTCACAGTAACTTTTGTAAGGTGTGTTTTCAATCAACGGGTGATAAAAACATAATGAATCATATCGGGTCTCAAAGAAAATTTTCCAATGTTAAAAAAGGCTTTTACTTTATCAAAAACCTCAAAGTAGGAAATGATAGATGCTACGTGCATGTTTATGTCATGGGCTACTGACATTTCAATTTTAAACTCAATGGCTGTTGTCAGAGCAGAATATGAGTCAGTAAGACCGCTAGGAAGAAGTATTCATAGGGTGTCCCGGTCTCTGAGCCCCACTATTACAGACTCATTTCTTGGGGATATTTCCTACTCCTTCTGAAGTAATCTGTTAATCACTTTTCTCAGGTTAAGAGAAAACAGAAAATAGTAGACATAAAAAAAAGCGAAATTAGGAAGAAACTAGAAAAGAAAGCTAACGTGGGAGAAGTCCTGCCAGTAGAAGACAAACTTATTTCTGTTTGCCATGAGAGGTGGTTCGATTTTATCAACTACTTCTCCTGCACCCCTTGAAATGATGCCCCCACCCCACCCCCCATTCTGTCCCTGTGATGCATTACACGGAGTGGTTTTCACCTGTTGGAAGTGCTCTGTCAACGGCTGGACCAGCTGGGGACAAGTGCCCTTATATTTTTCTCTTCTGATCCAATTTTTTGAAGTTATGGCCTAGTCTGGCTCATTTCTAGATTGTTCTCCCATGGCACAGGGATTTAAAGATCAAAAATTTTCAACGTTTCGACTCAACACTAGGCGTGAGTTCTTGGTCTTCATTGGTTTCATTTGAATTCATACCAGGGTCAGAAGCTGTTTTCTTTCAAAGAAATAAGCAGGTTGAGGATGGCACAGGGGAGAGTGATCTGCCATGAGCAACGGTGCCGGTTATGCAAAAGGAGGGACATTGGTACCTGGGAGTTGACACGTTAGACAATTTAACAATTTGGGACTCTGTGGGGGACGGTCACTCTTAAGAGCATCACCCTATTGTAATTATTACTGTGTGTGAGGACTCCCTTGGGTACTTTCCATAGTTGATACAGTTCAAATCTTGGTAAACAAATAATTGTATCTCCTGATTATTTTCATTGGGCTTATCATTAGTTTGTTCCGCTCCACAGCCGGGGTGTCTTGTTTCCAATGCTTGCCTTACACTCCCCTGAATGAATGCACCACAATTAAATGAACTCTTTTGCTCTTTCTGGTTCTTTACAGTTTTGCACTTTCATAAATAACTTTGTGACAAGCGTTTTCGCATCCTAGTCCCTCCCCCGCCATCGCATTTTTATTTCCTCAGTTTAAATGGAATTATTGGATTAAAGAGTATGGATTTTTGCATGGCTTTTAAGGTGTCTTGAATCAGCATTCTGAAGTGTAATGTTATCTGAGCACTCAGCACATCTAGATGTTTTTCTCAAGAACTAATCATATTACACTGATTTTTATCAGACAATGAGCACATGTATTTCTTTGTGCCTTAACTGCCAGGAAACTTAGAGCTGAAGTTCAAAGCCAGTAATGAGTTCATCTCAGGTAACCTGTAATATGTTTCTCGTTGCCCTTGGATCGATTTTCCACTTCGTTGTTCTTTTCAAAAGCCACGAGGCTGAGTTTTGAGAGCTCCCCCCAAATTTCTTGCAGAAACAGGCGGATTATAAAATAAAGTTCACTCCTGTGCACACGTAAGCACACATACCAATGTGTTATTTGTTGCGTCTAATGTAAAACTTCTTCATCTCACTAGCATTTTAAAATCAAAATGCTTGGATCTGAAATCTATATGATCTAGTGTCATCCCCTCCTTTTACAATAGAGAAGCTGGACTAGAGAAAGAAATGGAACTTGTCTGTGATCACAGAACTATTTGGAGTCAGAGCCAAGACTCACCAGCGCCCAGGCCTTCTCATGCCCAATCTGAACCCTGGGCAAAGCCTGAGGAGTCGATGATTTGCTTCAGCAGACACCTTGATATTTCTGCCAGGGGGCTCAGTGATGTGGCACCTCTCTTTCATCTCTCTCTTCCTTTGATTTCCCGTTGCTGCTGTCCTCGGCGAGGCAGGCATATAGCATTCCTAGAGCACAGAGGCCGTCTGCTCTATTCCATCTCAAACGCGAGCGCTTGGTTGGCCTGCCGGAGCTGCCTTAACAAAGTACCCCAGACAGGCAGGCTTAAACAACAGAAATGGATTGTCCCACAGCTTGGGAAGCTAAACATCCGAAATCAAGGTCCTGGCAGGGCCACGCTCCCTCTGAACCTCTGGGGGAGAATCTGTTCCAAGCCTCTCTCCTTGGCCTTCCCCCTACGCCTCCATGCTTTGTCTTTCCTCTTCGTGTATCTCTGCATCCAAGTTCCCCCTTTTGATAAGAATATCAGTGACATGGATTAGCGCCCCCCTCCCGGCCCCCAAGAGGGCCATGCTTTAACTTGGTCTCCTCTTTGAGGTCCCTGTCTCCAAATAAAACCACACGTTAGAATTCAACATATGAATTTGGAGAAAGGCATGAAGTTAAACTTCTAACACTGGCCAAGGTCATTTCCCCAAGTTTTCATCACCTTGCTCAAGATCTTTCATTGTCTTGAGTTACCACATTGAGTCCTCATCCCTCCCTTTGGTGTTCGAGCTGTCCCACAGCCCCGTCTGAAAGTGTCCTTGTCCCTCCCTCCTGCTCCACGCGCCCGTCTCTCTACACTGTGGTCCAGCTGCCTTGCTCCAGGATTGCCAACAGCCCACACTTCCCTGCCTCTGAGCACATGCTCCTGTGCTCCTTCTGCCCAGGGTACCTTCTTCCTCCATATCAAAGGCCCATCTCAGATGTCCTCTCCGCCCCCACGCCTGCCCTGGCCCACTGAGACCTGTTTCCTCCGCAGGCCTTCATTTCAGTGCCTTGCTGGCAGCTGAGGATGACGGCCATTGTGTCCCGAGCCCTCTGCGTTCCCTCCCACTGGGCCGCTTCTCCCGTGAGAGCCAGGACTCACCCATCCTGTACACCTCTCAGCGCCTTTTCTTCTCCACCCCCCACCCCCCCACCCCCGCCCAGAGGGGTTGCTGCTACCTTTTATAAGCCCTAGAAGCTAGAAGAGGTATTCTGCTCTAGGATAATAACAGCCCATCAGGGTCATCTAAGAGAGCGCCCGTGCCGCATGAGCATGATGTATGTTAACAGGGGACTAAATAACACAAGGCAGAGAAGGAAAACTCTGATTCCAAAAAACCTCTGCTGCCTTGCGGCATACCTCTTCAGGGGAAAGGCTAAGGGAGTAAACCCCGACAGAAAATCCGGAGCCGGAGTCCCTAAGGCGGTTTGACGTTGTAGTCAACACCGGCAACTCCTGCGGCGCACCTGAAGCCAAGCTGTATTGACTCCGTCTTTCCCTTGGACCCTTCAGCTGCGAAGAGAGGGGGGGTCTGCTGCATGGGCAACAGCAGACCCTCCATATCACCCTGCCCAGGCTCTGTAGCTTCAGCTTCACTGGAGAGGACACTCCAGCGTCATCGCAAGATGTCGATTCAACACGGGAGGAGACAGATACCGTGTCACTCCCGAGTCGGACTGCACAGCCATTCTCGGCGGTGCAGATAGACTCTTAAGAAGCTACACCGTCGTCTCTCGAGACGGACGGCTGCCGACGAAATAACACAAGGGTTGGACATAACATTTAAATAAAATAAGGCTTGGAGGCCACATTTAAGATCGTTGGTGTGTGGGCAAAGCCAGTGTTGTCGAATGGGAGGTAATTATTTTTCCTAGGAGGTTCCCTCTGTCCTCAATGTTTTCCCCTCCCCACAGAAAATTCCATGAAGTTCATTTCTAAAGAAAAGTAAATATCCAGATGGCCAGAGGAATGACCTTTCTCTAACAGAGGGGATGAGTTTGTTCTCCAGCCAAATGTCTGAAATTCTTCCACTAGCGTGCACAATTGGGAAAGATGTGTTAATTACCCTTCAGTGACAGCGGGGAGAACTTAGACAACTCAGAGACAAGTATTGATCTGGAACCATTGTTCAGGACTGCACTGTGGTAATAAAAGGTAAGGCCCCGACACAGTATTTGCATGAGCAGGTCGTGTGCAGATTCTGTACAAACTGCAGCCTGCAGGCTTATGGCCCCCGGCCAACGCTTGTCAGGCAACAAAAGCACCAGCCTAGCTCTTTGCACGACATTTCAATGAGGGTTACAGGGAAAAAGCCCAAAGATGTCATCCCTGTATTGTTGTAATAGTTCTAGGGCTCAAAACGGGGGTCAACAAAGCGAAAGACAGCGCCAGAAAGTGAGACTGAGGTTTTCTTTTCACCCCCGCCACCCGTGAATGAACAGCATCCGCGTCATTGACTGTGACCGAAGGGACTCTCTGAGTGCCCAGCTCTGACTCAGCACTGTGGACATTTTGAAGAGGAAGCAGGAAATACGATCCTCGCCCTAAAGGAGTCACTGTCTTGGCATTGGGTGGAAGACAATTTGATTTTCTAAAGTCTTTCCAGATCCGAGATTCTGTGACTCCATGATGAAGAAAGAGAATTCTTTTTTCTTTACACAGCAAAAATGTCACGAACAGTCTTTTGTCTAAAGAGTGATTCCTAGTCCCTGACTAATATAATTTGCCATATTGCTTCTCTATTAAATTGTTCGGACACAAAACTGCACAAGAGAGCTTTTGGATTTATTTTTCCTTTTCCTGTTGTTGACTAAATATTTTTCTTTCACCTGGAGTCATGTGAAATATGGGATTACTTGGCCCCTCTGAAATCTCATATAATGGCACGTCTGCTTCCAAAGTAACCCCTTTGTTGTTCATTTGTACATTTCTGGAAAAATGATCTGGTTTCGGCTCAGTCTAGGGGAAGTATTTTCCAGTCTTTTTTCCTTAAAATGTCTAGAAGGTAAGACTTGGAGGAGGTGGCATTGCCTGGCGACATAACGAGAGGGTCCAACGTTCTCAAATTCTGCTGACAAGGCAGGCAAGATGGAGAACTGCAAGCTGATCATTGTCTACGGCCTTGAAGCAGTTCTTGCAGATCTCCTCAAGGAAGTTTTGGTGGGTCGTTGGGAGCAAAAATCAGGCTGCAATGCAGTGAGCAAGGGCGGGGAAGTGGTAACTGACGATTTCCGTGGGTGCAGACTAGCCGTGGAAGCCGCCTAGCCCGGCACTAACAACATCAGCATGCTTCTGTGCTCGGAGCACAGACAGCCCCACTGGAATTCTGTTTTGTTTTGTTCCTCCTTAACGTGTGTGTGCATGTGTGTGTGTGTGTGTGTGTGAATGCATTTGTTCCATTCCTTCCTATTTCCTATCCCTTCTTCCACCCCCTCTCCTGCTCAGTTCCTCTTAGAAATGTTCGTGATTGGTTGGGTAACTTTCTGTCAAATGTCTTGGATTCTTCATAAGAAACCTACCCTAAGGATCTGGAAAAATATATATATAGCAAGCTTGCACATATGTGATTTGAGATTCTGAAGTAATAATTTAGGCTTTTAAGCCATTAACTCAAAATTATATTGACTCGATGTTAGCTGCACTTTTCTGACTCGCTTATTCTGCCTGGTACATGTATAAGTCTAAGATTTCACTCGTATTCCCCAGTAGCAGGTTGCAATTAGTCAAGAAGAAATTCTGTTGTAGTAATTTCTTAATTATGCATAAGGATAGTAAAAATATAATTTGAGAATAATAGTAATTCATCTAAAACCCCACATTAGCCATTAGTTTTAAACTCAATGGAAGAATTTAACCAGAATTCTTGATAAGAAGTCAGGGAAGGGAGTGAACTGGAATTTTACCTCTTACAAATTTCTGTGAATGCAATAATAAGCAGTTACTTGATTAAGAGTGGGCTGACAAGTAAAGAAGAAAGAATTTGGGAAGAAAGCCCAAGAGAGTATAAAAGAGTGATTTTCAACCTTAAAAATTTTTTTTAAGTAGCAGACTTCCAATGAAACCTTATGTAGAAAACCAATATATAAATCAAATATAAGGAAGAAAAGTCCAATAAGCTTCTCAAAGCACAGCTGGGATCCCTCCCGCTTTTCTCCTCCTTGGGGACTGTCCTGGAGGTCACAACATAGAGCTTATGATTTTAATTCTATATAGTAATGCATTTATTTGTAAGCATTTAATACTTTGCAAAGCATTGTCACTTTCATCTACTTTGATGTTCGTGAAAATTCTATGAGCTAAGCAGACTAGATATTGGCATTATTATTACCACTTTGCAAATAACCTGCTGAAGGTCAGCTAGCTTATCCATAGGATCCAAAGCCACATTTTCAGAGATCTTATGTTTTGATTTACTATAAAATTCTTCACTTTTGCATCATGACATTCCTGGCCCAGATCAGGTATATTAGAGAATTTGGATAATATACCAAAGGACAATAGCAAATTTCACTAAATTAAAAAGTTAAAAGCCTGGTTTTAATATTTTTGACCTACGTAAAAAGGTACATAAACTTCTTAACATTGATTCGAATTTATAGTCGGCATAGGCAATGAATCAAATAAACATCTCCCTACTTAACCCCACTAGGTCAATCTGGATCAGGTTCAGGTAGATAAAACAGGTAACAAAGCTTTCCTCCTGAATAACATAAGCAGTGTTTTCTAAATATGACTTTCCAACAGAACTAATCAGAGAACTTCTTTAAAATGCAAATTCCTGACTCCTCAACCCAAACTATAGATCGTATTGGAGCCCTTCTTCCGATGTGGGGTTAGGCTTGTAAAACATATAAGTCATACAATGGACATGACCTCCCCAGTTACTTCCGCAGAGTGGGCTAGAAGTTTTGGGAGAGAACTTTTCAGGCCACAGAAGTATCATTTATTTCATGAAAGCGTTAAATGATATGCCAGTGACCTGAAAGAACTGGTGTGTATCCAACTATGCCCAACTTATACCCGGGGACGTCCAGGTTCCGGCACAATGTAGAATTCTGGTGGAATCACAAGTTAACAAGCTTGGCAGGACTTCACAATTGCTGTGCTGTTTCCAAACCTAACGTTCCAGGGGAGGACACCCTGCTATTTTTCTATTTGTTTATGTAAGGCAAATGTTCAGCAAATATTTCATTGGAAAACTATAACCAGTTAGAGGCAACACAGGGCATTCTGCCACCCAACGGCGTGATTCCTGGGAGTAAATGCTTCATTGTCCTTCATGATTACAGAATTTAATGGAAAGTAATAGAGTGTTAATAAGTTTGATGTGATTCAAAATATCATGCTAGCACCCTGGACAGGCTGGAAAAAACTGACGGCCGTCTGGCTGAGACATGCTTGGATCCCAAAGTTCCTCCCCAAGGGCTCCACGTGGAGTGTCTCTGATCATCACATGCCCTTATTTCCCCCTCTGGTGCTTTTCCATTACTTTCACTGGTGTCCATGGATTCTCGGGGCCCCATGTATGAGCAACCCCCTGCCCAGACCCCTGTGCCCTCCTCGTCCGACTCCCCTTGTTTTCCCTTGAGCAGCTGCAGCCTCATGACATCAGCCACCCAATTTGGGGTTGCCAACCCCAGCCTCCAGATACTCAAGAAAATTCCTGCCAGAAGAGACTTCCGACATCTTGCCCCCGACACACTGGTTGTCCCCTGCCCGCTCACATGTGTTTTCCCTTGGAAACGCCCCTATTTTGGGGAATGATATTGTGATCCTTCCCCATGGGCTCAGCCCAAGCCTGAAGCCATGTTGGAAGCAGTGCAATGAGGTGCAGGGGACACCAGGCTGGAAGTCACACAGGGCCCGGGTGTCACCTGCTCTGCCTGCCATGCAGGAGCTGTAGATTTCATTCAAAGCCCTGAATCTGTCCCCACAACCACAAGATGGGCAAAAGAAGATCTCACAGTTATGGTGGAGATGGACGGCATACCCACTGCCAGACGGGGGGCGGGGCGCTCAGCCAGTGCCCTGTCCCCTCTCTTTTCCACGCCCCCTTTCACTCCCCGTCTGTGAAGGCTGCCCTGCTTCCTTCCCGCTCTGTTCCTAGAACCCACAGAACCTGACACTTCCCAAGCCGGCCTCCACACCAGCCTCTGGGAGCTCCTCGGTCTTCACGCTCGTGGCGTATTTGCCCCTGGGGTGGTTGGGGCCAAACGACCAGCATCAGACTCAGCCCTGTCACACACCAGCCACAGGAAACACGGAGCTCCATAAGCTCCAGTTGCCACGTCCACAGTGTGGGTCCGACCTCATAGCGCCGGTTGTGAGGATTAAGTGAAATAACACTTCTAGTGGGCTGGGCACAGCACTGGGCGTATACGAATATGCTGCAGTCGTAGTAAGACGGGGGTGTTTTCCTTGAAATCAGTCTATGTGACATGACCAGGTTACTCAAGGCTCTCGAGGAGCTCCCGGTTATTCCCCACCTGGCCACGTTGCTTCAGGAAAAGCACAGCCCCCCCCCCCCCACGCCCCGCAATCCAGCCGTTATGTTCTCCCGAGTACAGACACTCCTGGCCTAGCTTTTTAATTGACTGGGACTCTTTCCTGCCGTTTGATCAGAGCGAAGAACTTCTAGAGGAAAGCTCTGGACATCATCTCTGGCTTGGGTCAGAGACGGAAAGAAGGGGAAAGAGCCCAGGAAGAGAACTTCTGCTTAGTCTGTCAAGATGAGAAGGCCTTCATGAGGAAGGAGCACGTGAAGACGGCTGCAGTCCCAGGGACAGAGCTGGGCCGTCCCCAAGGCTGAGGCCGTGCGGAAGGACCACTGCAGGACTCTGGAGAGGTTGTAGAAGGCACAGTCTCTAAGAGAACACTGCCATGGAGTCCCCTCACGAAGAACCAAGGAAGGGCCCCGCCAGAAGCAATCTGAGAGGAGTGGGGAGAGTGGGCTGCTCTCTAGCCCACCTAGGTGTGCCTGTGACAGGGAGACCACCTGCTCTCGTTCCTAGTGACTACGAATAACCTGGGGCCATACGCGACCCATCGGCCTTTGCTACGGATGAGCTAACATAGGCTGGGGTTGTCCTCGGCTAATTAACCCCTTTTCTAAAGTGGGTAAATTGTTCCCCCAGGACCAGTGGTGTGGGAGTGACCCCTAGAGCTTTCCTACCCCCACGGCTGGGGCAGAACTCAATGGCAAGGAAAGCACTATGCAGCGCCTCTGGCCAGCGGAGCACTCAGACACCAGGGTGAGCTCGGCCCCAAAGCGTACACAGTGACACCCTGCCACTCAGCCTGCTCTGCTCCAGGCCCCTCAGCAGACGAGACCCGTCCCCATTCCATCCCGTTGCCCCTGCTTGTCCCCCCACCTGAAATCTCTGAGACACAGTGAGGTGACTGGACACCAGGTAGATCTAGATCTACCCAGAAAATAAATAGGTCTGGATACAAATCCCACCTCTTCTACCTACTGGCTCTGGGATCCGGGATCATTAACATACGCCCTCTTTGCCTCAGTTTCCTTATCTGTAAAATCATGATATGTTGTAAGGACACACGGAATAATGAATGCAAAATGCCTGGCAAAGTACACAGCATATCCCAGGCAATAAATAAGTGTTGACTCTAACCTCCCAATACATGCTAAGGTTTTCACGTCTAGACAAAGATCACACATGCCCAGGGGCCCAATTCCTGTCTCCCCTCACTGAGGAATCCTCACCTGTACCCCCTTTCCCAGTGAGCATTTACCATTCTGAAGTTCTTATTTTAATGGTTTCGCCACTAACTTGGGCACCTCAACTGCCACCGTTACTCATTTATTCAGACACTGACGCCTTGGTTGGCCGGTTCGATGGGCCTTTCTGAAGGAGAAGGGCAGTGTCAGTGAAAAGTCTGTCTCACCCCTCCAACCTCCTCCTGCATTTAGCATTGTTAGTAATGCTCCATAGAGTTGGGAGTTACAGAGTGAATGAGACAGCCCCGGTGCAAGGATTTTAATACAATGACAATCCACAGGCACCGAGCATCCAAATTTTTGAAGCATTTCAGTGGGGGTCAGCATGGAAGGAGAGTGGGGTAAAGATTCCGAAGGTGGGGAGGAACGGGAGAAAAACAGAAGTATGCCAGAGGTAAGTTGGGAGATCAGAGAGCTTGTGTGGATCCATCACCCACTCAGAATCAGGCAAGAGATGAGGCAGCCGAACTCATTACCGGCTCCGAAGCAGCCGTGATCCCTCCTCCTCACGTCCGAAAACTTGGTAAACACTGATAAAGCCAAGATTTCCTTTGCTGTGCTGCCCCAGCCTCACGTTAGAGCAACACTTCATGTCCCCGTCTGTTGTCCATTTGTTTATGTTTTTTCTACGGTGGCGGAGACAGCCAGCTGTCCAGCACGATGTGTCCCCTTTTACTTCCACCAGACCGATCTGGGTAGGTGGTCATCTGGCCAAAGGCTGCATTGTCAGGCCTCCTTGGTAGACGTTTGGCCAAGTTTTCACCGACAGATTGCGAGTAGCAGCACTGTGGGCTAGCTCCAGGTTGGGACCCTTGAGACAGTGAGGGACATCTCCCATATTTTTTCCTTTCCCTTAAGGCTGGTTGGAACTTGGATATAGTAGTGACTTAGCCTTGACCATATGGATTTTAAGACTCCAAGGCTTAAAGAATTGCAGAGGTATGATATGGTAGGAACCCCAGCACCATACCTTACTAGCAGATTACCTTATTGATTAGTTTTGTAATTGTTTTTATTTTTAACTATTATTAAATACTACTGACATGAACATGCTTGTTCAGGTTGTTTTGTTCCCATTCAATATTTCTCCAGCATGAATATCTAAAAATTGAATTGCTGAGTTGACTACCATGGACATTTAAGAAAATAATTTCCTAATTGTCCTTCAAAAAAGTCTAAGCCAATTTGTACTTCTGTAGCATATGACAGTGCATAACTCCCTGTCCCACTGTTAATATTAGCAATCTTTCATTTTTTCCAGCTAATGGGAACAATGGAGAGAAAAGATTATTGCGGAAAAACTCAGAAAAATCTAGAACCAGAAAGATGAAAGTAGCTGAACTCCAGTATGATAAGCTACCCAAACCACCAAGAATCACACTTGGTGAAATTCTGAGTCACGTGGACTATTCTGAAGATCATAACCATTGTCAGTCCGGTCATTCCCGGCACTTCATTGCTTTCCTTGGGCCTCTCTGCCACACCAGCCAGGTTCACTACAAATGACAGGCTTCACAGTGTTCTTACACCGTGAGGCTGCCGTCTGCCCCACATGTTAGGTTATCACAACGACCTTTATTAATTATGAAGATGAGCTGCCATGTATCAGTGACGGTGAGTGTGTCTTTGCCTTTTAAGAATGTAAATAAATCCCAATGAGGAGACTCAAATACATCATCTCAACAACGGAAGTCCCACTGCCACTGCAGGGGACAGGCAATCCATTCTGCCTCTGTGTTCCTCTAGTGCTTTTGCAGCACAAGCCAGAAGAATAAAAATTTCCATCTCTCCTCTCTGTGCCCCCTCCCCTAGTTATTTTTTAGGAAATCTGATAATCACTCCTGTAATAGGTATGTGCTAAATACAGTTTACCCTTAAATGACTTGAGTGTGACCTTCACAGGTCCACTGATCATGGATTTGTCTTCAATAAACACTGTATGTTCCTCATTTCTTCCTTAATAACATATTTTCTCTACCTTACTTTATTGTAAGAATTAAGGATATAATACATATAACATATACAATATATGTTTCGTCAACTCTTTAAGTTATCAGTAAGGCTTCCAGTCAATACTAGGCTATTAGTAGTTAAGATTTGGGGGGATCAAAAGTTATACGTGGCCCTTTGATTGTACGGGGGGTGGGGTTGGCACCTGTACCCCCACGATGTTCAAGAGCAACTGTACTCGCTGATATGTGCTGTTGAGCTAAGTCCTTGAAACAAAACTGCGTTAGCAAATTACAGACAGAAAAGTATTTCTGGAATATGAGCAGGCTTGAGATCGTTAGAGGCTGGTTGTGGAGAAAGACAGGCCAGATTTAGGGGATGTGGAGTGAAGAAGAGCAAGGGCTGACTTGGAACCAAGTCCCAGATCCTCCCAGCTTCTGTGAGGCTTTGCACAGGACACCGAGTCATACTAAGCCTCAGTTTCCTTGTCTTTAAAAAAAGGCGTTTTTATTGAGTGCTAACCATGTGCCAACCTCCGTTCTAGGGGCTTGGGATAGAGAAAAAGGCAAAATGGGGTTTCTGCCCTCAAGGAACTTATGTGCCAGGGGTTGGGGAGAAGAGACACTGACATCAAGCAAATAGAAATATTGATTTATTCATTTATTCAACAAGGAGTTTCTGAGCTCCTGCTTGGTGACAAAGACAGCTCCAGGGCTTGTTTTAAGAATCTGCCTTCCAAGATTGTTTTAAGAATTACAGATCATATCCGGCAAACGGCTGGTATAGTGATGATGCATATATAGTATGTGCTCAGTAAATGACCGCTGTGATTGTTTTCTTTTGTTTGTCTATTCTCCATCTTTCAAGAAACATTTTGCTTATCTACTCATTAAAAAAGTTACTTCGAAATGCATGTATAATTTATTGCTGCTCTTTCTCCAGTTTAGTGTTTTCTCTTTGCATCTTGCTTTTGGCCATCATCTTTCCTTTGGAACGGTGAGCAGGGCCACAGTTACACCTTCATCTGTAGATGCCTTTAGACCCCTTAGAATTGGAAGGATGACCATTCAGACTCCTTTCTCAGCCTGCAGCCTTCCCCACCCTGCAGCGGGGCCTGTAAGCAGGGTCTCATTTTTATTCTGTGTCATGGTTTGATGGATGGGCCTCAGAGGGCCCACGCCTTAAGCAGATATTGATCCAGTAGGGAGACATGGAAGACAGAGAGACTTAGGAAGTGGGCAAAAGGACAAAGATGGGGTAACTGAGGAAACCGGTGGCCTCATCGCATTAGAGAAGGAAGATTCAAGCACAGCACGTTCTTCCTTCTTATCCACCACCACCTCCCCCATTCTCCCTGTCTGAGTTGGCTACCCCACAATGTGCTTCGAGACCATATACCCTGGTCCCATGCTCTAGGGCAGACAGACGGCCCTCCTGGTATTTATCCTGCGGCCTGATACTTATCCCTGACTCTCCCCCGTCACCACACTATCAGCCACTTGAAGGCGGGTGTGCTGTCTTCACTGCTGTACCCTCTATGCCGCACAGAGGCCTCGGAGTGTATTGGGTCTCAGTAAGTGCACTTGATGAATGAATTAAGGCAGAGACAGAGAGAGAAAGTAAAAAGCATATAGGGGTAGAGGCCTAGAGGTCAGGGAGAGGTACAAAATGAATCTCCAGAAGGAGAGTAAAGCAACTTTGACCTTCAAGTAGTAACTCAGCGTGAGACTGATGGAAACTCAGAGAAAGTCAGGGCCACAGAGAAAACCCTGGATTGGGGTGCTCTTTCCCATCAGAGGAAATGAAAACTAGACTCTTGTCCCACTTATTTATCTCTGCATCTTGTTTACGGTTAACCATGAGAGTGGCCCTGCTGTTTAAATGGCAATGAGTCATGTTCATCATGCTTATCTGTAAAGCTGTTTCAGCTCCATGACGTCAGACTTGAGGTTGGGGGCCAAGATCTAGAAATCTTCTATGAATCCTCATTTTCTAGTATATATATTGAAATATTCAAGTACAATTTTATATATAATGCTCATTTCGACTAATAGTTTTTTTCTTTTCAGCAACCTTTGCAGCTAACTACAAATTTAAATGATAAAGAGAAATTGATGGCAGTATCTTTACTCTCTTATTAAACCATACTTCTAATAATGATGATTCACTGAAGTACCAAGACTAGATACGCTAAAAACTTCTCTTGCATATTAATGAGCTCAGTATCATACAACACTTAGCTCCTGATACAATATTGAGTTTCCTCTGGAGTGGGGGAAACAGTGCTTCTGAATTCTTTTTATAAAAAACACCTTGAAAAGCTTTCAGATACTCGAAGATATGAATCTTGTTCCATTCCCTTGTGTATATCTGATTTAAAGGTTAATAAGTAATTAGGAAGCACATTCATCCAAAAATTACCAATTAATATGCCATCATTTTCATTAAAAATGCTATTAATTATATGGTTGTACAAATGTCTTGGACTGGCTAATAAAAAGTTACCTAGAGCAATTCCAAATCTTTCAGGGAAAAAGAGAAATTAATCAAAACCAATGACTTTTTAAAATTATGATTTGGGTTTGGAAAATCAAATAAAAAAAGAGGAAGTGAGTGTCTCACTATTTAGTGTCGATAGAATCTGATAGGGTTCCGTGGCTTATCTTATGTACTGAGTCATTATTATTAGAAAAACCCAATAAGATATCTTGGTAGATATTTAATGTGGAAGTTTGACGAATAACAGTTCTTTGGTTCTTACGGTGTAAAGCAGTTCTTTATAAATGACATCAAACTGTTACACTATCCATATATACTTTGTCCATTTCATAGGAGACTGTGAACAGAAAGTTTTGATTACAGTGTGTTGTATCTTTGAACTTGGTTCTATACAGTCCCTTATTAAAAATCCACAGAATTCCAAAGTTGAAGAGTTCATGACTAAACTTGTACCTTCACTCTAAGAACTCTACGAGATTTAACCTTATTCAATAGTTTTATAGATCCCCAAATTATTCTGTTCTCACCCTGTTATCCCATCACCTCCTGCGGGGACCAAACATCTATTTCTGTTGTGTGCATTATGGCTACGCTGTGCAGTTGGCTAGTGTTTGATAAAGATTAGAACTGTGCTCCCCGCAGTTCAACACCATCTTGTTTTGTAACAAACTATAGTGGGAATCCTTATCATCAATGAAATTTAACAAGTGTAGCGTTAGGAATTGTACAATCAACTCAGACAACAAACTGGTGATTTTCCATTGCATCATAGATGTTTGCTGGTTGCCAGGCAACAAAATATTCCAACACTGAGACTAGGGAAAATTTCTCTTGCTAAGCTAAGATTGGCCATTTTGATCATTAGTTTTGCATAGGACCGTCTCTTACTATATTTAGCATAGAAAGCACCTTTTAAATGACACAATGCAAATCCCAGGCTTGCATTATTTGAACAGTTCCTGAGATGGGAACTCTTATCCCTCCAGGCATGTTTATATGTTTCTTCTTCATATGGAACGAAAACGAGTCTATAAACCTCATATGTTAGCTCCATTCTTTATACAGAGCAAGTTTACTTCCTCTTCAACATGCTAATTCTGAATGCTAGGAGAGGGTTCTCATGCCTTCCCTAAATCTTTAGTTCTCCAGTTCCTTCACTTATTCATTCCTATTATGTCACCACGCTATTTTAAGATGGCAGTAGCGGGGACTGATTTTTATTATTTTATAGTCAAGGATAATGGCTTCTAGGCAGTTGTGTTGTTGGATATTGCAATTAAAATTGACGCAGAAATAGGAAGTCAGAGGGTGTGGGACAGGCGCCTGGTCTTTTTTTATCCTGACTTAGAAAAACTATCCTGACTTAGAAATAATATAGTTTTGTATCTGAATGGAATGTTGGAAGACAAATAGAAACTTTCAGTAAGATTTTTTAGGGATGTTTGCTTAATAGATTTTATGCAGTGTTTTAGAGTGTGTGATAAGATCATTTAAAGTAATGCTTTCTAAATATACAGATTCCTGGGGTCCATACCCAGACTTACTGGACAGATGTCTTTAGAAGTCCCCAAGGGAAAAGCGTTTGGGAGCCATGAAGACAGGGTACACACCATGAAGACCAGTCACTCTTATGAGCTGAGTTCTACCTACCCTATAAAGCTCCCTTACATTGCAGCCAATGATTCTCTTTCTTTTTTAAAACAATCGCTTCCACTGATACTTAGTACCAAATATTTTGCATTGTTTTTTGTCTCTCACTTGCTTTATAAAATCCCTCAGAGCAAGACGGAATCTGACGTTTCTATGTCTCTCCCAAGAAATATGGCCCAATATTGAACCGAGCCATTAAATGATTAGTAAGAGGTTTTGGAAGAGGAAGTTAGAGCCCCCAAGGGAAACAGACGGGGGAGGCTCGCTTGGAAAATTTAAGACTGGGGAGATGAAAGAAGCCTTTTGCTTTTGCAAGAAGTGTCTGCCTTGTGTTTGTGGCTTGCTACCAGGTGTAAGTGACAGAGTTCATGGTGAAGGCCTGACCTCTCGTCTCCCATCAAACCTGAGCTTCATAAATACAGCCCACAGGTTGCTGTTTCCTGTTCCTAGCACTCCTGGAACACCAGGGGTCAACAAATTCTCTCTTTCAGTGCAGTTCTATCATCTGATGGAGTCTTTAGGGTGGACACTATAGGCCTCTGATAAAAGTTCCAAAATAAGAATGAGGGGATACCAGCCCTGGCTGCTGTGGCTCAGTGGTTTGAGCGTCGGCCTGCGAACCAAGTGTCGCTGGTTTGATTCCCAGTCAGGGCACATGACTAGGTAGCATGCCAGGTCCCCAGTTGGGGGGGCGAGTGAGAGGCAACCACACAGTGATGTTTCTCTCCCCCTCTTTTTCCTTTCCCCTCTCTCTAAAAATAAAATAAATAAATAAACAAACAAACAAAT
Organism: Furipterus horrens; assembly: GCF_987537825.1. Taxonomy (NCBI): domain Eukaryota; kingdom Metazoa; phylum Chordata; class Mammalia; order Chiroptera; family Furipteridae; genus Furipterus; species Furipterus horrens. The sequence goes on from NW_028327182.1 coordinate 5,843,520, forward strand.
ATAAAAAAAGAGGTACTTGTTACAGAGCTACTTTCATATAGAAATAACAATCATTAAAAAAGAAAAAGAATGAGGGGCTCCCTTTAATAGTTAGATAGAATTTTTAATATCAAAGACACAAAATATTTCAAAATTAATTTAAATTAAAATTAAATTTTAAAAATGATGCTTACATGAGATAAAAATATATATGGTTGAAATTTAAAAAAAAGAAAAGAAAAAAGGCCCTGACAGGCCAGCTCATTAGTTAGCCTGTCGCCCCAACATGCCAAGGTTGTGGCACATACAAGAGTCAACCAATGATGCATGAATAAGTGGAACAACAAAGTGGCCTCTCTCTCTCAAATCAATTAAAAATGAAATACAATAATAATAAAATATATGTTTGGAAAGCACGAAGGAAAGAAACAGGAGTGGTACAAATATTAAAAAATTACCACCTTGGACAAAAAGCTAATGGAACATTGATACAAGGTAAAACCACAAAAAAGGCATGAAAGTCATGAAACATGAAGCACAGAATAACAGCGCTGTCCTATGAAAAACAGAAGTTGTTAGAAATTCAAGAAATTACATGAGTCGTATTAAAATTTCATGTCTGGTAGATCAAGAAGACAAAAATAAATAATTAAGGACATAAAGTAAATGAATTATTCAATGTTTGAATAAATATCTATGCATTGATATTACTTTGTACTTAAGGACAGGAAAGGCATCTTCTTAAGCACATGTACCATTTACAAACATTAATCATAATTGGACCATAAAATATTTCAATGCATTTTTAAAGCAAAAATTGTGCAATTTCATTATCTTAATAATAAAATATTACTAGAAATTAATATTGAAACTTTTAAAAAGTCCCAAATTACTTAGATATTTAGGAATAGCCACATAAATAATAACTGAGTTAAGCCAACGAGAAAGTAACAAATGTGAGAATCTTATTGAACAGAAAATATGTGATACAGCCAAAGCTGTTTTATGTAGTAGATTCACAGCCCTAAGTGCTTTTTAAAGAAAAGAATTACAGAAAGAGAACTAGACACATTTGTTAGGAATTCAGAAGAAAGACAAAAGAAATGAAGGAAAGCTAGAGAGAAAGAAAACAATAAAGATAGAAATAAAAAAATAAAAGAAACAATGAGGTAAAAGAAGTCTATCTTTTATAGAATTGATAGCTAAGACCAAGAAGATGTTCTTCAAATGAAACACACAAATCTGGCAAATGAAATCAAAGAGAAAATTAGAAGAAAGAGACATAAATTATATAGTTTTAAAATAAATGTATAAATATACTTATTAAAATTAGAGAGAAGATTGAGGCTTACAACAGAGTAAGTTATTTTGAGTGATTAAATGGAAAACTTCGTTGAAATTGATAATTAACTGAGAAAAATGTAAATCAAGATGAACTTCATGAGAAGAAAACCTATGAACAAATAAAGAAGAAATTATACCACTCGCTTATTCAAGAAGTTATTTTTACTTCAATTAGAGATTTTAGAAATTTGAGGGACATACAGCTAAGAGACGAATTTGGATCTTGGCAACATTTTCTACAGTGTAATTAAAGAAGTAGGTAAGAATAATCTAGGTTTTTAAACTTATGATTGAGATCGGAAATAAAAAATAATTCTGAGAAACAAATTATCCAATAGAACTTTCTGTATCAAATGTCTAAGGGAAGGAGACTTGCCTTGGGGTGGTGAACACAATACAATATACGGATGATGTATTATATAGAATTATACACCTGAAACCTATGTAATTATATAAACCAATGTCACCCTAGTGAATTCAATAAAAAACTAAAAAATAAAATAAAATAAAATATCTAAGAAAGAGTTCGTGAGATTCAAGCCAATCTCAAGACTTGACCTGGGAAAAACCTAAAGTAATAAGCGCATCAGTCACACAACACACATGTAGAAGAATAGTCTGCCTCGGCAGTCTGATCTTCGATAGCTCTACGTCTGCTCAGATGATAAACCGCGTTTTCCCAAGAGCTCTGCTTTGCGCCCAGGTCTTGAGGGACCAGAGAGACAATAAGCTCCGAGAACACTAAGAATAAAGTCACCAGCAGAGCGAGCAGGGCTGGGGGGAACACGCTTACAAGGAAAGGGGAAGTTCCCTCTCTGAACAAACGGGTCTAGGCCCCCTAAGGGAACAAATGGGGCCAGAATGCATATTAATCAGTTCTTTTACTAACCTGTTGCGGTGCACCTTTCCTAATAATTCTACCTCCAAAACATCATTTCAGCCCACACGCTCCTTTTCTATTTCTGCCAATGCCTCCCCCAGCACCCCCTCCCCCTACCACCGCAGGCAGCACCGGCTATAATACCGACCCTGCAAAGCTCCCAAACTCAGGTCCTGTCCTGGCCTCCTCCTGCAACTCCTTCTCCAGGCACGGGGGCCTTCTCACAAGGCAAGCTGCAGTATGTCACCCTCTGGCTTCAGTCTTGGCACTGAGCATAGAATTCAAACTCCTACAGTTTCTTCTCATTCCTTGTCTGTGGCCGCCCCCCTCGCGCCCCCCATAGATCATCCCCTAGTCCCCAGGCTTCCAGAAGCTGGCCAAGTGCTTGTACCTCAAGCCCTGAGCCTTCTCTTTCCCCTGGGGAAGCTCCCTTCTCCTCCCATGGCGGCTGCCTTCCCATCCTTCAGGTCTCTGCTCAGAAAGCAGCCCCTTGAAGAAGACATCCCAGCCACCCTTTCTGGTTAAATTCTTCCTCGTTGCATTGCCTTCTACCCAAGGACCTTCTTTTTGGACCTCTTAGCACTTCTCACAGCCTGAAAATAACTCATTTTTTTTAGGGCGGGGACGCTGTTCCTACCCATTTGTTCTCTGTCGCTCTCATTAGAAGGAAAAGACCAGGAGGACAAAAGAAACCATCTGCTTTTCTAACGCGCTGTGCTGCCCTGCCCGGCTGGTCGGATGCCTGCCACTGTGTGGACACTCAGTGCTTCCTGAGCGAGCGGCAGCCCTGACAAGTTGTAATTATGTGATTACTTTGTTTTCTTGTTGTTGCCTCCCCTCTGAGTTCCACGGAAATAAGGTGCCTGTGTCTTGTGTAAGCCCTTAGTGGTGGCCCCACGACTATGTGTAGAATAAATAAACGAATAAAGATATTGATGTTCTCTGGGAAATGAAATGGCTCTCTCCTCAGCTTTCTATACCACTCAGAACATCTGGATCTACTAGAAATCTTTATTAAGAATTCTGCTATCCCAATATTTTTCAGATATAACAGCTCTTGTTAACAACTGAGTGCCCAACGGGAATGCCAGAGAAGCAATGTGAATTAAATTTTGCAAATGAGGCTGCTGCTGATTAATTTTAGATCCTGAGCATCTGGGTCAGTGCTTAGTTTCATGACAGGTGTGGAAATGATATCTTTAGTGTCATTATTAATGATTTTACTAAGGGCTTGAAATGCTCTTCTGAATGAGATTTGCGATATGGACCAGATGGGCATTTTCAAAAAGTTTATATGTACTGTATTCTACTTTTCAACAAGTTTCTATATTAATACTGATTGCTAATGTACCTTGTGCCCATATCACTGATTCAGTCAAAAATCATAAGCAATAATTTTTTAAGAATATGAAATGTTCCTGTAAGGCGAAATATAAACATGCCTGAAGTTGAATCTAGTCATTTTGTTTGGTCTCCACTAGGTTAAAGCACCTGAGTCATTTGCCCTTTCTCTTTCTCCTGGCTATATCTCATCTTTTACAGGGTTTAATATTCATTACGGGAAGACCTTAGTCATAAGAAAATAGTCTCATCAGTCATATTCCCAAAATGCTTGCTGGTTAGGCAAGATGGCGAGGCAAGGTTGATCACAAATAAAAATGTCAACCTCCTCTCACTCCCTGAAATCCAAAGGTGGATGCTTGGTGGGAGGGGGAGATTTATTTTCCAACTATCAGTTTTATTCTTTTTGGCCACAATTGTGCTGAGAAAGTAATACATGCTAGACTGTAATCTTCGAGCCAGAGGAAATTGAACCAAACCAAGCGAAAAGAATATGCTATTTAGCATTAGCAAGTCAGTCCATGGGAAATTGGAAAACAGGTGAAGTTTGTCATTGCTTAAGCTCTCCCCCAAACAACCCTGAGGGAGTCCCCTGCTGTGATCTGGGACTTGTTCCTGTATACTGGGATGAACATGCACTAGGTCTCAGAGTCTCTGGTCGGTCTCTTCCTTCCTCATCCACCAAAAATTAAAATGAGCTTAGTACAGTGATTTTCAACCTTACTAAAATTCTGTAGCATACCAAAAAATGTTATATTTTTTGCTGATCCGACAAAAAAAATAGATATAATTTTGATTCATTCATACCAGACAGTTACTGTTGTATTGGCTGTTGTCATTTTTTAAAAATTTGACAGTGTAAGGGAAAATAGGTCCGTGCTCCTGACTAAACAGTCAGGTACCACATGTTGTAAAAATTCTTGCACCACACTGGTTGAAAATCACTGGCTTAATCAATGGATCAAGCTGTCGTTGTCACCTGCTAAAGGGAAAAGGCTTGAGGAACTTCTGGGGTCCTCTCAAGTAACATGTGTACTCGACAGTGACCTTCTAATGACAAATCCTTTCCTTTGTGTGTGCCTCAAAGGAGTAAGTCTGTTGGGGGGGGGGGATTTCAGGCCAAAGAGTATGGATAGGAAGGGCCCTGCCTTTGAATTTCATGGAGGTGGTAATATCTTTAAGAGGAATGGGAAACTGACATGGAGTTGCCCCCTTTTTCTTTTGCTGAGTAAGAACATTAAGGAAAACAAGAACAACAAAACTCATCTATTAAGACAATCATTTTAGAAGAAAAGAGGAATAGTATGATAATCAAAAAAATAAGAAGGGAACCGTCTTGGAATGAAAAGCAACCTTTAAACTTGAACAATTGACCTTCATGAAAAAAAGGACTTCATACGGTTGCGGTTACACAGATGAGTAAGTCCCAGAGATCTGTTCTGCAATGCAGTGCCCGTGGTTACCAGCAGGGTGCTGTGTACTTAAAAGTTTGTGAAGGAGGTAGATGTCCTATCACATGCTCTTACCACAGTACAAGAACGAAGTACAAAGGTATTTCAGTGTCCTCAGTTTACAAAAGATTAGTGAAAATGTTGTCCAGCACCAGCACTGGTCAATGGCCAGGCCCTGGGAACTTCTGAGCTGCCCACGGTGGCCCGATAAGCCACTCCATGAATTTTGAGAGCTCTTAGCTGACACTTGTGGGCAAGTCTCCAAGGGACCTGCCTATCAGGGCAGCCAAAATCATGCAGTGACCCAGGAATACCTTTTGGGGTGGAAACCAAAGAACTTATTTGTACAAAGCCTTTAACATTGATTTTTTTTCTATCAATTTTAAAAAAATTGAGCAATAGTTAATAAGAAAATTGATTTGAATTTTGTTGTCTGGTGGTTAAAAGTGTAGGAATTAAGGCTATATTTATGTACTTACAAATGTGATTGAGCTCCCAGCAGTTGCCAGGTACATGCGTAGAGCAATGAGATCCCTACCTTATGTCTAACCTAACCTTCTAGCAGTGGAGACAGACAAGGGAGAGACATGTAGACGAAAAACACCCCTTAAGGGGAAGTTCTGAGGGTGCTTTTGTGGATAGATATGTGACATTTAAGCAAAGTCCTGACTGAAGTAAAGAATTGAGTCTTCCAGTTATCTGGGGGAAGAACATTCCAGGTGGAGGGAACAGCCCTTGCAAAGGCCCCGAAGAGCAAAGAGACCCACATGATGGGAGACCATGGTGAGGTGAATCACACTCAGCCTTTGGGGCCAGAACTGCCACAGATCACATGGGTGGGGCCTTAAATGAAATGAGCATCTATTGGAAACTTTTGAGCAAGAGAATGACCCAACATTTATGAGTCACTCTGCCTTCCAGGGCAGCGAGTGGCAATAGTGAGAGCTACTGTGGGCTATTATAATGGGCCATACGAGACTCGGTGGGGGTTTGGGGCAGGGTGGTCATGAAAGTAGGGCTGACAAGTGCTTGGATTTACGATGTCTTCTGAAGACAGAGAGAATGGGACTTGTTGATGGATTGGATATAGTTATAATTGTATGAGAAGATTTAAGTTGGGTTCAGAAATGTTTTATTCGATCATCTGAGTGCAGAGTACCATCTATTGCGAATAGATACAGTGGGAGCCATAGGTTGGAGGAGGAGCCGAGGACTTATGAGACGGTGCATTAAAGTTGAGATGTCACTTAAATATCCAGGTAGAGGTGTCAGGGAGGCAATTGAATACATAAATCTAGAGTTCAGGGGAGAAATCAGGAATAGACATAGAAATTAAGACATACTCGGCATATAGAAAGTGTTTTCTGCCATTGGATTAGATGAAGTCATCCCATTAGGAAGTCCAGTTTTCTGGAAGATGGTCCAGAAAGTACAAAGACTTTGAGGCAAGGACATGCTTGATGAGTTTTAAGAAGAATAAGGTGTCCACAGTGGGTGTGAGGGAATGTAGAGAAGCTCAAGGATCAGGCCTGGAAGATGTCAGCATTCAGAGGTCAGGAGGAGGAGGGAGATCCAGGAAGGGGGAGAGAGAAGCACTTGGCAATGAGGGAAGGGGGAAAACTGGAGAGTGAATCACCACAGCAATGTAAATAAAGTCTTTCGAGAATGACTAAGAGCAGAGTAAGTTCACCCTGATGATCTCTACAGATGGGAACTGCTATATATGCTGTTCTATTCCCCGTGTGTCACAAGGCCTGTCACCTGATCAATATTTGTTTATTTCAGAGGTTAAATGTGGCAGTCTACAGGCAGAAGCCATTCCATAGATATGTTTTCTTTGAACTTCAGGGCTTAAAAATATTTTAATTTGTTGCCAAGATTTAGAAATTGGGAAACTTCCAAACCACAATGAGATATCACCTCACACCTGTTAGGATGGCTTTTATCAAAAAGATAAGAAATAATGTGTTGGAAATGATGTGGAGGAAAGGAGAACCCTTCTGTTGGTAGAATTGTAAATTGGTACAGCTATAATGAAAAAGTATGCAGGGTCCTCAAAAAGGTAAGAATAGAACAATCAAATGATCCAGCTATTCTGCTTGTGGGTATTTATCTGAAGAATATGAAAAAACACTGATTAGAGAAGACAGTTGCACTCATATTTCATTACAGCATTATTGACAATCGCCAAGATATGGGAACAACCTAAGTGTCCATCAAGAAATGAACAGATAAAGAAAACTTGGTGCATATACACAATGGAATACTACGCAGCCATAAACAAGAGGACGTACTGCCATTTGCAACAACATGGGTGGACAAAAGCCATCTACTATCCCTCATAGGTGGAGGGAATATAAAACAAACAAAAATCACTAACGAACAAGCAAGACAAAACAAAAACAAACTCACAGACACAGACCCCGGACCGGTGGTTACCAGAGGGGGAGGGGCGCCATGGGCAGCTGGAGAACTGGTGGAGAGCACGCTGCAGTGAATGCTAACGTTGTACACCTGAAACTCGTGTAAGACTATTGGTCAACATCACCTCCATAAAGTCAATACACAGCTTAATTAAACATTACATTAAAAATAAAAGTACATTGAGAAACTTCACATCACAGTTTGTATGTCCGGGTCTTTTCGAAAGATCCCCGGGATTCTCAGGAGGCAGCTACGTCTGTGTCTGGCTGGGTGCTGCTCCCACCTTCAGCCAGTTAATGTTCTGCAGTCTCCTCTGAACCCTGTGTCTTGCCAACACTAAGTGCTGAGTCACTCATTCATATGACTTGCTGATTCCTGCAGGTTTTGAGTCTGTACCTCCTGTGTGTTAAAGAGGGAGTGAATGAATGAGTGAATGAATGAATGCATAAAGAAATGAATGGAGCCCGTAGAGATGAAATAATATAACATTACATGAAAGAAAGCCAGGGATTAGATATAGATTCTCAGGCCAGGGCTTTTACTTTAAATCTTTGTTTCCTCGGGTGTCATGGTATTAAAAATATTCTAAAATAATTTTTAAAAATCTACAATTTTGAATGAAAGAAGAATGGTACTGACAAGATGCTATCTTCATTTTTAGAAAAAATAGGATAGTAAACAAAGTCTTTAACATGATAAATGTTTCTTTTTCCCTAAGTGTTGGTGAGAAATGGCTTCCTAAGAACTCGTCGTCGTCGGCAGCCGTCCGTCTCGAGAGACGATGGTGTAGCTTCCCAAGAGTCCATCTGCACCGCCGAGAATGGCTGTGCAGTCCGACCCGGGAGTGACACGGTATCTGTCTCCTCCCGTGTTGAAGCTACAGAGCCTGGGCAGGGTGATATGGAGGGTCCGCTGTTGCCCATGCAGCAGACCCCCCCTCTCTTCGCAGCTGAAGGGTCCAAGGGAAAGACGGAGTCAATACAGCTTGGCTTCAGGTGCGCCGCAGGAGTTGCCGGTGTTGACTACAACGTCAAACCGCCTTAGGGACTCCGGCTCCGGATTTTCTGTCGGGGTTTACTCCCTTAGCCTTTCCCCTGAAGAGGTATGCCGCAAGGCAGCGGAGGTTTTTTGGAGTCAGAGTTTTCCTTCTCTGATGTGCCCTGACTGGAAGATCGAACCAGCGACACTTAGCTCGCAGGCCGACGCTCAATCCACTGAGCTAAACCAGCCAGGGCCTTCCTAAGAACTAATACACAGACTAACAAAGTTAGCCTCATTGCCCAAGGCAAAGTGAAAAATAAACAAATGTAACTAACAAAAATATATAAATAAGGTGACAATTGATATTTTATTCTATAGTTTTTGGGGGGAGGAAAAATAAGTTTTGCCACTTTTTTTTTTTTTAATTATTTTTCTTACATGTTTTAACCACAGAGTATTTTAATCACAGAATGCCGGTTTATCACCCTTTCTGCTTCTGCACAGCACCAAAGACCGGAGTTTTTAAGTCTCCTCTCTCTGCCAACTCCAAAGATGCTGGTAGCTATTCAGGGCAGTGTGTACAGATGGATTCTGAAACCCAATCTGGGCTCATTCAATTAGACTACAGTGTTTGATTTATGGTGTTTTCTAGCTTTAGGTATAACTGTTATGCGTTGAACTGTGCACCCCGCCCCCCAATAATAAGATATACTGAAGTCCTAACCCCCTGGCCCGCGAACATGACTTGATTAGGAAAGATTTGGTGCTAATCTTGGCTCTAGACAAAGTTGAGAAACAACCAAAAAGAATCTGTAATGACCCTGTGTTGTCTCATGTCCGCTCGAATGCGCCGTTCTCTGCAGGTGAACATTTCTCTACGTGCAGTTCATGGATGCTTTTCAGAGACAAACGTGAAGGCCTTGAGATCCTGAGACTCTTTACAATAGTCTATAAGTATGAGCAGTTTTCTGGGCCAAGTTTTGGTTAATTCTTAAAGAGTTACACTTCCCCACAATCAGAATGAGAAGAAGAAACCAAACAAAACGCAGAGTCCTTGGCGCGGCAATCAGGATCTAATTCACGTTTTGTGCCTGGGGAACAAGGCACAGGGTTGGAGTGGGGTGATGGCTTGGGGTGGGGAGGGGATGAAGAGTTTGGATTTAGACATGCTGAGCTACAGGTGACGATAGAGCATTAATACGGTGTGTTCAGTAGGCATTTGGAGTCCCAGGGTTGTCAAGGAAAGAGCCCACAGCAGAATTTGGGGTGATGGGCACAGATGTGGGAACTGAACACATGAGTGCAGGCACACGTATAGAACTGATCACTGAACCTGACCTAGGAAGAGCCAACACTGAGTTTTGGAGAAACTCCGCATGAGAGGGCAAGAGGAGGAAGAGGTGGCATTAGAGGTAAAAGGGAAAAGAAGGGTAGAATCGTAGAAGAGCCAGGAGTGTACCATGAGGGAAAAGAGAACTCTAAGGAGAGGCTGACCAGGGTTGCAAAACAAAACAGAGGTGTTAAAGAAAACGGTGAGGAGTCACACAGGAGTTTGGGGTCTGAGGTTCACTGCTATCGTGAATGAGTCTCTTGTGAAAAGTTGTTGGGATTCCTTTGTTAATTTGTGCATTCTTTGGGTGGTCATGACATTACTTTTGCTATGTGCCAGACGCCACTCTAGGTCCTGGGCCACTAAGATGAATATGTCGCCACCCTGTCTTGGGGAAGCTTCCAGGCTTGTACTGGGACACTTCCTTAGAGGAGTGAACTGTTATATGGCAGTCCGAATAGGGCTGAGGGAGGGCAGGAAGAAAACGTGGTTGGTTGATCTGGGAGGGAAGAAGTCAAGTGACAGGGAAATGGACCACTGATGTAGGAAGCATAATTGGTGGGTCCACGAACCCTTCAAGTATGAACCTGTCCTGCATTTTATTACATCATAACATCTGAATTCACATATGATTTTTAGATTCACATGGGAACACACACACACACACACAACTTGGGCCAAAACCATTTATGTTACCGAGACCTAGTAAGCGATGATATAATATCTGTATACAGATACGAACAAAAATCAATACATGTGCCTTGCTTTCTCTCTTTTTTAAATATTTAACTTTCTGAATAGGTTAATTCCTGCAGGCTTCTATTTTAGAATGTTTTTTATACTTCAATATGCTACACTTGTTAAACATAAATACTATTGAGCTATTAGGAGTTTCAGAATTAATGACATCAGTGATTTATTCTGTAAGAGGAGTTAGAAGGAGGGAAATGACGGTGCTAGGGTTGGAGTTACACTTTCCTGATCAGGTTTCTTTTCCACCAGGTATAAGTCATGTGTGAGTCACTTACACTTTTGAACCTCTGCCTATATGCCTAATGGCTGACTGGATAATTGCCTTACAGAATTTTGGGAAGAAATCGACAATGCATGAAAAATGCCTGGCAGACAGTAGGCTCTATATGACTACAGTGAAATCTATTGATAATAAACTAGTTGTCTGAGATTATATTTTTGAATCAGCCCAAAATCAGGCATACAATTTAGAAAATGTTCAAGTAATTTCTGCAAATAATTAGCGTCTGCCTACGAGCCCAGAGGCAGTTCAGGCACACAAAACTAAAGTCAAGACATATTCTGATAACTTCTTTTGATACGGTCTTAAGAACTGTCCTGAATGGTCACATACTTATGACTTTTAATTTTGAAGTTTTGAGCCATAAATACAAAGTCTAAAATTTTATTTGTCATCAGCTGACATAAAGCCAGCATCCCATCGGTAAAGGAGCAGGAGCTACTTTATTACATTCTGGAAATTTAGAAAGAATCGGAGAGTAATAAAACGTAGTTTCTGTATCACATGAAGCTTCAGAGAAAATGCAATACTTTCCTTGTCAATGTTCCAGTGTTGCATTATAGTTCGTGAGTCACCCGTGTCTCCAATTCCTGCCCAGGGCTCCCTGATTTTAAAATCCGTTGGGATATCTATGCATTTAGGCACAGGGTTGGCACCGCACGACTCCAGGGGGTGCCGATCACACGGACGGCGAGGAGAAGGGCATCGCCAGTCTGCAGTGCGCCTCGGTATGACCATGGGCAGCAGCCCCGCTTGATAGGCTCGCATATGTTCCCAAGGAACGCGCTCTCGCGGTCACCAAATACCTCCTGAGCGTCTGCTGTGGACGAGAAGCTGCTCTAGAGTCTGCGGCTACGGCCGTGGTCAGAAAAGGCATGGCCCCCATCTAGGTGGAGCCTACATGCCGGCAGAGAGCAGGAGGGAGACAGGTAATGCAGGGAACCCACACAAGCCTGCACCCTAGCAGATGGCAGCAAGCGTCCGGGAGAACAGCGAGGCGGGGGGGACGAGGAGACAGGATCCCAGCCCTGGGAGACAGACGATTTCAGATAAGGGTGGCAGGCGGCCTTCGAAGGGACCGAGAGAACATGCTTTCCTACCACTGAGGCAAGAATATTCAAGACGGAGCGAAGAGCAAGGGCAAACACGCCAAGGGACAGCGAAGAAGCGGGGTGGCTGGAGTGGACCGGCTGAGGGTGCAGGGGAGGTCCGCAGTCAGGTCACTGAGGGTGGGAAGCAGATCTCCCAGGGGGCGACTGCTGTTGTGAGGGTTGTAAGAGCTTTACTGGGGGCGAGAGGGGATACTGCTGGGTGGCCCTGACTGGAAGACAGACATCAGCTGATGTAGGCAGAAAAGAATCACACTCTGTTTGAACGAGTCTTTCCTGTGAGAGGTTATGTAAGGTCTAAGCAACGTCACCGAAGGCTCTAGGAGTGGCTTTTTTGGCAAAAATTAGCAACATAGTTTTAAAAAATGTTTTCTTTTTTAAGCTGAATTCAAATTCAGATGTTGAAGCAAATAGAGTAAACATTGGGTTAAATTGATCCATGCCAAAACCTTTAGTCTCCGGACGTGGTAAACCTAATTCATTTCTCTCTGAATGTTTCAATTTGAAAACACAAAACAACGCATTAATTTCTATAGTTCCAGGAGGAAGAACCTGAAAAGAAAAATCTCAAACTGGGAGGGCAATTGTTAAACGGACATAAACGTGTGAAGGTGGATAGCCAGCCCTTTGCTGCAGAGATGTTCCTTGACCATGAAGCACACTGTGTTTTGTGAGTTCACCTAATGGTGGAACACAGTGTCTCAGAGTGTTCTGGCCTTCCAGAAAAAGATTGAAACAATTCCATTGTTCATAATAATAGTGGAACTTAAAAAAAAAAAAAAAATCACAATTTTTTGCATGCTCAGTAATTTCACATAAAATGCAACAAGGTAAGAGAGTTGTGGATAAAGTACAAATATCATGGCAAGAACTCTGTTATATTTTCTGAAACATCTTTTATAAAAGTATTTATATATGTGTAACTCTCTTGTGAAAGGCTCCAGCAAATTTCTTTTCTAAACACCCACAAATTTGTTTAGTATGTATGTATGGAAATCTACTCCTGTATACAAATAACCCATAACAAAGAGAAAAAGAAAAAAAAAGAAAGAAAAAACTATCTCAGCCTCACAACAGACTTATCTCTATACTGATGAGCTGACACATATTCCTTTCACCTATTTTTATGAAAAAAAATACCTCACAGGGTTTGCAGACAATGCCTTGTGTAAATAACTACAAAAATGAGGTCTTCCTCCAACATGATTGCTTTTAGTGTCATGGATAATTTGCATCACTGAGATGTGATCACTCACACAGTCGATTCTAGAGTCTGGACACATTATGAGCTGGATGCTTTAGGAGCTGAACACCTCTTGCCTGGAAAGCCAGTCATCCAAGTTAAGGCCTCTCCTGCGACACCACGTTACAAAGAGAAAGAACCTAACACTGCCAGTCCCTGCCACGTCTGGCCCTGTAGGGGCATCTGGCATACCTTAGGCCAGATAGCCTTCGAAGTAATCTTACGAAGCAGGACTTCTTGTATCCATTTCAAATAAGAGGAACCTGAAGTCAAGGAGGTAAAGTAATGGGTCCCAGCCAGGGATTGTATAGCCCTGGCATGCCTGACTTCAAAGCCCGGCCCTTCTCCACACTGCAGGCAGGTTCCATGGGAAACACTGTCTTTTTTACTAGATTAAATGAAATAAAATTGAATTGCTTAATTACTATCATCATCATCACTTTTTTTGAGCTACTGTTTTTGAGTGAGTTTTTAATTTATCTGTCCCCGTCATAAGGACTTGTAATCCTTACAACCACCTTAAAAGGGGGCTGTGCTAGCACCAGGCTGGACACTGGACATCCTTTAGTCAGTTTCACAGGTGATATCCTTGTTTTACTGACGAGATAACAAGGGTAAGAAGTGACCAATGGCCCCCCAAGGCTGGGAAGTGCTTGAGCAGGTATTTAGATTCTGGTCTGTCTTACTCTTGGGCCTATGGGCTCTTTTCACATTCTTTATAGTTTGATAACTTAAAAAAAAAAATACATAGCACACACTCAAATGAAATATGCTGAAAATGGACAATTTAAAAAGGGAACTGATGGCCTGAGGCAATCTATACCTAGGCTTCGGCACTTGAAAATGGTTCTAATAGACGCTTCTAAAACTAATTTTTTAAATCTCCTATTCATTTGAACAGTGTTCAGCATTCCCATGGCTTGTTTATGGTTCTGCAGTAAATTTAACTGTTCTTGCTTTCTTCCCCATGGCTTGGACTCCTCCAACCATGATGGTCCTGGAGATGCCACGGTGAGGTAATGAATTATAACAAGGATCTGTGGTCCTATTGATAGTCAAAAAACACTTAGCCTTAATAGGCGAGGTCTATTTCCCTAATGACTTTAAAAAATTAAAAGTTTTAGGAGACTAGCTAAAATGTTAATTTAATAGTTAATATCCAACCTGAGAAGGCTTGGATTAATAAAATGAAGGATTTGAGGATGACCTGGAAACTGAATTTCTCATCTCTGACCTGTTTCGGTATTTGGATTTTCTTATGATCTAACTTTTAAAACTGCTTTTTATAGTGAATGCTTCTATTGGTAATAATCATAAATGCAAATACATATTTACTTTATATTTTGACTACAAAACCAAAGTAAAAACTAATATAAAATTGTTTATAGGGTTATAGTTTATGCGAATTATAATTCATCCATCTATTTATGGCTGTGTAGATAAAATGATTCATAATTCTAAAGTCTCACTAATATTTTTAAATGATAAAACAAATAAAATTGGGATAGTTAGTGAGGGAAATAGTACATCTATTTTTAAAAATTTCAAACCTTAAAAGACTTCTGTTGGGATATCAACGTATTCTTCTGTTTTTCGTGTATAGACAAAATTTCCCCTATAAGATAGACTTAAATATATGGTTGGAAGTCTTATATTTCAATTTTGACTTACAAGTCTTACAAGACCTATTTTTTTACTTCCAAATAAAATTTTTCTACAAAAGTTGCCCAGTCCCTTCAATACCCAGAATAAGCTAAGGTCACTATTTTGTAAACTCATAGCACAGTAATGTCCCAAATCATGTAGCAAAAGCATGAATCAATATTTTTTTGTTATTTGGTGAGCAGACATAAATAAATTTTTGCAGAGATATAAACATTAAGCTCTTTTTAAGCTATATATCTTACTTATCTCCATTGTAAACAATATCATGATAATGTTAGGACTGTCCTAGACAATGTGGGATTCATAGAATCCGTAATTTTTGGGAAAAATAAACCTCAAAGAATTATAGGCTAAATCTCCTCCTTTCCTTCAATTACATTGTTTCATTATTATTCTCCCATTTGTTCAAGTCCAAACTCTACCCAACACGGTATACAACTCAGGTGCCACAGCTTGCAAAACCATTTCTTGAAACAGTCAGCTGGAAGCCAACTCTTTCCTCTAGAGACCCCCAGAGATGTCATCTCTTTAGGCCCCCCCTTAAGGCATGTGTTCCTTTCTTTCCTGCAGTATTTGCTTCTGTGCTCGCTGTATTTTCCCTCCCAGACAGCGAGCTCCTCAAGGATGGCACCTTGAATCCCATTAATTTCTTCTGTGATGTGTTATATGCTCGCTTTCACATAGTAGGTTCGCAAGGAGTACCAAGGGTGTACTCAACAGTTTGTCAGCCATATTAAATTGTCAAAGAGAACAAAAAAATATATTCAGATGTATTTTTAGGAAGCCCTTGGCCAAGAAAGAAAGCCACAAGGGCAGAAAATGCTTCAAGAGGTGAATCGGGTGACTGGCTCACAAAAGTGACACATTCAATCCCCCCACCTTTACAGAACCTCCAGAAGATCAAACATTAATAAAATATTCATCTTTAGTTTTCACAAGCCAGACTTTGATTTAAAACTCTTGGATACGCAAATGTCACGCTAGACCCAATATGCAGCATCATGTATTTTTAATTTAAACATGGATCTGTAAAAAATGTATATATATGCCTGATATGAACAAAATCAAGTGAAAATCTCTCAACAGTCGCCACAGAGAAGGAAACAGAATCTAGAAACAATTGTTAAACTTCTGTAAAAGTACAAGGAAAAACATGTCATTTGAAAGTCCACTGTGGCATAGACGTGACACATGAAATGCATTCTCTTACCTTCAGTGAATCAAAGCAGGCAATCACTCTTCCATTTTCAACCTGGCAACTTTTGGGGGGGTGAGCAAATTTGCATTCCTCATCAGAGCGCGAGCAGGTTCCTCTCTGGAACTGTCTGCAGACCTCTAACGTCAACCATTTGGTGTCTCTGACCGGGGCAACATTCAAAGCCATGACGATAAAGTATTTCGGACTCGGTTAGTTTCTGTTAGATGATGAAATCAATGCAAGTTCCAATGACCCAAAACTATGGTTGTGGAAAACCCTGCATGTAAGTCTGAAGGTAAGAGATACGTTGCTTAATGAAGTCCAATCCAAGAAACAGAGAGAGAAGAGGATTTACTGGCAGGCAGTCACTCATCCATCAGGACGCCCCACTGGAAGTCTGTCGGCCGAAATAAAAGCGTGCTCAGTGCCATCTCTGGCTGTAAATGCCTGAGTCTCTGGACCACTTTGCAGACGCCACTGTTTTTAATAAAGCGACCTCAATATCATGGCATTCCTTGGGAGAATACGTATAGTTCCAAAGCTCCCTATAGCTATTGATGATGATGGAAACTAAGCCTGTTCGGATCTTAGCAGGATTTCTTCCTCCTTCCTCCTTTTTCAACTCCAAAATCAGACAATTGAGGTCTCTTCATCCGCTCGTAAGGTCAAGGTAACGTGCATGTGACAGAAAAACAGGACTTGACAACGCAACAAGCGCTCCCAGGCTGCGGTTTCCAGCAAAAGTAACTTCCCGCAGGCACCTTTAAATCATGGACCTGCAAAACACCGGCGAAATATCAGCTTACGCCCAAACTCAATGAAATCAACACTTTAACAGATTCTTTAGCTCTTATCTAGAATTTGCAAAAACGCAATTGAGAGCTTTGAGCCTTAAGTATAGTGAAGAAAATTATGCATTACAAAAAAAAATTAAATTAAAAAAAAAAAAAAACAGGGAGAGAGAGAAGAGGAAAAATATGCAACCGTATTGCAGAGATGATCCAGGCAACTGTCCAAAAGTTAGGAATGACTGAAAGAGAGGAGTATGGCAGGCACAATAATTAGGCGTTCTGAAACAATTCAATCTAATGCGCTTAATCGCCAAAATAGTGTAATGGAACTGTGGCTTCCAATTAATTTCACATTTGGCCCATGGATTGTGTTGTTGAAAATACTATAAACAATTATTGGTGATGTGTCTCTCCTATATAACAAGAATACTGTCCTTTTGGATGAAGCGTAGGCTCCTTATTCTTTATATCTTTTCTAGTTCACAGAGATTTGAACTTAGGTAAAAATTTCCTGACATTTATTTTCGCATCTCTTATACTTTTCTACCTACTGCTATTACTTCCTGAATGTTCGTATCCCCCTCTATGCAGAAAGCACTCAGAGAATAAGGACTATTTGTGCTTTTCAATTCTGTATTCCTAGGGCCTTAGTTCATGGCTATTAGGTCTTCAAAACAATATTTATTGACTGATTTGACTGATGGTTGATTCACCGGCTGAATGTATGCACGTTAGTTTTAGGTCAGTTCAGTTTAGACTTCAGTGGAGTCACCATCTAAAAATGTTCTATTTTTGTGGAATGCTGGAATTAAGTATCTACAACAAAAATATAATTAGTAAGTTCAGATTTCTAAAATCAGCACATTTCATTTCTTCTACTGTTTTCACAGATTGTGAAATTATTAAAACATTAACCTTTAACATTATTGGGTCAAGCATGCATAAAAGACTAAGTAGCAGAAGCTGATCGTTTTCACAAATTGTACAGGCCACAAGCAACCTTAAATATTTGCTTAGTCTTGGTGTCTTTCTAAAAAAATTTATAACTAAGACCTTAATGGAGACTGGGAGTAGATTATTTAAAATCAGTATGTTCCAAATAAGTTCAGAAAACAATAATTTTGAAGTAGTTTGCAAGTGCTCCCTGAAGAAGTAGGTCCCATAATCAATTAAGTTTAGTTAACTCCAGGTAAATCAACCTGAACTGGCTTCCGTGCAATATGGCTCCTCGCCCCCTCCACCCCTGGCCTTGACTGAGTCTCTAATAGGGGAAGAGAAGCAATGGTGTCTCTCAAGCTTATCTGGTCATGAGACATTTATCTAGCAGGACATCTCTTGGGACAAGTGGGAAGTGCTCCTTCATCCCCATACTTTCTTGACTTATTAGTAGACATGTTTGAATGAGTTCTAATTGGATGTGCATTTAAGGACGTTGGCAGCCTTGAAAGCTATGACACATACCTAACTTCAATTGTAAAATATCTGAGGGGACAGGCAGGCTCCTGCTTGCCTGTTAGGCAGCATTGCGTTCCCAGCAGCTAACATCAACTAGCTTAACTTAGGGCATTTAAGAAGATGAGTTTAATAACCAAATGTACTCCGGGTCAGGTTTCAGAGACCAGCCTGGACTTGCACCCTCATTACCTCAACCCCCACCTCTACCCCCCGTGGAGAACAAAGGATGAGGGGAGCCAGGGACAAGGAAATATTCTGCCTCTGTTGTCAGTAGAGGTGAGGCCCTAATAATAAGGAGGTTTTAAAAGAGGGCTTGGACATATTTAATTTGCATTTGAAAAATATTTACAGAGCCTCTGAATCCCATGGGCCAAGGTCCAATGGAGTTACAGGACAAGACAGATACAGGAGATGCTCATTCTCAAAGACAGCAGCATTGTCTTTGCAAAGGCTTCGTGTGTAGAAAAAGAAACAGGCTAACATGTACTGATGCACAGACTGAGAGTGAATACTCAAGTATTCCTGAAACAGGAACAATGTCCCCAACCCAGACCAGTGAATGAGGTAAACTTCCGCTTGTACTTTCAAATAACAAGACAATTTTTTTTTCTGGGAAAAACAGAGTACCATTTCTAGTCACTCCGGAAATCCAACCAGAATTGAGATGGCCAGACTCTTATCAAGGTGAACTTGCTTTTAAAAGCAGAGGAGCCAAGCTTTCCGAGGGCCAGAGTCCTGTGTGTGTCCAAGATGTTCCAGAAGGAAAGGAAGGTGCATCATATTGCACCTCAATCAATTGCTCCCTTAATCTCCCCTAAATCCACTCTTTCTCCCAGATGGTTCTCTATTTCTATCCTAAAAGTTACAGAGCTTCTGTTATCAAAGAGGCCAGCAAAGGAAATGGGCCATGATGGGTGAGGATGGAGAAGACCAACTTCTAACATGGTCATCAAGGGACAAGATCAAACTGTGCTAACACATAAACCAAAAAACATGTTGGATCTTCCAGACTGCAAGGTCCTGGGAGTGAGGGATAGACGTTAGGGTTTTATTCTCCCAGACAGAAGCCATTTGCCACACATGGTCACTGAGCCCCTGAAATGTAGCCGGTGCCACAGAGGAACTACATTGAAAACTTTTATGTATTCTTAAGTAATGTAATTTAACTTAAAATTAATTCTGAGTTATTGGAAAACTTTTCAGTGTTCTTGGACCGACTTGAGTACACGAATCCACTTTTCAGCTGTAAATTTTATGATATCTAAATACAGATCAAGTATTTCCAATCAAAATTTCACATCCAAGTTGAGATGTGGGTAAAATCACACTTCAAAGTGTGAAATACACAGTAATTTCAAAGACTTAGTATGAAAAGAAGACTGTGAGAACATCTCATTAATATTATTTTATAATTCCTGCATGATGAATTGATAGTATTTTTTAACAAATTGGAATAAATATGATTATTAAAATTAAACTCTCTTCTTTTTAATATCTCAATATCCAGAATTATCCATGTAGCTCACATTATATCTCTGCCGATGGCACTGTCTTAAGAGCATTTGCATTTCTTCTATCAGCCAATGCAGAATTCTCTGGAATGGTGGAAAGTACCTTGTTCTAAGATCCAGCATTTCTAGCCCTCATTTTGCCAAGCATCTTTCATATGACCTTGGGTAAGTCAATTTCCCTGAGATCCAGTTTCTTCATTTGTAAAATGTTGATAATAATTCCTAGCTACTTTACAAGGTTACTGCCAAGGACAGATTCTAGAGGAAACACAAAAATACTTTGTAAACAGTAAAGCGCTATCCAAGTGCAGGGGAATGAAAGGAGGAGGGGCTCTGTAGTTATTTATTGAATAAATCCACTTTCAGGCTTCTTCTGTCTCTGCAATAGTTCTTTACCCACGACCAGGACTGCGCCTGGGTGGGTCTGCTCCAGCCATCAGTTCTGAAGGCAGGGCAGCGCCTCAGGGGTCAAAGAGCGGACTTGTCTGGAGCACCCCTCATTTCTCAGACCGTCTTATTTTGCAGCCGAAGGGAACTCACAGAGAACCTTCTCCAAGTACAGAACCAACCAACAGCGTTACTACAAAGGCCTGAACCTGCTTTCTTTCTCCAGCGTCTACTAACCCAGAAATGAATGAAATCCGTCCAGGCCCCAGGCAGTCACCGCGGCTGTGATGTGTTGCCCGGACACACCGGTAGCACTGACAGAAACTTCTCAGTTTTAGGGCTCAGCGGAGACGCCCTGGGTGAGTGAGGAAGAAGGGGCTGGGTTTTCAAGTTCATCTGCCTGGAGGGGCCCCTGTTAAAATGTACCTGTATGGAGAGGGCGCTTTCTTCTAATTCCCCAAAATGTCCCGTGTTCGCCTGCACTGTCCCTGATTCTACGAGAGGGACCATCTACCTTTCCGAGAAGTTTCTGGACTGCTCTGGGAAGCAAGGTCTCCTGCTCATAGAATTT
Organism: Furipterus horrens; assembly: GCF_987537825.1. NCBI lineage: Eukaryota > Metazoa > Chordata > Mammalia > Chiroptera > Furipteridae > Furipterus > Furipterus horrens. The sequence goes on from NW_028327182.1 coordinate 5,864,213, forward strand.
TCTCATTTTTGTCTGTATAAGTTTCTCCCAATTTTCTCACTTCTTTTTGACTTGGGTTTCAGGTTTACGGCCAACCTCCCAGTCAGTCCCACGCCAGTGAGCTCCTGGTAGTGCAGAACCTGGCAGAATTTTGAAGTGGCTGTTGCCAGTTTCACCAGCCTGGTTTCTTTGTTGGCATTGCCTCTCCTCATCCTCCTCAGGCATTCAGCAGCGCCCTGCGGCCTCCCCCTCCTGCCTTGCTCAGCTCCTCACGCAGGTGGGGGTGCTCTTTGCCTTGAAGGGTCAGCTGAGTCCCCACTTCACCCCGAAGTGATGATCCTGCCTGACCTCTTTCATGCCCTTCGATGACCACCCTACGAGCCAGCTTCTAACACTGTCTGGTAATTGTTTTTAAGTAAATATCATCATTCCCTAATTCACAAGAACTGTAAATATTGATTTTCAAATCTCCAGAGTTTGGTTTAATGGCTCGTTTGTAGAATATGTTCAACAAATGTTTGTCCTATGAACTCTTGACTCTCGCCCAAAGAACATTTGCATTTTAATATTGACCCAAGTCTAATCTAAAGGAACCAGCTTTAAATAGGGGATTCCAGCATTATCCTGTAGGAAAATTCCAGCAGGTGCGGGGCGGGCTCACCCTGTTGCTGCCAAGTAGGTTGGAGGTCGGGGTACGGAGCTTTCCCAGGGATTCATTATTTGAACTTCAAGATCCAGCATCCTTAGCTCAGTGATTCTCAAAGTGGAGTTACCTAGGCCAGCAGCAGCAGCCCCCGGAACTTGTTAGAAGTGCAGATTCTCACCCCCCCCCACAGAGGTACTGAATCCGAAACCCTGGGGGTGGGGCCCAGCAATCTGTTTTCATAGGCTCTCCAGGGGGTGACTGAAGCAAGCTCAAGTTTGAGAAGCGCTATAGGAAGCATTTCTGGCCGCCCTCCCCTGAGCCACGGAGCAACAATGTCTGCCCTGACCAGATCACAGGGTCCTGAGTTCACTGATTCTCACAGAAACAATTACAGGAAGGCTGGCTGCGGGCTCCCCCCCCCCCCACCCCGTGGCTATGATTCTGATCAATAAAAACAAAACAAAACGAGATGGAACAGAAAACACCTGAGAGATTTGTCCCGGATAAGACCTTATTCTATGAGAATTAAAAAAGCAGACTAACTCGTAGTCTGTAGACTTTGTTCAGGTCGTGGATGGGACTTTGTTTCTAGGACCCTTGTCTGAGGGAGCACTGTTTTAGGGGCCTGTGGTCCTTGGTGACCAGCAGCTCAGTCCTCAGCCCCTTACTGCTAGAAGTCTTTACAGAGAAGCCGTTTGTAATGCCCACCCTCTCCAGACAACACCAGATGTAACAAATACCGAGATTACCTGTGCAACCCGTCTTCCAAGTACAGGCAGGGCTGAAGTTCAAGGACACAGAAACGAGGCTCTTGTATTTCCTGAAATGCCAAAGGACTCCTCGTTCCCCTTTGCAAAATAATTAATCCCAAGCTATTTTTAGGGTCTTCCCTTACACGACAGTTCACCTGTCAAAATACAGTCAACACTCATCTAGGCGTTAGCTTTCAGAAATCTGTGACTTGGACGGCATAGAAGAATGTGCCGCTCACGGTCTTTAGCAGCCGCTCAGTGATGTGGCGCGGGGAGTTCTGAAAGCGGGGCCTGTCATTCTACAGCCGAGGAGGCCACCTTCCTGCCTTCCATAGGGCCCAGACAAGCCCGGGCTGTGGACCCCAGGTGTGTTCGCCTTGCCAACGCTTTGTAGCTAGTTTGTACAGTTTCAAAGGGAAAAACATCAATCATGCCTGGTCTTGAGACTGAGAAGGTTCAACACCGAAGACTGCCTGAAGGAAAACAGTTCTGCAGCGCAGGGCTCTGCCAGTGTATTTTCGGTCATCTCTGGTATTTCAGCTGTCTGCCAGACATCGGCCTCCTAGGGAGCCGATTAAAGGGTCCTTGCAAAACAAACTGATTTCTGAGTCAGACAGTCAAGGGCTCATTATCCATTAAGTAATTTATGGGATGCCTTTAATTTTATTTTGCATAAATCTCATTCTAACCAAGAAGCTCTGTCTCCCTGAGTTTCCTATTTCCAGTTCTGAGACGCGTTGTGTTTCCTAGCTTTGATTTTTAAAAATTCTTAAAATATAGTTCTTTCAAACTGGTTTTTCCTTCCTGTGAGTGGTTTCATGTTTGAGCGTCTCACCTCTATTTCTGGAACTTATATTAAAATAGCTTCTGGTGCGCTCTTTCCCAGGATCAATGAAGGACTCGGCCGCGTCCTGCCCCTATCAGATGCAGACGCCTGTGCTGGACGGGACTGGCAGGAGCCATGGCTGGAGTGCCGGCTTGAGAGCCACTTGACCTCCAGGAGTGGGTGTAATCCTGCCCTGTGATCATGGCCACCAAGAAGAGGTCTCTCACTGGGTCTCCCCCCACCCCGGGAAGCCCAATGGACCAATAAAAGTACAGAAAGGAGACAGCTCCCACTGCAGAAGAAGTAAGGAACCTCATCGACTTCCCGATAAAAAGAGAGTGAAGGGCGCAGCAAAAGGGATTGTCCTTAAAAAAATTTATTTGCCTAAACACCACTAAATAGGTTTCTTTTTTTAATTTCTTGAACATATAAATGAAATTGGGTTTTGAAACTCCTGCAGGATACAGGGGTAAGAACCAAGTTTTCTACCCTGATTCTAGTGGTTCCCTGCCCCTGAAGAGCTGGGTAATGTCATATAAGCTCTCTGAACTTAAGTTTATTTCTGTGCAACTGAGGGGATTAAGAATCGTCGTCGGCAGCCGTCCGTCTCGAGAGACGATGGTGTGTTAAGAGTCTATCTGCACCGCCGAGAATGGCTGTGCAGTCCGACTCGGGAGTGACACGGTATCTGTCTCCTCCCGTGTTGAATCGACATCTTGCGATGACGCTGGAGTGTCCTCTCCAGTGAAGCTGAAGCTACAGAGCCTGGGCAGGGTGATATGGAGGGTCTGCTGTTGCCCATGCAGCAGACCCCCCCTCTCTTCGCAGCTGAAGGGTCCAAGGGAAAGACGGAGTCAATACAGCTTGGCTTCAGGTGCGCCGCAGGAGTTGCCGGTGTTGACTGCAACGTCAAACCGCCTTAGGGACTCCGGCTCCGGATTTTCTGTCGGGGTTTACTCCCTTAGCCTTTCCCCTGAAGAGGTATGCCGCAAGGCAGCGGAGGTTTTTTGGAGTCAGAGTTTTCCTTCTCTGATGTGCCCTGACTGGAAGATCGAACCAGCGACACTTAGCTCGCAGGCCGACGCTCAATCCACTGAGCCAAACCAGCCGGGGGGGGGGGGGGGGGGATTAAGAATACCTAAGGCATAAATATATATACTGCAACCAAAATATATTTCATATTATATTATAGATAAGGCATCCTTACGTCTGTGTGCACATATGCACACCTACGACTGGTGGAAATAACTTTTACTTACTGAAAGTCTGAAAGTTATACATTTCTATAAAGTCAATCAAATGTTGGCAAAAGAAAGCAGAAGGGTCTTTTCCGTGAAGGACGTACTATCAAGACTTTCTTCAAGTATTCGTTAGATAAACCTTTGATATTTGCTCTTTTGAGACTAATTCCAAACCCACATTCATTCTAAGCCAGGAAGGAACCATGGCTCATGATGATGTCTTCATTTTCTATGGCCCTTTGTTCTTGTGACCATATTTTCAAATACATTTCCATATGGGAAAAACAAAAACAAAAAACACCTGGATTCCCAAGGTCACATAGTGAGTCAGACAAGTCAGTGTTCATGACAACAGTAATAAAAGGAGGAATTCCCAACTAATTCTTTTCCTTGTATCTTAAAATACAGGTAAAAAAATTCATAAAATCAGCGCTCATGGTAACACATGAAATTTTCCAGTCCATTTTCATTGCCATTTCCAGGAACGGGCAGAGAAAGAAATCCCATCTTCCATTAGAAGAGGAGAAACTTCTAAATGTACTCCCGAAACTACCGCCAGATATAATATATTCTAACACATATTTGTATGCAAATTACGTTTTCCCCCTGCACCTGTGTTTTCTATCGAAACCTTTATAATTCTATTAGGAGCCGCTCTTACCAGAATGAAGGCAATTGTACTAGATAGCCTGCGAGAACGACAGCCCTTCCCAGTTTCCCGACGCACAGGACGCGTGGAGAAGGATTACGGAGCTGCGGGCCGCAGGATAGCCCTGAATTCCCAGAGACGTCTCTGTCAGGACTTGGCTTCCTTCTCTGGCCACAGCATCTGGTGCACAGGACTGCGGGGCAGCTGCCCCTTTTCCTGTTCTCTCTCTGCCTTCCACTGCCACCAGTCAAATGGCTACTTCATCTGCCTGTGCCCCTGCGGATGCTAATACCCTTTTTCCGGACAAGATTTTTGTGACGTAACGTTTACAACCGCTCCTTGAAAATAACGAACAACCTAGACAAACACGCACACAGTTTTAAAAAATGTCATCTCTTGTCGTAACTGACATGTCACTAAGGTATCAAAGGAAGTCACTTTTTATAAAAATAAATAATGTATTTTAAAATTCCGATACTCAGGTACACCTGTTTGAGAAAGCAGAACGGAGTAGTCAAATACTCACACCTGAATGGGTGCAGCTTATTTTGAATATGACAGTCACCGAGGCAGGTGGACAGTTCTGAGAAGGGGTGTGGCCTCTCAAAAGGCCCAACGATTTCTGTTAGGAGTCCTAACAAGGTAAAGGGTATTTGGCCTTAATTTACACAGTTATGGCCTTTGTGAACATTTGAGTTCTATTGGGACTGTCCGAAATATACAAAATAAATTCTACAAGTCACTTTGTGCAGATGTGTGAAGCAGTGTTAAGATCTTGACCCAGATCAGGATGAACAGGATTTTTATTTTTTTAATCTGCATGAATATGCAGGAGAACACACAAAAGTCATGAGATATAGGCCAGTTCTTAACTCTGAGGGAGCCACATGCATTGCAAGATATCAAAATCCTTTACGCCGGCCTATCACGTTCCGGGGATGCTCCCTAGCCATTTGAAAAATGGGAAGAAAATGCTCCTTTAAATTTCCAAAGTTCTCTTTAGGGAGTGATATTGTCCCCGTTGATAATACCGCTGTAGGGTCTTAGGCTACACAAGCCTGGCTTAAGCAGATGGTATAAAATGTGAAGATCACTAGTACAGCAGATGTTGGGGAGCACCGGAGAGACACAGACAAGACCCCCACTGCAGGAAGCTCTCTTTGGTAGCATCCTCAAGGCGACACTAGAATTAGAAGAGCTCACAGGGGGTGAAATTGGTAGGAGATTAGAGCAACGGTCCAGGTGAAAGGTAATTATGCAGCTGGAAATGATATCGCAGCAGTGGGAAGAAGGCGACTCCAGGTCATGGCTGGGATAAACGAATTAAAAATAAATAATCTTGGGGGACTGGAAACGTGGAGAGCAGGGAAGAGGGAAGTCTAAGAGGGCTTCAAAACTTGGATCCCGTGTGTGCCGAAGGATGCTGCCGCTCTGTCCGGCAGGAAGGACGAGGGGCAGTGGAGGCCGGTTGGAAGTGGGGCACGCGGTTGTGGTCACGATGCACAGCTCAAACCACAGGAGCGGAAGAAGGTACTTGCCTCCCCCATCACAGTTCCTGCCTTTCTTTTCTGACTGGAAGGAGAGGAACAGCTGGGGCTTGGGAAGATGGCAGGGCAGGGCCGGGAGCTGGAATTGCCCAAAGGAAGGGGAGGAGCAAGACCACTGACCTTTCTCCTTGTTCCCTGGGCCTTGGCGAGGAATAAAATGCTCATTCCTCAGACTTGGGGCTGAAGGAAGGTGGGAAGTGAGGGAGACAGCCTGGCTTTCAGGAGGAGATCAGGGAAATGAGAAGGGGCAGCTTTTGACCTGTGGCCCCTGCTGTCGGGGTCAGGGAAGATGTTCTACCTGCTGAGACAGGCGGAGGTGGGGCTGGGGACTCCCAGAGAACGGGCGACGTTGAGGATGGTCTTTCTTAGCAGTGGAAGAAAAGAATGAGAGGTAAAGCCAGGGGATGTCGGGTGGCCCAGGAGGCGCAACCTCGGGGAGACTTCATGACGTTCTTCTGCAATGGGCGGCTGTGGGTCCTTGCTTCCTCCATCTGCCCTTTACAGGCTGAGGACAGGGACGGGGAAAGGCTGCTGCCAATTTCAAAGATCAAGGCCTCAGAGACGGGACAAGTTAAAGCAACAAGGAAGCCCTGGCCAGTGTGGCTCGGTGGGCTGGGCATCCTCCCACGAAGCGAAAGGTCGCTGGTTTGATTCCCGGTCAGGGCACAGGCCTGGGCTGCAGGTTCCATCCCTGGTCGGGGCACATGCAAGAGGCAACCGATCGATGTTTCTCTCTCATGTTGACGTCTCTTTCTCAGATTAAATGTTTCTCGCCCTTTCTCCCGCCCTTTCCCTCTCTCTAAAAATAAAGTCTTTAAAAACATATTAAAAAAATAAAGTAATGACTGAGTTATAACAAGACCACAGGTGAAGGTGATCAGAGGGGAGGAGGCTGGTAAAGCACTTTTCTTCTCTCCGTGTGGAAACGGCATCCGTTATCATGTCATTGTTTCTCAGTGTATCATCAAGTATCGTGATGTGTGTATGTGGCAGGTGTGCCTGATCTCAAAAGTGGGCACAGCAAGTATCCCCAACCCAGAGGGACTGGGTCAGTCGTGGGCTCAGCACATAATAGTCACATGTGCTCCGCACATGAGTGACACATCAGCGGTTTCCCTGAGATTAGCAGGTACTGGAAGGAGTGCGCATGTCTCTGTGAGCAGTAAAAGGCAGGTGCTGGAAGACGCAGGTGTGTCGGGCCACCTGGTAGATTGCTGGGATGACGGGACGAACCTGGGTTTAGCGTCTTTCATGGCGAGATACGTCCCAGGTACTAGCTTAGAGCGAACGTTTATCGAGAACCACTGACGTATGCTTTTGAGGTGACAGATGATAAAGATGGGAGAGATCTGAGTTTAGCCTCGTAGTGAGTGTGGAGTGGGAGGAAAGGGCCAGGCTGCTGTCTCATCATGCCCCCTCCAGGCGCACGGCTTCAAACACACGAGACAGGTATCTCCCATGTAGGGATCCTCCTCTGTCTCTGTCACCTATCCCTCCTTCCTTCCCTCTCTTCGGCAGGAATTCCATTAGGGGTTGGCTCTACATTTCTAATAGATCCAGAACCAATCCCCTTCCCATCCGCTAAACCGCTGCCACCTGCACCTGAACCTCCGCTGTCTCACCTGGGTTGATTCCATAACTCCTGACCCTGTCTCTCCCGCTCCGCCCTCGCTCCCTGCAGTCTGTCCCAGCACATTGTATGGAGAGAGCCTTTGGGAATGTAATCAGATCGTGCCTCTTCTCTGCCAAGGTTCTCCCAACGGCTCCCAGCTCCTGAGTGTGAAACCCAAGAGTCTTAGGATAAACCACAGCGGACTCTGTGATCACCCCGCACCTTTCCTGACCTTCCTCCTGGTTCTTTCCCCTTTAGCCACCCTTGCTTTCGGCTGGTTCTTGAGCAGCCAAACCTGCACCGGCCGTAGGGCTCTGACCTTAGGTCCCCTCTCCTAAGGACATGCTGCTCCTGGATCGTCACAGACTCCGAGACGGCCCGTGGAGAGGCTGTTCCTGATGGAATATGGCAGGAGTCCCACCTCCTCCCTCTAGCTCCGCCTGTGTCATTTCCCTGCAAAGTCCTTATCACGTTCGACGCTCATATATGGACTGACTTATCACTTTCTCCTCCAACCATAAGGTCCTGTCTGTGATGGCAGGGTGTCTCTGACATCTAGGGCAACACCAGGACGTTAGGACGTGGTAAGCACTCAATAAATATTTGCTCAGTGATGAAACGAACGAATGAACAGATCCATGAATAAATATACTACACAGCTCGTAGTTTCTGCCTGCCTTTGTCCCATCTTCATGGTGTGCTTTGAAATATTTCCCAACCATGGCTGTTCTTCCTATTATTTCAGTACTCGGGGACTTTGATTTCTTAGCTTTAGAATAGAGGGGGTGCAACAGTTTCTAAGGTCACTGCTGCCCTTATATTTCTGGGATTGTATAGTGATTGGAAAGGCTGATTTAAGGAGAAATGTATTTTTAGGTACCCTTCTGGAAATCTTATCAGCCCCCCTGGGTTTGGCCTAGATTTGTCAGCAGGCCGTTTGCTCTGCGGGATCCGACAAAAGCGTGTCTGTATGGGGGTGGAGGGGGGCATCTGGGGGGCCCATTGTGTTCCTGCTCCAGAGTCTAGAACTGAAGGGGCATTCAGGTGTGTGTGTGGGGGGGGCAGGGGGAAGCAGGGTTCTGCACCCAGTGTCCAGGAAAGAGCTGGTGTTGGATACTTAACTCCCAGGCTGTAATAAGGACACAGATTTGGGGTCTTGGTCCCCCAGAGGGTTAATCCTTCTTTCCATTTTCTCTCCTGCTAGAAACAGCACCTAGAAGCTGCTGTTCCTCAAGAGCTCACCAACACCCCCCACCCCCCAAGCCCTGTCTTTATGGCATGGTGGTGGGAGCAGCTATGGATTCTGGGTCTTGAGCTTTCTGAATACCAGCAATGCTGGCTCCTGAAGGCGTCGGCAGAACAGCGGGCTGAAAGCGGATGTGAGTATCTTTCTTGATAAGCCTGAGCTCCAAGTGGCCCCATCCCTAGCCCTGGTCTTCTCTAGCAAGGGACGGCCGCACAGACATCTGACACCGCTTACAGTGTAGAGTTGACCCATGTCTGAACACAGAGCAGAGAGAGCCAGTCTTCTGCTGCTCTGGTCCCCTGGGGCAGTGGCTTTGCTAGGTCCCTTTCTTCTTACGATGTGCAAATCCAGCTGTTGGCTCCACCCCAGAGAGGTTCTGACTCCCTGTGCAGAACGCCATTATACCAGCTAGAAGACCCCAGAAGGACGCAGAATGTCACTTGTTGGTTTGAACCCTGCGGGAGGGGGTTCAAAATATTTCGTCATTAATATTTGACAAAATAAAACATTCCCCGCAGGCCACCATTAAATTCCACCAGAAAAGTAGAACCCAGGAATGCAGGATCAGGGAGAGGACGATCTATTAAAACAAGATTTTAATTTTGTTGTCATTTTACCCACCCTAGACGTTTTTTAAAAAACCAATTTCCTGCCCTACTTTTGAAATCGGCCTGGGCAAGGAAAGGCTCAGGCCCCCAGCACAAAGCAGCCTACAGAATGAGTCTGAGTCAACAATTCCTCTTATCTTTCAGGAAATTGAGCTAACTGCTAGAACCGAAATCAACAACAAGTATTTATTGGACTTAAAACCCAGAGCTCTGAGTAATAAAAAAGGAGAAACCTAGCAACAAAGTGTGTATTCTATAAAAATGTGAGGCACTGATTCGGGGGGTATTAGGTAACAGGACTGCTAATTGCTGGATGCAGGGAGCATCCTTGCCCGACTTCGGGAATAAATCAAGTCGCCCTACCCTTCCTTCCCTCGTGCCCAGAACAGCTTCTTTTGTTGCCTCTCTGCCCAGACAGGGCGCTCCTCAGACACGAACCGCCCGTCGGGCTCTGCTTTCCTGCTGCCACGAGTTGTCATTATTTCTAAGCAACATTACCCTGTGCTGTGTCACCATGGCAACAGTGGGTCACCACTTGGAGGAGGGCAAGAGGGAAACGGGGGGGGGGAAAGGAAAAGGAACAGTCAGGGGCAGAACCGCTCCTGGTCACAAGCAACTTCTGAGGTGGTGGCAGGCGCGGCTCTTCCCCATTCGGTGGAAGGGGATGCTGAGGAACGGGCCAATGCGCTCCCTAGTTCCCCGTGAGGGGAGGTGACAGCCACACCCGACCCATGGGGCTGTGCTTCCTTGAGGATGAGGAGCCGAGGGAGCCACACTAACAGGCCTCCAGTGGGAGAGCAGCAAACGATGGAGAGGGAGGGGCCTTGGGTACCATGCAGGTGAGCTGAGAAATCCTCAGACACCTGCTCGCACGTGCTCAGTGCCGCTCTCTTCCCAACACGGCTTTGCGTATTTTTTCAGCCACACAATTGGTCCTTCCACGTAAGGAGTTTTGCTTTCCTGGGAACTTCACTCAGTTCCTGCATTCTTCCCTACCAATTGCATTTCTTCCAGAAACATATCCATTTTCCTTTCGGCGGTTTTTTTTTTTTAAGACGCACAGTGCTGAGTTGAAAAATTAATAACCTGGCATAACCTGTGGTACCACCCTCACGACACGCTCTCAAGTTACTCATTCATTAGTTTCCATGATGATTTTATCACCTGCATTCCCACGCGTGCACTCCAATGGCTCTTCTAATGCTGCTCACTCCTCAGGCTGCCCAGACCTCCTTCTCTACGAGAACTCATGCCTTTGAACCAAACCAAATCTGACAAGATAAAGTGAGAGGGGAAAAAGGTAGCATCTGCAGAACACCTTCTCTGGAACGCAGATCACACGGCTCTCGGCTTACCCTCTCAGCCTAGTCCAGTAACCAAAAGCACTTTTTGTCATTACCACGAGGTGTGAAAAAGCAACCTGACCAAGTGGTAATACTTTTACACCGACAACAATATTCTGCTAAGGCGATCCCTTTCTAACTAGGGATGGAATGCAAAGTGATTTTTACAATTACAATAAAGCGCTAGGTACAGATGTAAAGGATGTTTTACTTATTGGAATGCGTCTTCTTGGGAGGAATCAACATAACTTTCTTAGGGTTTTAACAGAAGTGTGCGTTCCAATGAGAAATAATGGCTTACTTAAATCCACGCTGCTAAGCCAAGAGATGCAGCTCCTCCACGCACGTGGCCTTGATCAAGCTACGTGACTGGAAACTCCCGTCGTTTCCCCGACACTAGGCTGTTGCCAAGACTACTGACATCCTCTCTCCGAGAGACTTCGCAAAACTTAAGGAAGAACGCCAGTTAAGGCACTTCATTCCTGGGGTCCTCGCTGCGTCAGCAGAAGATGGCGGACGTTTTGCCAAGGCCACCCTGCAGCACCTGGGGGAGATCACCCTGTCTGCGTCGCTTTTCCAACTCAGGATGACTCAGCGGCAGCCAATAATCGTTCAGCCCGGCTGAGAGCGCTTCACGGCGCTAGTCACTCTAACCCACTCCCATGAGGTTTCGTCCAGCTCTGTCAATGGGGGTTAGAACTTTTTCAAAGCCAACGGATCATCCGGATGCATGAGCCCAAGCCAGTATATTAACGAGTTCCCTCTCGTCTGTCTGCAGCGATGCTTGAGGCTTCCCCAATGGTTTCCAGTCGGAAGAGAAGCACTCGGTTTCAAGGCAGACAGAACACGGGCCACTTGCACTTGGAAATCCAGTGATACGTTATGGATGCTTCCTAGGTAACTGGGCTCAGCACTTCTCTTCCTCCCTCAAAAACACATTTAGCTCATTAGGTCCCAGGCAGTTTCCAGAAGGAAAGGACAAGTAGCATTTCTTTCTCAGAGTGTAAAAGCATAAAAAGTGAAGGCCGTCTGAAATACACTTGACTGCTTGTCAGGAGCAGCCTAATTGCTTACTGGTCAGGAAATAGGTCGGGCTCGGAGGTGGAAGCGCTGAATGCTAGTTTTTACATAGTCGTGGGCAAGTTGGGAGATTTGGGGTGAGTCCCAGTCCCTCCCCAGGCCTCAGCTTACCCCACAGGCTGGACCAAGCACTGGTTGTCAAACTCAGGTGCCAAAGGTAAACACAGTGCAGCTAAAGGAGGCATTAATTTAAAAATTGTTGGGTCGTGTGGCCCAGTGGACTGAGTGCTGGCCTGCGAACCAAAGCGTCACAGGTTTGACTCCCAGTCAGGGCACATGATTGGGTTGCGGGCCAGGTCCCCAGTTGTGGGCATGTGCGAGGCAACCACACATTAATGTTTCTCCCCCTTTCTTTTATTCTCCCTTCCCTTCTCTTTAAAAAATAAATAAATACAATCTTTTAAAAGAATTGTTGGGGTAAAAGAGAAAGTGAAATCACTCCAGGGCAAGTAATTTTAATTTTTTTTTATATTAAAGCAAGTATATATAATGGAGTAGATGTAGAAGACTTCAGATAAACAAAGAGTCTTCTCTCAGCTCTCCCGGGCCTCAGGAGACCAGCTCCTCTCTCCTCTGCTATAAGGATGCCTCGGTGGAAAGAAAAACTTGAGAAATACTGAGCGACAGGGTCCCCAGGGCCACTTCTAACCTTGGACATGCTAGGAGTCATGTTTCTTGCCTAGTAGTGAGACAGATCTTTAGGGAGATACCCGTGATCCATTGGGGTTTGGTTTGTTACCCTGCCACAGAAACACAAAGTTTATTAAAGCTAAAGATTTCATCTTACATACAAATCTTCCTAGGAGAGGAAAATGGCACTTCTGCCTAACATGACCATGGGGGTAAAGTCTGCATTCACTGTCACCTTTGGGACTGGAAAAATCTAATAGACTTTTTTTTTTTTTGCTACAGTATTAGGGACAGCCAAGAGCACCCCGACCCGTTCATGCGGCCACTGAGAAGTGGCATCCATCAGGGTTTAGCTGAGTTTGCTCACACTTGACAAGAGTCAAACTGGTTTTGGGAAATCCATCAAATTAACTACTTTTCTTAGGAATTTACACCATGAGGATAATACCGTGATTAAAACACAGATTTGGAATGGTAGATCACTCAGATCCCTACGACAGTAAGATTCAAATGTAGAAGGGAAAACTGGGTTTAAGATCCAAAGAAATCAAAATGCGAGTTCAGATCAAATGCTTAAGACTGAAAAAAATATTTTTGAAAGCGGCAAATGCTTTTCAGAGGGCATTTTGGAGGTAAGTTAGAGTATGACTGGCAGAGTAAGTCAATAACATTGGTTTTTGTTTTAATTTTCATGAGCTCTCCTAGAAAATTGCTAAATGCCTTCCTTTTCAGCATAAGGTAATAAAACCCTCCATCATGTTTCAAAAGATGAAATTAATATATATTCTTAGATTTTTAGGTATGAATTAAAGTTCATTTTTCAAGGAGAAATAATAAATATTAACACATTTGGAAATGGTTTAGTGTTATATTCTAATCTTAATATCCAAATGATTCTTACACGGCAACATTTATATGCTTGAAAATTTTTAATTGGAAAACTCCTAGGAAAAATCTAGCACATTTTCTACACTGTACATTTCTGAAGAACACTATAGATAATTTTGATAATAAGTATTATAATATGTGCAGTGTTACTGTAAAAGGAAATTTTTGTGTATCACTGTTTTATTAAGGGAGGATTAGATGATTTTTTTTAATGATGTGAAAACTAATAAATTTGAAACATGTTCAGTGTCCCTCCCTGCATTTATCTGTAGAGCTGCAAACTTTCTGTACCTGAGAAACCTTGATAAGGATACAAGAAACTGCAGAGGTGGAGAGGGAGGGCCTTTGGTAAGGAATGAACAGGAGCCTCCAGTGGGATTTGTTTTTACTCACGTCTCACAGATGTTTCTAGTTCACAAGATCAAGTTTGAGCTCATAATTAGAATGTAACAAGAACTTAATAAGTATGTAACTTTTCATGTGATATCACTTAATCAAGCTATGAGCATGTTTTAAGTATAATAATGTGAACAGGACCATGCATCTTTAATAAGTCTGGGCTGAGATTCTGTATGGATGGGCCCAGACTTTCAGATTTCTTTGCTTTAAGCACGAGGTTCAATAATATTTGCTGAGTAGATAAATGGATGGATGGATGGATGGGTAATACAGAGCAAAAAAAAAAAAAAAAAGATAGTTCTTTTTATTTTAAATTCATATATCAAAGTTATACTTTCTTAGAAGCAGGAAACTTATGTAAAATAAGTCAAAATTTTGTTTTTAATATCACAAACTAATATTTATGAGAGGTTCAAATGTCTTAGATTTTTAGTTAGCAAGATGAAGAATCTACTGCTGTTTGCTATGGTTAGTTTAAAATTCCCTAGGGAACCACATTCATAGCAGCATATAAAATATAAAGAAACCTCTGTCACTAATCATTTATTTTTGAAAAATTTCAGAAGATCAGCTGTTCAAAATTTTCAAAAAGTCAAGAAATGGTTCAGCCAATACAGGAATATGTAACAGGAATCTATGGCATAACTATCGGAAAAGAGGAGAAAAATGTTACCATTATCATTAGATGATATGATTAAGTTCCCAGAAAATTCAAGAGAATTAAATTTATTTCTCACAAGAAAAAAGTGAGTTCTGTTAAGCTGTCAGAAATAAGATAACTAAATGAAGTTAAATGGAACCAATAGCCTTCTTGTTCTCTAGCAATAATCAGGAAGATATGTAATAGAAAAATGTATCATTCATAATAGCTACATAAAACATATAACACTTGGGAATAATGCTGACTGAAAATGTATTCAGACAGACATAAAAATTAACAAACTTTACCTGGAGATATAAAGTGTTATTTGAATGAAATTGAGAGGTACTTCTAGACTAGCATTCTTTTCATTTAAAAATATTATCTTATTATATGAATCCTTGCTAAATTAATTCATAGATTCAACACAATATTAATAAAGTCTCAAATAATTTTTTGTTATTGGAGGAGGTTGTTATGAGTCTAGGAAAGAGCTGAAAAATTATTTTGAAATTTATCTGAAAGAAGAAATAGATGAAGACAGAACATCAATTTCTGAAAAAAATTGCAATATATGGAATTGGCCTTAGTAGATGGATACATATATTATTAATTTAAAACAATTAAAACAGTTGGTGTCTGCTGAAGGACTAGACAGATAAATCAATGGAATTGACTAAAAATATTTTGAAAGAGATCTCAGAATACTTAAGAACTTAGGATCGCAGTTAATAAGTACTACAATGAAGAAAGGATGCTTCATTAAATACATATTGTGTATAATAATTAGAAAAATAGAGAATAAATAAATTTATAAACTCAATTTTCACTATTCCTCAAAATAAATTCCTTATGGACTTGATTTAAAAATAACCCACAAAGGACAAAAAAATATATCGATGCACCTTTCATTGATAACAGGCATGCAAATCTTACTAAGAATTTAAAAAATTCAAACAAAGAACAAAAAGTTCAATTATTTTTTAATGGCTTCAATACATGTTAACCTCAAGCTTCTGACTTGTTGCTAAATGCCAATGTGAGCAAAAGTAGCCATGTCACTTCCCCCACGAAATCCCGGTGATGTAACTAAGGGTTGATCAAAAAATATACATAAGGAAAAAGACAGTTTGAAGCAGTGTTAGAACCAAGGCAAGTGTGTCGGCCACGTGTTTTGAAGTCTCTGTGCTACTACAAGTAGTTCCATGGTCCGTCTCCCTCGTGTGCTGCACATAGCAACGGCAAGGAGGCTTAGATGAGTTGTGGACTTGGCATCCAGGCTAAGTAAAGGGCAGTTGGGTAGAGAGAACTAATCTCTACGACAAGAAACGACAGAGATGACAAATCCCTGCTGGGTACCCTGTGGCCAGAACTCACTCTACACCATACGGAAGCTGCTGCACCATTGGACTCAATGGATTTTACACCAAACAATCTTCTACTTAATATCTGAGGAGAGAATCCTGTTGAAAGGCAGCAAGTGAGGAACTATAAAAAGATTTCTCTGCTCTGTCTCAGATAAAAAGCACCAGATCCAGACAGACCTCTTTGCACTCACCTAGAATGAATAAATAAAAACCTAACAACAAATGAAAAGCTAGATAGGCACCAAAGATCCAGTATGAGGACAATGGAAACACTTTGCCAATTAGAAAGAGGGTCAAGATGGAGAACTAGAGTTTGTCATTTAAGAAAAATAAAGAAATAGTGAGACCACATCTTGCTTTGTGTTTTCAATAAAGTTTAGGAAAGCGTATCCTTTCTCCATGAACTTACAACATAGGAGAGGAAAGATGGGGGGGTGGGGGGGTGCTACAGACTGGAGTGGAAAGGGCCTGAGAGACAGCTGGAAATAAATGTGGCAGTTGGCTGACACAGAAAGAAATGTGAAGAAACCACCATTTCAACAGAATTAAAATCTGAGTTTTATGCAGTAAAGCACCCTGAGTGTATCAACTAGAATCAACGAAGCGGAGAATATACTGGGGACATATTTACACAATATAGAGAAAAAAGGAAAAGAGATGGAAATGATCAGAGAGCTATTGACAGAGACGGAGGTCAGAAAACAGGGCTCTCACCACCTAGGAATTACTAATGCCCTTGGAGAGAATAAATAAATAAACGCAGAAATGAAATAGAAACAATGACGAAAAGATAGAGGTAAGGCAATCTTGGGAGGTTCAAAAAGGAGCTGAGAAAAAAAGATCCAAAGAGACTTCCATGATCTAGACAAAACCAATAAAAAACTCTGAGAACCAGCGTCCTAGTAATTGCCACAACAAAGGGAGATTTCTAAAATAATTTAGCTTCTTTGCTTAAGGAAGAGTTAACTACAAATGAATTGATTGGCCTCTGATTTTTCTTTTGCACTAGAAAACACTAACTGACAGTCAAAAAATGTCTATAAGATTTTGAGGGGAAAACTTATTACCCCCAATAATGTACTCAATCCTTATCCCTTTCTTACATGGACATGAAAAAGATGCTCAAACATGCGAGAGATCTAAAAACGTAACAGTTCCCAGGAATCCTACTTTGAGGAATACGTACTAAAGAAAAACAGCAGACTTGGGATTAAATGTTTATGTATCAGGATTTTAATCACAGCGTAATTGATGAAGATAAACAGAGCCGACGCCACAGAAAATGCTGAAATGAAGTAGGGTATTTCCATCACACTGGACATTGAGCAGCTCTGTAAAACCATGTTTTCGAACGTCCTATGTCAGATCCAAACGCTTACTATGTGGCATTAACTCTTTTACATTATTTTTTCTTCAGGAAGCAAATATTTTATCATCAGGATATAAAATAAAACACTTACATTCTGAAACAAAAAAATTTTAAATGTCCCCATGTTTTTTTTTGTTTGTTTTTGCTTATAAACCATGTTTCTCCTCATATAAGATTGAACAATAGGTCAAATGTTATGAAGATCGAGGGACAATCATTTATAAGATGCGGATACATTTCCCAGTCTGAACATCCTGAAGGAGAAGAAAGTAGCAGGAGAGAAAAATCACATTACTGTGCTCAGCCTGGACACACTTTTGTTCATGGAAGCTTTGTTCAGTTAAATAAGGTAATAAGCATATCGCATATCCTAGCCTGTCGTCCATGTTGCGCAACAGAAATTAGCATGATAAAACGTGTTACTGAAAAATAAGTTCCAAGGTAAACTACAGTTTATTATAATTCAAACTCATAGGGAGTGGGTTGTGGTAAGGAGGCTGGACAGCGTTTTTAAAAAGAGATTAAATAAAATAATGAGCAGAGTGACAATAGCTTGCAAATTATACCACAGCTTTCTAATAATAGTAAAATTTGCATAATGCTTTTCATAGCATAAAATGTTAAATTATAACGGCTTATTATTACTTCTAATAATAAAACATGAGTAATACAAAATCAACCACTAAGGCACCGCATGAGACTGTTTTAACATTACACGTTAGGATATGGCTCTATCTTCTCTTCACCTCCTTTGATTTTTATAGGATTTTAGAATAAGAGGGGGGGTGTTCTAAGAAAAAAAAGTTATCAGAATTTTTTCATTCTTAACAGCAATGATGAACATAGAATTTCTTTTTGTATTTTAAAGGGTTAAAGATATGACGCTATGGTGTGGTCCCTTTGGGGACTCAGCATCTGTAGAAAGGTTGGCTAAGGTTTGGAATGAAGCCTCAGTCTGTGGATAAATTTCACACTTAATCAACTAAGTTAGTCAGCCCCACACCAGACGGAGCCTCCACTGTGACTGTGAAATAGGAAAAGTAAATTGTTACGCAAAGAATAAATGATTACGTGTTAAACCCAGGATAATAAACATGGGGAGGAATATTTGCCAGGAAACACGGTTTCTAGTGCCACGTACACGCTCTAGAGAGAGACTGTCTGATGATCAATTATTTTAAGTTTAGAAAGTGTCGTGAAGGATTGATTGCTGTATATGCTTTGATTTGCTCTACATGTTTCCTAGATTTGGGTCCCCCTATGTTTTGGGGTAAAAAAAATCACAGGTAGACATTTGGCCTGTAGGTTCAAATACAAACCGCTTATAATATGAACTGTTTAAAACAAAAATAAGTCCACCGAATCAAAACAGGATTAAAATATAGAGTAGGTGCCCTTGTTAATTAACCAGCCATTCTGCTTGCTGCTTTCTTTTTCTTTTTTAGCTGTCTGGCCAAAGAGTGAACCAAAGAAAACATTTAGGGTCCTAAACAGTGGTCATATAAGCAACACCACTGCCTGAATAACCATGAACTTGACAGCTGAATCCACAGAGCAGTGTCCTGGACTGTGTCATTAACTTCATCCATTAAACAGGGGAAACCGAGAGGAGAGCAATGGCACGGTGCTGAAGAGCTCTGGAAGAACCCTAGGAACGTTCTAGAATTAAAAGCGAGCAGTTTCCTATCACAGACCTTAGAATATGTCTCCACTCCCACTCCTCCTTCCAAAAGGATCGAAAGACAATTCAGAATTTTAAACATCAAAGTGGCATACCGTTAAAAAAAATCTCAGCTTGTTTTCTGAGGATTTTTATATTACTAACGTGTAACCAGGATCCAGGAGCCTTTGCCTCCAAATATTCTTGCACGTAAAAAAGCAAAGAAAGCATACTGCAGTTTAGACATAGAGGCAGGGAGGGAAAGGGGGAGAAAAACATCGATGTGAGAGAGAAAAATCAAATGGCTGCCTCCCAGCTGCATACCTATCGGTATCAAACCCGCCACCTAGGCGTGTGCCATGACCGGGAATTGAACCCTCAGCCTTTTGGTGTAGAGGATGATGTTCTCAATCCCCTGAGCCATACCAGCCAGGGTAATGAATCATCTTTTTAAAGAAACATGGCAGATAATCTTAGAGTCCTCTTTACGTCTTAATTAAAACTTTTAATACAATTATTACCATTAATATTATCAGCTGCCTTTACAAAGAACTTTATACGGTTGATAAAGTGCTTCCAGCATGCACCGTCTCATTAAATGTCAGAGGTAGACAACAGGTACTCAAAGAATTGGTTTGGAGGCTGTCAGTCTATGTAGAAAGAAAGAATTTCAATGACTAATTTCATTATTTAGGCCACTCAACCTTTTCTTTCCAAGATGACCAGTATCAGTCTCATTCTGAACCCATACGTCATTCAGATTCATGGTCACCCCCTGCTATTTACAGAACAGCAATAAGGGTATTAAGAAAATCTACTGGCTTTGCGATAAAGCTGAGTGTAACCAGCGCATAAAGCTGATATCTGTGTCCTCCAGCAGGAAGGAAACGTCCCGTCTGGGGGAGCCTGTCCTGTCCCATGGTTGGGTACAATAGCTCTCTTTTCCTTTGCAGGGTCAAAAATTCAGCAAAAGAAATTAATAAAAAGCCTTCTCAGAGGGAAAATAAAAAAGAGTCTCTCTCTACTGCCAATCCCACGGGCCCCCTCCCACCAAATGATAGCGATGGGGAATTTTAGAAACAGCACTTTATTCACTGTGCTTAACTAAAAGCAGACTTCCTCGGGATTAGAACTGCAATTTACACACGGTATAAAATGTCAAGACAATATTCTGGTTTCTTACACACACTGCTGATTTTATTGTCTACTTTACGGTCTTTATCCTCCTCTAAGAATTTCCCCCTTTCTAGGTTTAGATGATTTTCTAGCCTAAAGAGTAGGCAGGCATTCATGGTTCTTTTTGAAATAAAAAGGCACAGCGGTTGGCCATAAACATTTGAAGTTCAATAAACATTTATATATATATATATATATATATATGAAGGGAGAGAGACTGAGAAAGGGGGGAGGAACGGGGAGAGAGAAATAATAGTAGCCAACATTTACGGAGGGCTTTCCAAACGTGACAGTTCTTGAGTTCTTATTTGTCAATATGCAAAACATCCCTGCAGAGGTCCTCTTCAAAAATTACGGCGAGTGGCATATGTTTAAATTCCGAACTCCAAACAGAAATTTCAGCCAGCGTTAGCGGCTCCGTATCGAACTAACCTTTCAAAACCTCACTTTTCTTATCTATAAAAATGGGATAATATTGTATATATTTCAAGGCGGTTGGGAGCATGAAATTTGAAAAAAAATTTTTTGTTTTTACCTTTTGAAAGTAATTGTCCAGCTGCCTAGCACAGAGTGGGTGCTTTAAAATGGTACTTTTTCTCTATCCTCCCCATTATCCGTTTTTTAACTTAGAAATGAAAGAAAATTCTGCTGCTGTGTGGACCTTGCCCTGAATTTCAGATTTATTTATTTATTTTTTTTGTCAGTGGAGAGTAATAAGTACTTGTTCACTTTCTTTCAAAAACTGCAATAATCACGACTACCCATCAAATTAAAACAAAAGATCAAAATACCATCGCAAAGGGCTTCTTCCAGCGTAACAGCCCCATAGCCCGACCCCTAATATCACGTTCAGGAGAAAGAAGAGTTGTAACGTAATTCTGTTCCTCAAACTGAGGAAAAATGAAAATACGTTTCCCATAGCTACGTTTAGTAAATTCCACTTAATTTTCTTACCTAAGGGTGCAAGGGACTGAAGACAGTGCCGGGATTCCCACCCTTACAGAAAGACCCTTCCACTGCTGAATTTTGGAGACGCCTCGAAAATGAGTTTCCAGCCTCCCAGCAGTGTATCCTTTTCTCAGTGCATTCCAGAGATAGCTCTTAGGAGAATTTCAACTATGTAACACTTTGGGAAGTCCTATGCCAAAGAGAGCAGATGGGTGCTGCTGAAGCCACCCCCTCCTCACCTTGCCCATCCATGGCAGGCATGACTATTTGACCCCAGGACTTTGACCCCGTGAATCTAGACTTAGCACTCAAAAATTTCTCAAAACAAGCTTGCAGGCAGGCAGGCAGCCACGACCAACAGATCGGGGTGCCTTTATGAATTGAAGCCCAGACTGGGCTAAAGGTTACCTTTGAATTATGAGAATCAAGGGCAGAGGGGGTGTGCTTGCTGAGTAAATTAACAGTCAACAGAATTCTAAAGGGACTGTTTATCCTGCTTATGAGACCAAACTTCTCAGGCATTTCATTACCACTCATTTAGACATAAATACCTGTAACGCTCCTCATGCATCATCCTTATCTCTTCATTAATGAGAACTTCTTAAGAACCATTATGAGATAAAACACTCTTGGCCAGTTCAAACTGCTGCATGTCATTCTAATTAACAAAAGTGTACATCTTTATGAACAGTTGATGAATCAGTATCGTCCGTTACTGGACTGAGATGGAGTTTTATTATATTTCAGTTTTGTTTTCTGTGGTGGATACATGGATGTCTACCCCGGCACACACTGAGGATGTCTTGCGCCCAGATAAGCCTCTGTTTTTACGGGTTGGTGTAAAGATGTACCCAGAACCGATTTCTTCAAAATGAGCCCTGCGGAACAAATGTCTGATTCTTCGGCCGGGGTGCATCAGCAGAAAAACAAACAGGCCATTATGTTTGTGGCAAAGGCAGTGAGGGACGAGGCCCATTATCAGCTGGTCTACAGCGTCCAACAAAAGCACAAAAGCGCTGTTAATACATGGAAAAGCCAAAGCTGTGTGGTTCTCAGTGAGCTGCGGGGCTGTGGCATCATCCTGAACCTAACTTGACTTGTTTCTGTTTAGTTTCTGTATTTTTCTTAGCCGGTGACACGTGTCCCCGTAGGTGTCCCAGCCATGGTCTATTGAGCAGTATTACCGGCACTGGCCTCCCTCCATTGGTTGTTTTCAAAATGATAGACTGTGTTTATCCAGGGCAGCTAAGAAAAAAAAATTCGTAATGTGTGAAACGCAACTTAAGTTCATCGCAAATATCTTCACTTCCTGAGGGGCCTTTTCCTTGGGACAAGTGGTGATATTTGAAATCAACTAAACGTGACTAAAGGGTCACGTTGGCGTTTCACGAGCATTTCTATGACTTCATACTGTAAATCAGCCTTGAAACCGGGAGGAATTTTGAAACCACCGTGCTGCGGTGTCATGTGAGATGAGTTGTTTTTCCCTTCCGTCGTTGTTAGCCAGCGGGGAGGGCCAAACACTGTCTGCGCTATGGCCTGAGAAGAAAGGTGCAGTTTTCTCTCTTGCTTTCTTTTTTTTTTTTTTCTTTTGATGCTGTGGGAAACAGAGGTGTAGGGAGAACAAGCAGGAGTCAGCAGAGAAGGTTTCCCCTACCCTTTCACTTGCCGCTTCTGAGGGCTGGCAACAAAACAAGATCGAGGCAGGAGGATAAAAACGTCCCTACATATCCAGTCCCAGCCATGCTGAATAAAACAGACGCAGTTGCTTGCGCCCACATGATGCTATCTGCTAGCAGATGAACTCTTAATTCACGTGTTTCCTCCCTTGAAGGGTAGGGAAGAGAGAAGAAAACAGTCTATCTAACTGCCTATTAGTTTGGGTTTATAGAGGAGATGATAACCCTCAACAGTCACTAATTAGGAGGAGCGTGCTAATTAGGGGAGCCCGGCATCCTCCTCCTCCTCCTTTCCTTGCTGTGCTTCCGTGCGTCCGCCAAGGCCCGGTTCAGGTGCCCCTTCTTGGAAAACCATTGCCAACCCCATCCCCCACCCCAGCTGCCCCAGAGAGCCATTGTCGCCCTCCCTGACCACCTTGCCCCCCTGTACTTTAGCCCTTTGTCCTTGAAATTGACCTTGTTGCTATTGCATCGGGCTACGACATGAGCCAGATGAATCCGGGTGTGGGGATAGCCTATCTTTCTAGACCAGCACCTAGAACAGCATTGGGGTACTCACCTAGGGTCCCCTGAGAACATTTAAAACCTTAATTTCTCATCCTCCAGAATAAACTGAAAACCCATCTAAACGGCAGCGGAACTTGATGTGTTCCAGGGTGTTGTCTCGCGATCAGCTTTCTCCATCCCCTGTCCACGCCTGCCACCGGCCACTGCTGGGCGAGCGGGGAAGAGAGGACCCTGGGGCGGTAACACTCTGACCTTGCACCGGGCCTTTGGGGTCCTGGCAGAGGCAGAGAGCCCACGGTGACTCCTCCTCGGGAGCACATCCGTTCAGCCGGGGGAGGGGGCCTGGCCCACGCAGTGAGCGTCCAGCCTGCCTTAGCCTTCCTTCATCTTTCCTCCCACCAGCCCCACTTCCAGAGGGTGACGTCAGTGGAAAATGACTCCATAATACATGCCACTTATAGTAAGTAGCATCCCCACAGATCAAGCTTAACTGTACTCAAACCATCAATCAAGCACCGCAAAGGAGAAGAGAAAGAACAAGTTCTGCTCCTTCTGTGCGCTTCTTTGGCAAGTCTTAGGTGTCCCCCGCCCTCCCACCCCAGGGGCTCCAGGGGCCGGGGGAATTCCTATTTCTTAGGATTACTGGGATGAATGTCTCTCTTCTAGACCCCCTAAAAATCCCTGGGGACTGGGAACACCATGCATGTTTCCAGGTTTCCCAGGGGGCCCAGGGCAAGCACCTGGCAGGCACCAGGCTATGCCTTGCAAGGTCAAAAGCTTGTGTTCAGGATTATATTTCAGATAGAAGATGGCCTGTCGCAAGACCGCTGATGCTGCTACTCTTGTCTAGCTGGTCAAGGAGACTTGGGCCAGGAAGCACCCTAGGGAGCTGGAAAGGACCCTGTAGGGAGGTGGCCCTGCTGGGCAAAGGTCACCCCATGGACCCTGAAGAATGAATGAGCTTTACCCATAAAAAGACCAAATTATCTGAACCAAGTGCCTGCTCCCCAGTTTTTCTCAGATCCAAGCCCTGGAACGCACAAGGAAGAACAGAAGGAAATCCCTTTGTTCCCAAAGGACACATGTTGCAATCAAAGTTTCTGGAGGTCTAGGAATGTGGGTGGTCTCGCTGCAGCCAGCCCTGGGCTGAGGAAGACACCCTCTCCGGGTTATGGGCACACAGACCCAGCCTTCCCATGTAGCTTCAGGAGACATCGGAAGGGCCCCAAATCAGGCGATTTCCGTCCCGTGGAACCCCATGCCTGCACACAATAAGGGCTCATTTCCTCCCATTGGCTTTTGTTTGACCGGTTTCCTGCGATATGGGCCGCTTTCCGCTGCCATTTGCAGGATCTAAATCCAGGCAGCCTTCTCAACTCCGATTTCCCAACTGACCCAGCTCTGATGGCCTCTCTGTCCCCTCCTGCCTTAGATTAAGCATTCAGCGTTTGGGGCTCCCAATCCAAAGAAGGCTAATGTCAGGGTTCTGCACTGGCTTTTGCCGTGTGTGTGTGTGTGTGTGTGTGTGTGTGTGTGTGTGTGTGAGAGAGAGAGAGAGAGAGAGAGATGTATATGCACGTGCGTGTCTTAACACCTCAGTGCAATTGCTGGCTATCAGATAACTTTGTTTTTCTTGCGTTAAATAGCATCAGTGTCCTAGGCACACTCTCTGAATGCAGGGAATGAGGCTTTTGAAAGTATATTTGTAAGTCTTCAAATCCATCTGGAAATCTGTCTCACGTAAAAATAGACGTTAAGACTTCTCCATCCTGGGGTACAATAAATGTTTCTTTGCACTCTCTCTATTTTTGATTTTTTTCACTTTTCTGTTTTTATTTCTCCCTGTGTGCTGATCAAATGGGCTCTGAAGCACACCTCTTTCCTCCGGGGTGTGTGTGACCCAAATCTCATGACCTGGGGCACCGGCAAGCGACTAACTTGTGAAAATATCTCTGCTGTTGATGGGTTCTCAGTGGGAAAAAAAAAGGACAAAAGGACACGTGATACCGAGTGTTTAACACAGGCAACTGGGTCACTACATCCAGGAAGGAAGGAGCACGCGGCCGCAGGAAACACCTTGGAGCAATCCTTGCTTATTTGTTCTCTCAGCAACAAAGGGTCAACCTTTCTTCAGCAACCAGAGGGCCAGGATGGACTGGCAGATGTCAGGAGTGGTTTTGGCCCCAGAGGAAATTATGCATTCATTCATTATTCTTTCATTCATTGATTCATTCCCAGAAGTTTAAGTTCAGGACTTTGGTCCTGACGTGAGCCAGTTACCATGTGCCTGAATGACCTAAAAATGGCCTGAGTGGGGCCGGAGTCAATTTCATCTGTGCCAGAACGGCTCGAGCCGCGGTGGAACTGGGACAAATGCTCCATTTTCACACATGCACTGTATGAAACTTTCCAAACGTGGCCTGATCCTCCTGTTATCAAAAGCAACTGCCTTCCTTTAGTCTGGGGGCAACATGCCCCAGTGTTCTAGAAACCCTGCCAAATGTAAGTATCCCCAAGAGTCAGACATGAAATTATTTTGTAGAATATAAAATCTTTTTGCATTTCATTCCAAAAACAGTAATGTATTTTTGTGAGCAATAACAAAATGTTAAGACATTATAGAAATAATCCTGTTGAAGTTCGTACTTTTCCTAGAATCGTTTAGAGGGTTCATAGCATTAATTTGGGATTATTCCCCAGTGACCTCATATTCACCCAGATAAATATATCCAAATACTATGTGTTGAGTGTTTATTCTGTGCAGTAGGTGATCTCATTTAAACCTAATCATCACCCAGAGAGGTGGGTAATTAATACCCTCATTTTAGACATGAGAAAACTGAGATTCACGTACATTTTAAAATTTGCCTGAAGTTGCGTGCATCTGCTCTGTGGCAGAGCCAGAATTTGGATGCAGGATCTGAAGAGTCTGTTAACCCCCGTGCCGGGAAGTCTGTTCATCATTTGTGTTCACATCACTCTGTGTTTTTGCAATAAATGTAGATTCCTGGGGACCTGCCCCAGACACCCCAAGTCGGAATCTCAGGGGCGGAGGCCTGGGAATCTGTCATTTGTCTTTTTAACGAGTTTCCCAAGAGTGTGTCCAGCCAACAAAACCAGTATTTGGAGTAATGAGTCAGGGCTTTTGAAGTGGGTTTGGGAAAAAAAACACATACACAACTTCTTTCTTCTCCTGGGGTTGGAGTTGAGTGAGGGACCAAACGTAATACAGCAATATGACCTTGTCCAGTGGCTATAAAAGCTCCTTCTGGCCTTGACTGTGGGCAGGTATTTTTTTTTTTTACTTAGTTTTCAAGTGGCCCTTAAAGGCAAATAAATAGGTCAATCCATTCTGTGAGATGTGCTGTACATTCTGTGCAGCTGAAGTACCTGTCCTACAGCAAGGAAGAACTAAAGCTCATTGTAAAAGTTAGGACATTCCCGATAACTCCCCAGCTTATGCGTCTTGTCCTTGGTCTCTCTCTGCCCCTTGCCTTTATCAGCCAAACGTCTTCTCTGAAGGTTACATGCAAAGAAGAGCTGTGGCTGAACAGGTTGGGGCTTAGTGGCCTGTCTTCCGTACTAAAGTACAATATCATAGCTCTGTGTACAGGCTCTGGGAGTGGGAGGTGCCTTCTCTCTTCATCTGTAATAGAAACTTCAGGGCGTATTTGGGTGGATGATGGACTATGGATTTTTGCAAGTATGACTCATAGCTAATAGTCACCTCTAGAAATGCCTGTTTGAATAACACATTTTAATCATCTGACGTAGTTCATGAAGAATTATTGAGCACCTACTATTTACCCGACACTGGCTCAAGTTTAAAATGCGTGGTGATGACCATAGTAAGGAGACTAACCATATCCCATGTGTGACATCTATATTGGCAGATATTGTCACTTAGGAGAAGGTTCTAGCTACATGAAGCATCCTTTTGCTGAACCCGGTGAGATTAAGGAAAAAAACTAGGGGAAATGATAAGGTAACGAAATAACAACAAATCACATCAGCAAAGCACATTAGAAGGAAGCAGCAGTCCTGGTATTTTTGCGAAGCAGGAAATGATGCGATGCTCATCTTAATCAATAATTGGGAATTGATGTAGTATCCTGGCCTCATGCCTCTACAGCTACTTTGAATAAAACAGGCTCTCTTTCAAGACAAAGCCTCTGGGAGTCTCCCTGAAGAAGCATTTAAACCTCAACTTACACCCTCTTCAGATTTATCTAATGTTCTTACTTTTCCTGTTACAGCAGAATCAGAGTTATTTTTCTACAAATTTTCAAAAGCCATTTTGCCCTGGTCCTCTCAGCCTATCCGTCCCCTGCAGCCTCCTCAGGCTTAAAGCTGCCCTGAGGGCCCCCTGCAGGCCCAGCCCACCCACCCGCAAACCTACAGGGTCGCATCTGCTGCTTCCTCTCTGCTCTCTGCCATCTCTCCCCTGATTGCTCTAAGCAGTCCACACCCCCTAGATGTTTTCATGTCCCGCTCCCCCGGTGCCTTGTCATCCCACTCCCCAGTCGCCGCTCTCCAAAAGTGTCTCCCGAAGGTCAGGGGTGCCTTTGGGACTTCCATGTGTCATGGTACCAGGCTCAGTCCTCACCTTCACTGAGCTCTCCTTAGAATCTGGCCTTATGTCCCTTCCTCACCTGGTTTTAGGAAACCCTAATACATGTCTACATGCTATCATGGATCAGCGCCATTTCTAAGAAATAATGAATAGCTATTTGCAGAGCCAAAGGCATCGAGAGACGCGCCAAAACCCACACACCTGTCCCCAGGAACACCTGCCCTCTCTGAAGGGCTTTTCATGCTGGTTTGCTACGTCCGTGGGTGGGTGCCTGGGAAATCCCCTCCAGCGTAAGATTCCCCAGGACTGTGCTATCCACCATTTTGTAGATCACCTCAACTCCCTGATGGTTTCAAATACCGCTCCACTGTGGGTGAACCCCAAATACACGTCTCTCTGTACGCCCGACAGAAGTCTAGACCTACGATTTCCTGAAGACATTCCAGTTTCACTTCAGCCTTCTCATGACCACAGCTAATCTCATTACCTTTTCCCGTCCTTCTGTATGTTTCTGGTACCTAAGTTCCTCGTCTCCAGGTTGTCTTCAATTCCCTTCCTTTCCTTCGGCTTCAACAGTCTTGCCCACACTCTTAGGAAGTTGTTCCTGCGTCAGCACGTAAGGTTCTGCTGGGCTCTCGCTGCCACTACTCTGGCTCAATGCGCCCATGGCTTCCTGGGTGCCTGCAACTCTTAGCTCTAAACTCTGCTCTCAAAATTATCTCCCTAAAGCAGCGTATCAGCCCACTAATTGCCTGTTCGCCCACATTTGGTAGCAGCTCTCTGCTGCCCTGGAATCAATTTGTAAATCCATAGCTTGGCATCCAGGGTCCTTCAGCATTGAGTCTGCGCCAAGCATTTTGTCAGTGCCCCCATGAGTACTCCCTAGGTTCTGCCCCATGTGTCGGAGAAAACAGCATGGATGCTTCCCAAGTGCACACCTTGCTGTCTTACCTTTCCTTCACGGGCCACCTCAGAGGCTGCCTCCTCCAGGAAGCCTTCCCTGCCTCACCTGGACAGCAGTCATCTACTGTCAGGATAACTTACAGCTCTCTTGTGGCATGGATTACCTTCACCAGGGTGGTTTATTTATACTGAATATCTATTTGTTATACTAAAGCATAAATTTCATGAGAGGAAAGGAAATGAGGAAAATCTGAGACATACTTCCTTGATTTTTCCCAAGGTATTCCTTTTTTCTGAAAAGTTTTCTGCCTGTGAGAAGACTTCACTGGGTAGAACACATGTGCCCTGGCAGAGCAGGGAAGGATTAACGAAGATTGGCCCCTTTTTATTGACGCGGGAGCTTTCACTGTGTGCAGGACACTTCCGGTACATTGTTTCACCAAAGCATCACGAAAATACTTAGACATGCCATCCAGATTTGTGCCAAGTGGAAGATCAAAGTTCCAGGTGATTTGGTTACTTTGGTTCATCCCAGGTAGGGGAGCCCAGGATTCGAACCCACATTCATGACCAGCAAGCATTGGATTCTTGTCGTCCTTAACCACCCGTACTGATTTTTTGAGACCTGCATCCCTTGACCCAAACCCCACCACTAATCTCAGGTTACAGAGCAAGAAAGGGCAAAAGGCCTTGCCCTCTGTGGTCCCAGATTGTTCCTTCCTTCTACGAGTCTTGATTGCCAAACAGGATTAGAAAGAAAAACAAAAACAAAAACAAAAACAAATGAACAACAAAAAAAAGAACACCACCTAAATCCTTTAAGCAGACCTTTCATGTGTTTGTAAAACGTAAAACCATGGGGCGGAAAGGAGACGTTTTGTACACCGTGACAAGGTAGCATCGTTATTATAATCATTATCATTACCATTATTATTTAACAGTGATGACTTTCTGTCTTCTCGAGTTTGAATTGGAAGCATTAACTGCCCGTTGGGCCAGGGATAGGATGTCACGGTGTTGCTTTGTTCTCCTTCTTGTGGGGCTGGAGCCCAGAGTGAGGAGAGAGGCAGATAAGGGGCAGGGAAGGTACAAATGAGAACAGAAGGAGAGAGAAGAACCTTTCAACTAGTTCTCCCTTTATCTTATAATAGACAGGGCTAGATAGGCAGATACACTTTCCAAACTGTATTTAAGACAGAAAAGCAAACGTATCCTAAGCGTCCAGCTCAGTGGATTTTTACAATGGGAATTCATCTGCGTAACCCACACCCAGACTGAGAAATAACCTGTTACCAGGACCCCAGAAACCCCCGCGGGTTCTGTCTCAGTCATCCCCTCCTTTCTCCAGAGGCTGATCCTTTCCCCTAACCAGCTACCACTGCTCACCAGTGGGCTACGTGTGAAACCAGCCCTTTGACTGTTCTGGCCGGGAAAGCATGTGTTCGCTTAGGAGCCTCTTCTGGGAGCAATTGCCATTTCAAAGCAGAGGGGGAGAAAAAAGTGTGTGAGGGAGTCTTTCTGGGTGTAGGAGAAAAGTGTTTCTAATTTCCAATCCTGGAAGTGTGCAGGGAAGAAGCAAGACGTGAAGGAGGAAAATAAGTCAGAAAGCCCAGTCTCAATCTGCTTCCCCCATTAGGCGCTGGAAGGAGTCCAGCAACGTGCCATTTTGAGGACGCAAGCGAACAGAATCAGCTGCCTCCTCTACCTGCCTCAGCTCGGCCAGAGCAGGTCGGCTCCTATTCCCAGAGCCTCCGAACATGCGGAGCGGGCGATGGTTATTATTTAATAGCACAGTGTTCGCTGGAAGCCCGAGAGTGTACTGGACATATGGTTTTGATTTTTTCGTTTTCTGTTTTTCAGCGAGGAGCAGGACGGGGAGTGACACAGGCGAACTCCAGGATTTGCTGCGTTCAGCCAAACTGTAACTGGAAACGGACGCCCGGGCCTCTGCCCCTCCTGCCGTCGCCACTTCGGGGGGCCCCTGTGGGTGCCGCAGAGGGCCGTGGGCTAAAACGCAACTGAACTGACGCCTCTGAACTCCGCGCGGCCGGCCTGACAAAGCACGCAGGGCTTGTCGGTGCTTGGCCATGACTTTCTGGGCTAATTACCAAGCTGGAAGGAAGAAGAGATCAGAACATGAAATAAAAACGCACACATGCGGAACAAGGAACTCCAGGCCCAGCCTGTATCTGGCTGAGGAGATCAATGCTCTCCCACGTCACACCTTCGGTTACTGACCCTCAGTGAGTGCTCCCCCAAATAATCACTTCTCCCCTTTCCCTTTTTCTGATCAGTCACTTAGTGTGTTCTAGGTTCTAGGGCATCAGATTTTACCCAGAGCATGAAAAAAAAAAATTTTTTTTTTTTTAGTGCTTCCTAGGGGCCAGCTGGAAAATTTGTAGTTTTCATTAGAAAGGCAAATTTTCAGCATGTCAAGGAATGCTGAATGTATAGGATATTAGTAATACTAGGAGTGAAGGGGGGAAAAGGCAGGATTTGTGTCAGTCGGGGCTTGGGGATCTTGGGGATCAACCTGGGAATTTTCCTACGAAAACCTGGAGGGCTGGTCTCAGCTCAAGTTTGCCAGCCTTTGGATGGGCTTTCTCTGGCTTTCTCAAGATGAAAACCCAGCCAGCTCCTCGGGAAATGGTTCCCCGGCCGTTCCTCTCCTGCCTGCCCTTTGTTTGCTCAGGGCGTCCCTGAGGGGGCCCAGGAGGGACCGAGGGAACAGATCCTTCCTGGTTTCTCCCTCTCCGAGGAAGGAGGGCAGGTGAGTGCAGCCTGCTGTTGACTGGAGCTGGGATTAATGAGCTCCTTTGGTGACCTTGGCATGTACCGATGGCAGAGTGTGTCTCTAAGCTGCTCAGGACTGTGCTGAGAGCCACAGAGAAACTCGGCGGGACTCAGAGCTCCACCGTTTTGTGGAGCCAAAGACCAGATCCAAACCAAAACAAACTGAAAACATGTCATTTACTTCTAAACACTGTCTTAGTGCGGCATTCAAATTGGGTGAAGATTATCTCTCATTGATCTGTCTACCTATCGATATCTGTATATATGCTCCTCTATAGTTACAGCTACTTACCTATGTCTCTCTATAAATCTAAATTTCAATCTGTCTGTATATGTAAATATTAATGTATATCTATAACCATCTATATCTAAATCTGTGCATCCATCTACATCTGTATATATTAATCTAAAGAATAGCTATCTCTATGTGTATGTGTCTGTCTGTATATATGGAGCCACCATCCTACAGGTAGGTTTGCAAGTCAATGCCCAGAATCTTGCCAAAGATTTCCAGAGGCTCCGAGAGCCTACTGTAGGGAGTGGAGGCAATTTTAAAGCATTCCATACAGTTGGGGAAGGTGTCTGTCTCCCCCCATCACCTCCATTAACCAGCCTGCCCCTGCCCTTCCCCACTGTGCTCAGGTCTAAACAGAGCTGAGGGAAAAGGAAGGGACTCGCCCTTCTCTCTAGTACAGCTAATCCAAGGTTCCGGTGTAACAGTGATAGGGGTCAACACTGTACCAAACTGCCAGAAAAACTCAGAGTGTCTCAGGCTGCCTAATAAAAGTATTATATCCCGATGAAGGAAGGTGCCAGCTTCTCCTATTAGGGGAGCTTGGTTGCTACCTTCAGACATGTGAGGGGTTTACCTGCTGGAGAGGCATTTGACTCCCTCAGATCCACTCCAAAGGCCTGGGGGAGTTGCATTTCATCGCAACACAAGGAGGAATTTTCTAACAAAATGTTATGGCTATAAGTGTTCTGGCTCATGACTGTGCAGTCAACAGAAGTGATCAAGTGGCAATGAGAAGCTGTTGGCCAGGCTGTGCAGAGGGGAACGTGGATTGCACCAGGTAAGCCCACCACCTCCTTCCAACTTGGGATTCCCTTCCGATTTTCCTCAGATGTTTGGGGTTGCTCTTGGTTGGTGGATGTCACCAGGAAGAGGCGATCAGACTCTTGTGTCCTGTGAAAAGTTCCTCACCTGGCTCTGCTGAGTCTCTTCACAGCTCAGCACCCTTTAGATACCTGAGCATCCACCCAAAACAACAAAGAAGCCATCAGAGTAGCAGGTCACGGGCAGGAAAGAGTTAAAAGGACCTAAGCTCTCTGCAGGTCCCAGCAGCCCCAGAGGCAGTCGGTCCCTTTGATCCTG
The DNA here is from genome assembly GCF_987537825.1 of Furipterus horrens. Lineage (NCBI taxonomy): Eukaryota > Metazoa > Chordata > Mammalia > Chiroptera > Furipteridae > Furipterus > Furipterus horrens. Next base: position 5,896,649 of record NW_028327182.1, read on the forward strand.
CCTCTTAATTGCAGCCTGGTTGCACCAGGGAACTTTAAAGGAAAGAAACAGGGAAACTCTAGAGATAGGGTTTGTTTTGTTTCCTGAGGGGATGGTCTTTGTGGTGGCTGCCAGGAAGCCTGATTCTTTGGGTTAAGGTGATGGGCTTCCTAAGGGGCAAATAAATAATCCTTTCTGTCAGCTAAGAGGCAGGTGTGAATAGAACCCCAGAAACACCAGGTATGTATGTGTGTGCCCTTTAGTAGGGATGCCAGGTACAGCCTTGGCAGAGAGAACAGACCCTGGGAGACTGCAGGGAGCGGATACCATGGGAGGCTGGTCAGAGAACACCTCGGTGCCCTTGGTGGGCAACAGGTGACTTGCAGGGGGTAGGGGAGGGGGGCCATCACCGCACCTGAAGAGCAAGGTGATGGAGAAGACAAGGGATCTCTAAGAGTTCTCACAGAGGGAGGCAAAGCCCTAACACCACAGACATCTCACTTCTGTACAAGACTCCTCGTCAATAAAGAACTTTTGCATACGTTATCAGTTTAAGGTATCCATGAAATACTTTCAATATCAAGGCCTTCCAGCTCCTTCCAGTGCACACAAAGGGGACCCAAGAGTAAAGAAAGGCCAAGCAATCATGGTGGCGATGGTGCCCTAGCCGTTCCTGGCGCTTTCCCAAGTCCCTTGGGGCGGAGGAACTCCCAGCTAAAACAGAACTCACGCTTGCACTGAACGCCAGGCGTTGCTGGCTGGTTCTACTTAACTATTCAGTGAATTCTGCCAACAAATGCACGAGAGAGGTTTCTAAAGCAAACCGCTTTTTGTTGCAACCCCCAAGCGAGCACCACTGGCAAAGGTCTGTGAGTTTAGAGACCCCCGGCTGGGGTTTCACCCCTTGCTCTGCTGCTTGTTCATGTATGATCCTGGCAAGTAACTCGGCCTCCCTGGACTTTATTTTCTTCGTAAAAAGGTTTAACTCAATTGATGTATATAAAGCTCTCAGCAGAGGGATTGGCATCTAGTAGACACTCAATAAACCCAATAAACACTTGTTCCTTTTCATTCCTCAAGGGTTATTGGTAAATTTAAAAGGCATAAAGACTCTGGCCATCTGCGTGTACACTTGAGAAGACTTCCTCTCCATCAGCTTAGGGAGACTCCTGGCTCTCGGGCCACATGTGGGGGAGAGAAAAGAAGGAAGCGCTTGAGGAGAGGAAAGACAGACAGACACAAGGCAAGACCGAAGACACAGTAATGGCTTCTCCCACATGGCCAGACTTTGCAAAAAGGTAGCATCTTTATACAAATACAATTTTAATTGCATGTAACACTTCCTCTATACTCTTCATGTTGTTGGGAGGCCAACAGGGGAGAGTGGCATTGTCTACATCTTAAGGGAAATATGAGTTTGTCAAAGTTCCCTGAACTAATGCCCTGAGGGTGTGGACTCAGGTAGGCACAGCAGACTTCCGGGCTCTGGTTCTGACCACTGCCTAAAGGGAAAAAAATCTAAAGCTGACTTAGAACACACGTATTTCTTCTTTAGAAAATATCTCTGAAACAGACATGTAAACACACACACTAGCTGTCTCTGGAAGCGGTGAGCCAATCTCCTGAGGAGCTGGTGAGAGAGAATCTGTGTCCACGAAGAAGACGGCCATCGCAGGCATGGGGACACATCCACAGACTGGCTGTGTGCAGCCGCGGGCTGCCTGAAACTGCTGAAGTCCCTCCCTTCACGCCCTGAGCCACAGCCACTTCAGTGCCAGGCCCCGAGCTCCACTGGGGCCTGAGCATCCTGAAAAGGCTCCCTGTGCTGGGGAGGCAGGTTGGGTCCCTCAGCCCTGCAGAGCTCGCCTTTAAAACCATCTCAGACCTGCTGGGCTGCGGCCATCGTTCCATTCATGCCTTTGTGCCACTGCCGTCCACGCGGATACACCGCTGTGCGCTAGAGCCCCGCAGATTAGCCGCGCCTTCAGCCTCTGGGGGCGTGTTTGAAATCTCGGCCCCACTCCAGATCTACTGCACCTGAATCCACGTTTTCAGTGAGGTCCCCATGTGACCTGCTATACACATGACTGTGAGGAGTGCTGCTCTGGCCTCATCACTGCAGGCAGCTGGCATGAGGGCACCAACCATGTGCTCACATTGAATACCTTCTTGTTTCCTTAACAGTCGTCCTGACGGCTGGGCGGCTCTTAATCGAGACTTGGTCAAGCCAGGAACAAATAAATGCTCGGGTCTTTGAGAACAGGATGGTCAGCGTCCCTGTTATGTCTCCGATCACTCCGGGATCACTGCCCTAACCAATAACACTTCCAAAATGGATATTTTGAAATACAGCTGCAGAAGTCTTGATAACCATGGTTTTTATAACATTCTTTTTTTTTTTAAATTTATTGAGTTGAGACAGAGAGAGAGAGAGAGAGAAAGAGGTCTGTTGTTCCACTTATTTGTGCATTTATCGGTTGATCCTTGTATGTGCCCCGACCAGGGATTGAACGTTGGCTTACTGGGACAATGCTCTAACCAACTGGGCCACCTGGCCAAGGCCTAACCGTTTAGAATGCTCTAGATGGGTTATTAGTGAAGAGTTATTATTTAAAAAGTCAACTACATAGCCCTGGGCAGTGTGGCTCAGTTGATTGGAGCATCATCCTGTAAACCGAAAGGTCGCGGGTGTGATTCCAGGTCAGGGCACAAGCCTAGGTAGTGGGTTGGGTCCCTGATCAGGACGCATGCAAGAGGCAACTGATGAATGTTTCTCACATAGATGTTTTTTTCTCCTTCTCTCTTCCTCTCTCTCTAAAATCAATAAGCATGTCCTTGGGTGAAAATAGGTAGATAAATAAATAAATAAATAAATAGTCAACTATAGCCAAGAAAGATCCAGCTACGAAGTTCTTCTCCAGCCAACATTCTGTGTCTCTAACCGGTATCTGGTGTTTAACCGTCTTGGTTGCTCACTTTCTGGTTGACAGCTTTGCTTCTGTGTGGGCACCTGCTTTGCCGCTTCTTCGTTAGCTCCTGTTCCCTCCCAGGTTCCAGCAGTTTTCCCCAGGCTCATCCTCGGGGCTCTGCCTGTCTCCATCTATGCTTCCTCCTAACGGGAAGGAGTGAGCATCCATGGCTTCCACACAGGTGTGTCCCAGTCTGCAGGTGCAGCCTGGTGTCCAAACTGTTCTCTGTCCCCTCACTGGCAAACGTCTAGGGGACACCGCGCTTGGATGAGCCCATCGTTAGCGAAAAATACCATTACCAGAAATTCAAGATTCATCTTCTCCCTCCTTTCCCTGGCCCCATTCCCATTGATTGGTCTCCTTTTCGACCCCCGCCCCCATTTTTGTTAGGGTCCCATCAATATTTCTCCTGCTAGAAACTCCAGTGTCGTTTCGACTCTTCAGAGCTCTCACTAGTTTCTATTATTTTTCCTTCAAGATGGATTGGCCCTTCTTCTCCATCCTCACGTTGCCATTCTAATCAAATTCCTTCCCACAGTATGGCCAGCAGCACCTCTTGTTAAAAATGTCTATCCTCGCCCTGGCTGCTGTGGCTCAGTGGATTGAGCGTTGGCCTGTGAACTAAGTGTCGCCGGTTCGATTCCCAGTCAGGGCACTCGACTAGGTTGCACGTCAGGTCCCCAGTTGGGGGCGCAAGTGAGAGGCAACCACACAGTGATGCTTCTCTCCCTCTCTTTCTCCTCTCTCTAAAAATAAAATAAACAAATAAATAAATTATTTAAAAAAATTTCTATCCTCTAACTCTATCCTACAAGTCTTATCTTATTCCTCATAAGGCCTTAGATGTGATGTTGCAGGTAATGGATTTAAACTCCTCCACGTGACTCTCCAATATTCTGACCCCACCCCCACCCCCCGTCCAACCTCATTTCCTGCTGCTGCCCAGCATTTAATCTGTATCTCCAATGTCATGTTCCACACTGGCCCCTACATCACACACGCTGTTCCTCCTTGAGATGACCTTCATTCCTCTAACGCTGACTGCTGTGCTCTTCAAACTTTTTTGATCACATACCCCCATGAGAAAAATTACTTCTACACAGGAATAGCCATTATCAGGCTATTTACTTATTTATAAATGTTATTCTTGTGCAACAATATTAATATGTTATATATGTCATCACACATACAAGAAAATAGACATTTAAAAAAGGATGAGCTAAATAATACATAAGACAGAAGTTCCACTATTTCTTTTCCTTGTGTAGAGGATGATCTTGCCTTAGGCTTGGGGTGTAGACATCCCATTTCAGGAACACTGATCTCTAGACAAAACAGAGCCATTCAGAAGTAGAGGAAGTATCTCTTCCTCCACGGAGCCTTATCTGCTACTCCATCCCGCCCAGAGTTCTACTTTCCTGAACCCCCAGAGCATTTAAAATTACAAGCAGCAAACCACTGACACACTGCATGCTTCACCAATACTTTTTAGTTGATTAATGGAGGCTTGCCTCTAAGATGCCAGAAATTTATAGATTTTAAAGATAATCCAATATCTTAATTAAAAATACTACTCTCGTCCCAAAGAGTGCCTGCGTTGGGCTCCATTCCCTACTGCAACATTCATTGCAACAAAATTCCAAGTCAGGCCGCAGCGTAATTTTACTTAAAAGCAGTTTGGAGGAGCAGCTTTGCCATTTTTTGGCTAGTGATATTTTTAACACATTGTTTAACCTCACTAAAATTCAGTTTTAATTTAATTTCTAAAATGGGAACAAAAAGAGAACTTTGTGCCCATTAAAAGAGACGACAAACCTAAAAACTAAAATGATATGTGATATAAGACAATCTATCATTATTACACCCAGTATCTATGTATTATAATGTAAACTACTTAAAGTACCTTTGAGATTTCTCAAATAGTTGACCTCCTACCTCCACCTTTTATTTCTTCCTGCAAGCGAATTATTTTTATTTTCTCCGTTTTATTTGCTCAGCTGATAATACAGTGGCATCTACCTGTAGAACTCAGATATATAATTGGGCCTGAGTCTGAATCCTGGTTCTGCCAAGTATTAGCTCTGGGGTCAAGGGTATATTATAGAACCTTTCAGAATTCTCTTTTCCTATTGGCCAACATTAAGTTTGTGGGGATCAGATTAACTTCATGGGGTTCTTTGAAGGTTCACATTACATGAGTTATGTAAGTAAGGGACCTAGTTTATAAGCACGTGCCACTAAAATGGTAATTTCCCCCTGTACCCTCATCCCCGTAGCAGGCTTAGGAGAACTCAGTGAGATGCTCTCATGAGCAAATTGAATACTTTGAATTTTGATTCCATTGCCGACTTTGATTTTTCCTCAACCTATAGGTCATTTACCACCACTAATGAATTTTATATTCTAGAAGCCCCTCCCAGCCATCCACAGCTAAACTCACCTTGCTATTGTGTGGCTGGAGTGTGAAGGTTTTGTCCCCTAATGCCTTCTCTGCCAGTCAGAGCTGAGAAGGTGGAGCCAATGAACCTCCCTTCTTGCTCTGCCTCGGCATCGAGGCTGCCTGCTATCCTAGTTATAAATGGACTTGTTGTCCGAGAAAGCAATTGGGGAGGTTGCAGGTTCAATCCCCAGTCAGGGCACATACTGGAGGAAACCGATCAATGTTTCTCTCTCACAAAGATCTCTCTCTCTCTCTCTCTCTCTCTCTCTCTCTCTCTCTCTCTCTCTCCCTCTCTCATCAATAAAATATATCTTTGGGTGAGGATTAAAAAGAAAATAGAAAGCATTTGGGGACAGGAGGTAGTTGACACATATACATATACGAGGGATGTTTGTAAGTTTTTCATGTTCTTCAAGTTCAAAGTCAATTCACCACTGAAGAAAAAACGAATGAAAGTTTTAAAATCCAATGTATAATTCCTCTCCTCCAGGAGCTTTCCCTCACACACCTCGGTGACAGTGCTCTAATTTTAGGCTCCTGTTTTTTTTTGTTTTTTGTTTTTATCCTCTGTTTGAACTGTTAATTGAGATACTGTCTGTGAAAGCCCTTTGTAAAGAGTAAGGAACTATCCATATGTTAATTATCCTTCTGAAGACATTTGTGCGGTGGCCTCCTCTTATCTTGTTTGTAAGTATCTTGTTCCCTAGCGATTGTGGATTGCAAACTACTGTCCTCTGAGGTGGTGTCCCACCCCCAAGGCTCTCCTACAGCAATGAGCTTGCCCAACACGGTCATAAACCTTCAAAGCTGCCCATCTGTCTGCCAAGAGCCAGAGCTGGAAGATTTCTTTAAGTCTGGTGAGCTACATCCTCCGTCTCCCCCGCCCAGTTCTCCCCAAACCAGGTCTCTTTCTTTGCAGCTTGCCTGTCCCCAGAGAATATACACTAACTCTGAGGTTAGGATAAACAAAACAGGACAAACATTTTGGATTGAAAGAGGGAAATTTATGCTTACAGGTAACTCTGCTTTTATGAAAATAAAGAGGGCAGGGGAACGTTTAATCCTCCAGGACCAGGAATTAGTTTTTCTTACTGGGATGGGCAGGGTGGACTAAAGGGCATCAGGGCCTTCCGGCACCCCGAGGCTCTGAAGTGGGGGACAGGGTCTCCGGCTTCCTTCCACTGACTGGTGGTTAAGGCTTTTTTAGATGATGTGCCCACGTTTCCCAGTCCCTTTGGGGCCGAAGCTCAGCTTGCTGGTACTGCGTGATTGCTCTCAATAGCCTCATATTTTGGATTTTTGTGGGGGGAGGGACATCATCTCATAATTTGTTGCTCATCTTACATTTTTATGTGTAACCGAAACAGCATTTATGCTCAGAAATATAATGGAGGCCAAGAAAGTACATTTAGGTATTTAAAACTCAAAATTCCTTCTCTTGTTCTCCCTCGAACACCAAAACCATCTAAGCCTACAATTAGTGCCTGATAGTTATTGACATTAAATTAACATTAGTAAAGTTATTATTAAAGTTTTTGAACCTTACAATTCTTCATCATTTCTTTCTGTCCTTTATTTTGCACAAACACAGTCAGGTATGGGGTGACTGACTTGTTCTAACCACATAGCAAAAGCCAGACAATCCAAGGGTGTTTAATAAACACTTGTTGACTGATGGATGGAATACACCGACCCAGGATTCCCTAGACAATGCGTTCTTTGTCAGAGCACTAAGGTAAATCGGCGGATCCACTTCTATTACCAAGGGCTTCTGCTGTCACACGGAGGAAAGCAGGACAGCTGAAAACTCGTCCATCGACTCTGGGACTCAGGTTCCCCAAAGAAACCCTAGGGCCTTACCTTTCACATGTATTTTCACTCCGGGCCATAGAGGCGGAACTAGCCTGAGCGAAACAATGCTGAGCAGCTGGCGGAGTCACAGGCCCGGTGCAGACCAGGCCGGGACGCCACCACGATGCCGCCTAAGGACACCTTACTGGGAATATTACCATGGCTGCCGTGAACAGTGGGGACACATTAAAAAGCAAACACACAAAACTGACCAAGGAGAAAGCAGAAAAACAGGGGTAAGGAATCTACAAAGCCCATCTGAGTTTTCCTGCCTCACTTTTCGCAGAGTAGACAAAGCACAAGGCACCGGTTGTTCGCACCACACGGCCGCGAACAGCTCTGCCCATTAGGTTCAGGTGGCCATTCCAGAGAGAATACCTTGACTTCCCTTTGTGGCCATTTTCTCACATTCCTTGCTGGGCCTTCAGCTTGGACCTCGTGTGCATTTTGTGCAATGAGCTAAGTGACCTTTGACTCTGTTCTGCTCACACCGCCTGACTCTGGACCTACGGCTTTCCCTTGGCTTCACTCCCTGCTGGGGTTGACGGGCCCTATGCCCCTGCTACCCATAACGCCCTTTGCCTCCACTGCCTGCCTGCACTTCATAGAGTTGCCAGGTTTCTCTGCCCAACAAGAGAGCAGTAACTGTTTCCGACCCTGCCCACTCTCAGGGGTACTTGTACCTGGGGATCTCAAAGGGCCCCAAACTATGTTTTGAACAACTCACATGCCCAGCAGTTACACTGTCCTTTCCATCAATCAGAATCCTTTACCCCTTGCGATGTTACAAACTCACTTCCATATTGATAATATGTTTTGCCATTGGGGGAAATGTAAACAAATCAATATGACTTCCTTCCCAACCTCTCTTGTTATCGGCAGGAAAGAGCAGGAAGAAAACAAGAGAAGATGCATGCAAGATTGAGCCTAGTCATGCTATCCTAAGGAATTCTCCTAAGCTCAATATCCCAATCCTCTTCTCCCAGTTCTCGCTCGGAACCTTGACTACCTGATCTTGGATTTCTGTGGTGCTCCCGGAGCGCGGGACTGGCTGGAAGCCATGTGATATTGATTTGTTTTCACCATAGCAACAGCAAATTATAACAAGTCGCAGAGAGAAGGCAGGCTGTTAACCAGGAAAGCTGCATAACCAGTATATTTTGCAAGCGTATTTTTCTCCTTTCCTCTTATTTTCTCCCTCCTTCACTCTACTTTCACAAATTTAATACAAAAGTCAAAGCAAAAAGAAAAAAAAAATAGTGCTAAATGCTTCGGGGCACTGCAAGGCCTATGTCTGAAGCAGTCTGGTTGGCATAGCTTCTAGTGTATTCCATTAGATCAATGGAGAAAATGCAAACAGCAAACCTCTGGTTTCCTTGGAAATTTTATCTGTTGATCTAAGGATAAATACCCCTAGAAAATTTACATGAACACAAAGTAGTGGGAAGGGTTTTGTATATATGACTATGCTTTAATACCCTAAGACATTTGCCAACAGTTTCATTAATACAAGGTTTTATCCCTTTGTACTTTAAATAGCTCATTGTGCCTAGAGACAAACAACTTTTTTTTTTTTTTTGGTAGAAAGTCAAGGCCTCGCAGAATACTAGAATTATGAGGCAGAGTGCAGCAAGTATTATTCAATTTTATTAAGAGAGAAAAACTGAGGCGGGTTGCTTGTTCAAGGTGGTATAGGCAGGGTGGAAGGGGGGGGGGCAAACTAGAACCTCCAGAGATTTCCAATCTGCTCAAATGGAAGTGCTGCCTTCGAGGGTTCCTTCTCACACATGAACTCTCCCCTGATGTCTAGGACCAAGGCTGACACCTGTGACCCGGGATTAACCGCCTGCAGCATGGGACAGCCCTTCTCTGGCCCCTTTGGCCCCAGGATATAGTGGTCTTGCCATCAAAGCAGCTGTTCCCACCATCACAACCAGCCATGAGCTTGGTGGCACAACCTGGCTTCTAAATCGTGGCTCTGGGGGAAGTGGGAATGGGGCCACACGGACTGTCCACCCAGGTGACGGTGCTGGGCTGCACCAAAGGGGAGTTGGGCCGGGCTCCACGGTGCACTGCTTCTTGCCGAGGCAGCCAGAACCCTGCGGAGAACATGCCCGGACCCAGCCCGGCACCAGGCAGGTAGGGGGAGATGTCCTATTTACGCAGGCGATCGGGTGAGGGTTTCGAAAGGACCAGCTCAAATATGAAGCCATAACTCAAGCCCTGCCAAGTAGAGTTACAGCGTTCCTGGCCCGGACATAAAGAAATACTCCTCTCCACGAGCCGGAATAAAAGAACACACAGCAGAAATAGTTGGGAGATGACGTCAGGAGTTCTGGGCTCGTGTCCTGCACTTCTCCTTGAAAGTAAAAACAGTGGATCTAGAAGAATCTACGTGGCATCGCTCTGATTTAAATGAGTACGTCTACTGTTTCTCACAAGACAGGCAGGATAAGCAAAGAAACTTCATCTTCTTTAAAGATTCTAAGAACGTCCTCCTTTTTTCTGTTCCTTTATGATCTCCCCCAAAGCCAATATTACTCAACTGAAATATCTTTCCAGTTAACCTTTGTCTTGAAAAAGGAGAGTCGTGTTTCTGGAAGAGCACTCACAGTGGTGGTGGACAGGCAAGTCAGATTTTTTTTTTTCTTCTTCGCTTCAATGCTTGCTAACTATTCTAAAAATGTTACACATTTATTGTAAACACATGCTTCCGAGGCCTAACAAAAAAGCACCGTTTCCTCCTGCCTGGCAGAAATTTTAAAGGGGGAAAAAGGGCAGAAAGAATTCTTTCACAAATATATCCTTCCCTTCTCTCAGGCCAGAGTATTATAAATAAATCTTCTCCATCATTTCTCAGGGCTGTTTCTCAGCCAGAAAGTTGATATGGCTCAGCCGAGTGAAAACAGTGCTTTCAAAGCCAGCCTGCCCTCATTAAATTATTCTGCTGGTGGTGTGTTCTCATTAAAAATGCATAAAGACCAGATAATTGCAGTAAGCGTTATTAACCCAGCTTTACTTTTGAATATAATGGTTCCACTTTTAAGCTGGAAACAAAGGCTCGGACATGCCAGGAAAAATAAATGTAAACATTGAACTACAGTATCAAAAACTTGTCAGAAAGCTACCTCTGGCTAGCTTGTTAAAAATGTGCTTTTGAAACTCAATCAAAGCCATGGCATCAGCGTGCTGGGGTGGAGGGAGGCCCTCATTTCTAATAAATAAATAGATTTGGGCACTAAACATCCAATCGATGATTATTAACCATGAAGTTTTTTTTTTTCTCTTAATTACACGTTTGTTTTCACATACTAGGATCCATGTAAACTTTATTTATTCAGGAGCTAACTATGGCAGTATGAACATTTCCTATAACAACAACAAAATAATAAGAATGCGCCCAATAATTTAAAAAAAAATTTTTTTTGGTCGAATAATAAATGGATCTAGTCTGTGAATAAAAACTCGTTTTCTGCCGCACTCCCAGACAGGCGGCAGAGATTCAAGCAAGCTTTGCCAGTTCTTTTGCTCAAATCAAAATGTTACGTAAAACTCCAGGATCCCCTTGCAAGTATTCCATTTGAATGAGTGGAATCCAGTTTCCCTGGCTTCCCCGAGCAACACACATGGAATGCAGCATACTGCAGCAAACTCTTTAAACATTCTAAAAGAAGAAGAAGAAAAAGAAGAAGAAGAAGAAGAAGAAGAAGAAGGGGTGGGGGGGGATTCTCCTACCTTGTTTAGCTCTGTCTCTCCTTCCCTTTTACAGTAATCCCAGGCACATCTGGCAGAATCAGGCGGCCCAGGCTTCTCCCCTGCATGGTGAGGAAGAAATTTCCATGTAAATAGTTCCCGTCCCCTGCTTATTGTACTCTGAGAGCCGTCTGCCTCAGCTGGAAAATTTTGCCTTCAGATGATGAAGCAAAGACAGTCTAAACTCTGTTGCTGGAAGCTGCAGCCCTCCCTTCCGACAAATCCCTCCCAGCCCTGGGCAGCCAATCCCCAGCCAGTTCGTCAGCCTTACTCGTCTGAAACTGGCCCTAATAGGATGACTGACACAGCAACACAGCACTTGCAGTGTGTGAAAACAGTGCATCCATACTGATGAAAGAGGAATTTCCCTCTCAGAAGAAAGCAATCAGAACACCAAGAGACAGTGGCCCAGAACTGGCAGAGCAGAGAGAGGGGTAGGTCAAGAGCACACCCTTGAAGACGGCCAGCCCGAAGCGTGTGGCTGCACTGTGAACACTTTCGAAAAGACAAAACTCCCCAGATGCCCCAGAAATCCAGGTGGTGTAGGAAACTGACAAAGCAGATGTTTTTCAAAGGAAAAACAATTCCGTGTCTGCCGTGAAAATTAATCCCTTACAAAACATTTACATATGATTTCCATTAGGGCGGCAGAATGTGTTCGCCTAAGTGCAGGTTCAAAGTCAAAACACGCTTATACCCTCACACACAGTGTTCCTGTATAACATCTGTTATTGCAGTGGTTAATTACTCTAGCCCATATATCTTTCATCTAAGTTTTCAGACCACTGGGGACTTTAAAATAGGCAATTCTGAACAATGAAATTGATATGTATACACTGCCCTTCTGTGCTCCTGGCAGGCACTGTGGGGTGATCAGGTGTGTCTTAGCCTAATCCTATGGCACCTGAGACATCCTTTCATAAACACCATGCATTGGCCCGTATTGTCATTAATGGAGCAATGATTACGGGAAGGTGCTGACTGCTGAACACACAGGGCACATGAACCAAGAGACACCATCAGGTGCCACTACACAAAGAACATTCTAGAAGTGCTGAAGTTCCCTGAGATAAAGCAGGAAAGAGAAATGGAAGGACTAGTAAGGGTTATTATTTTTTTCCCCCAGTCAACGGTACTCCTCATGCTTTGGGGGGCGGGGGGGGGGAGAAGCCATATGGCATTGGGAAAGTATAAAAAGCATACATTTGTCTTCCACTAAACACAGCGCTTTGAATTAAAAAAAATTGTGTCATGATTACATGACTAGATCAAGACAAAAACAAAGCCTCATTCATCTGAAAGTTTGAACCTAATGCACTATTGTTTATAAGCAACCATTCAGTGCATCTGTCACGAAGTTATAGCTGGGGTGGGATGTAATGGTTTCTTTGGATTTTGCCAATTCTATTTTAACAACACAATGTTTCATATGATTTTAGGCTATTTCTTCAATGGAATACCATGCTTTATTCCCCTCGAATCTTAAAATCCTTTTTATCCCAAGGTAAATCCATCATCTATCATATCTTGCAGGCTTTCTTCCCTACTATCATTTTCCTGAAATTTTAAATGATCTCTGCGGCCAAACATGATACTGCCCATGAGTGAACAATCACAGCCTTATCCCTGATCTCCCAGCTTCTGACTTTGACACCAGCATTCTCTTCATTTTATTCCTAGAATTTTAGTCATCTTTAACTTAGTCTGCTGTATATTTTCATCCCGTGAAAGGAAGTTCTGTTGCGTTTTCCTCCTACCTGGTCCAGAACTCTAACCTCTAACCTGGGCCATGCAAATGCTCATAACTCGGCTTCTGGGACTCAAGTCTCCTCACGTTCAAGCTCCCCTGTTGCCAGACAGGTTTTCCTGTCATGTCGAGTCATGTCCCGTCCATATTCAGATTCTTCTTTCTATAAAATCTAAATTACAGACTTTCAAGAGCCTTCATAAACCGGATCCTCCCTTTCTACTCAACTTCTTCTGCACTGTGTTCCTCAGTGAACTTTCTGACGGAGTCATGCATATTTCTCCAGGGCCTGGCTCTTACATTCCATCCCAGACTGGCCTCCCAAGAGCTTCACTTAACAAACTCTCATGCAGCCTTTAGCTCTCAGCATGCACCTCCTTCTCCTGTTGTGCTTTCCTGTTCACATGGTCTTCCCTGATGTTCGTCTCCTTTGAAAGCATTCTGAACTGTTCATTCTACCAGACCATTATAGCCTGAACGTTGAGTTGATCTTCCCATCTCAAAGGGTTAGGTTCATGGAGTGTATTAAGATAATGTACATAAAACATCTATACAGTGACTGACCATGATAAATGCTCACTAAGTGATCGCTGTTGTTCATTGCATTTAGCAAAATGCCATGCACAAACTTGTTGATTTCATGATTCCTATCTCAAGAGTTGGTATCATAACCACGTAATTGCACAAGTCAAAAATTTGGCAGTCATTCTTGACTCTCCTCCTGAAACCATAGGAAATCCATCATCAAAGCCTGTCAAATTTAGCACCCTAAAATTTAAAAAGGTTTTACTTTGCTCCATTTCGACCAATGCAGCTTTGTCTAAGCTACCAGGGCCTCTCACCATGACTATTGAAATAGCCTCTTTATTGGTCTCCTGTACATATATTTGACCTCTTCAATCCCTTTCCTATGTCAGCCAGAATAAATATTCAAAAATAGAATTCCAATTTTTCCACAATCCTTTGCTTAAAGCCTTTGCTATGTACTGAACTGTGAACTGCCTCTAAGTCCCAACATGATGATACCTGGAGATGAGGCCTTTGGGAGGTAATTAGGTCATGAGCGTGGGGCCCCCTGATGGGATTAGTGCCCTTATCAGAAAAGATATCAGGCCAAGAAATATTTCTTTCTTTTTTAATCAAGTGAGGACACAGCAAGAAGGCAGTCATCTACAAGCCAGGAAGAGAGCCTTCACCAGAACCCAGCCACGGTAGCCTGCTGATTTTGGACTTCCAGCTTCCAGAACTGTGAGCAAATAAATTTCTGCTGTTTAAGACATTGGCATTTTCTTGTGGCAGCTGGAACTGACTAAACGAACCTCTAATCATCTTTAGGTTGTTCTTTTAGGGAAGACACAAAAGTTTTCAATATGGCCTTCAAGGTTCTGCGCTACCCGGCCCCTGCCTACCTCGGTAGCTTCTTCAGAGGCCATTTCTTTGGGGGACTCTTCCAAGACAAGTTCAAGAGAAAACCTGTTGTTTTCTTTCACAGCCCTTGGCACTCTAGAGCAGCACTTCTCAGATTTAATGTGCACGCCACTCTCCCAGTGATCTTGTTAAAATGTATATTCTATCTCAGTAGTTCTTGGGTGGATACTGAGATTCTGCCTTGCTAACAAGCTCCCAGGTGATGCTGACAGTGTTGATCCATGGACTACTTTTTGAGTGACCAGAGTTTGTAAATGTTGCTTTATAGCCCTTTTTATAGCGTATGGTCATTCATTCATTTGGTTAGTTACTTAAGATTTATCTTCTCAACCAGATGGTCAGCATCAGAAGTCACTGTTGTCGCTCTAGGATTTAAACTGGTTTGTGCCTGGCACATGAGAGGAGATGCTCAATAATAAATGTGTGTTGAATTAACGAACTGATGAATACAACATACTACAGATCCAAGCTGGACTTTTTTTTTCTCTTTGTTTTTCCTCTTCTTCTTCCCCGTCTTCCTCTTCTGTCTTCTCTTCTTTCTCCCCTCCTCCTTCTACTTTTTCTTTTTCTCCGTCTTTCTGTATCTCAACATTGAAAGTCTTGAAACTCTGGAAAGAAAGTTAATGTTTACTGAAGTGATGATACACTAAATAAGAAGGAGAATGGTTGAGAAACCAAATATAGAACAAGTGTCAAGAGGATGATGAACTATATCAAAGTAAAGAAGGTTGCCAGAAGAATTTTTAAAAAAACAACTTTCGTTTTGTCCAGTAGAAGTTGTCGGTGATCTTGTACAGGTAGATGCATTCAAGGTCTATAATGTCATCCCTTTCTCTTGACCTCTAGACTTAATTCTTGACTGAAATGTATCACTCATAACTCATTTTCACCTTGCACCAAACTAAAATCTTTACTTTATTTTATTAAATTACATTTCTCTTATGTTTTCAGTTTCCATGAATGGAAACTACCATCTTTGATGCACACCTCTCTCTCACCACCAACAGTAAAATACTCCCAAGTTTTACACATTCTTGTGTCTCAAATACACTTACTTCTCTCCATCTTCACTGCTGTGCCCCCATTCCCAGTCCTCACCATGTTTCTTTCTCTTCTTCACTTTTCTTGCTTTCAATCTTGCCCATAGCTTCTCACTCTACCCACTACATGGCAGCCAAATGGATCTTTTAAAAATACAAACCTTATAATGCTATTATCTGCATAAAATGACTTCCCATTCATTACCTTCAGGATAAATCCCTTGATTAATTCTCAAGTATATTTTCTCACCACTCTTCTTGAACTGACTTCCATCCTACTTCACATTCAGTATCAAAACTAACTGTAATCCCTAGAATGTGTTATGGCCTCTGTAATTTAGAGTCTGGATTCCTTCTGCATAAAACACCTTTCACAGCCACCTAACACCTTCCCAACAAGCTGTACTCAATGCACACCCCACCGCTTGTAGGAAGCCTCCTCTGACCACCATGACTTCCCTGGCTCTGTGACATTTTACTCATCATGGCAGTTATCACATTCTGTTGTAAAAATGTCTTACTTGTTTAGGTACCTCACTAGTCTCTGTGAGAGAAGTGACCGTGTCTTTCTTGCTCATCAGCTTATCCCCAGTACCTAGAACATACACTAATATAATAGCAGATGCTTACTAAATAGTTTTTGAATGGTTAAATAGATAAACTTGAAAATAGCACTAGTATAAAGTGGCAAAGACAAATGCAGGGCTCAAGTGAAGTTGATAGGTAAGCCATAGAGACAATGGATTTTATAGACACACACACACACACACACACATACACACTCACATTAGACTACAGAAGGGAAAGGAGAAATAATATAACAGCCAAAAGGCACCATGCAGTTATGAGATTGTCTCCTTTACTGAATATACCAAAGTTGACCAGTTTATAGGCAAGAGGAAAATTAATCTCTGATGACGTTTAAAATGGAGGTGATTTACATAGAAACAAAGTTTTCCTTCAAGTGCAAAATGAATGGTATCTTTGAACGGATGGAAGTGCTGACTTTAGAGAAGAGATGGCTAGAAAGTAAGAGAGCGTTGTTTACAGCAAGAGAGAATGAGACAGGGTGACAAGTTGCAGGTGGCCTTGGTCTGTGACAAGTTAGTCCTAGGGTGCATCTCTCTCTCAATACAATATTTCTAGCCTACACTTACCCACTTATTTCTTTATTGTATACTGTTTTTTTTATTTTCCCCTAGTTGTTTTATATATAAATCCTATTGGAAGTCCCTTGAAGGCAGAGACCATGCATCCAGGTCCTTTTTGTTCCCTCCACATGCCTAGCATGGAGCAGGGCTGAATTAATTTTGGTTGACGGATTTTTATTTAGGATTTTTGAGAAAATTTGCATCCTGTAAAAGAGACTGGTAATTTTTTTTAAATGTGTGGTTATTAAAAATGCAGTAGGGAATAGAAAATTGGTTTTATAATTGTCAGAAAAAAGCTACAGTGTTTTCAATTGACTTTATAACAAGAAAGGTCAACTAGTTTTTAAATTTTCTCTATAGGTCCAGGAGCAGAGGACCCTGGGGAAAATTAAGAGCAACATTTCTGGGTTAAGGAAAATGGAGTGAAATAAATTGCATAAAGCGTGTAAATGAAATAACATCTGAGAAATAGTTGACATAGAACATGGCACATAAGTGCTCAGTATATGTTAGCTACTACCATGACTACTAGCATCATTATCATCATCAACTTCATCACCATTGTTAGGTTCTAGAATTCTAATGAGATATCACCGAAGAGTGATTATTGTTATGTCAAAACAGTGATAATGGACTGAAGCAGAGATTTTCACACTTTCTTGGTTCGTGGTGTTCTTGATGTTCAGTATATTTTTCCACTATGCTCTTAGGCTACAAGAAATAATTGTTCTGTTTACTAAATAATTAGGTTCTAACAACTTAATATTTATGTTTTAACAACTTAGTAGCGGCTTGAAAAGTTAATATCAAATGTTTGAAAGAGAAACAATATTTTTATTTCATTCTGAATAAATCTAATTAGTTTTTAATGGATTGTGATCGCTTATTGGGCAGCGGAACACAAGTCTCAAGGCTTAGAATCGGGTTGGAACCACGGCTCTCATTTCCTGCTCCCCATTGATTTTTGTGAAGTACTTGCTTTTCATCTTAGCAACTGCTGGAAGTCCAACTTTGCAAAGATGCATGATATTATCGAAAGGAATGTAGCGTGATTCTAATTCTGAAACCAAATTACCTCAAATTAGTAGTGTGCACAGTGTTTGACGGATGTTGAGCATTGCTGTGTTTCTCCTGGAAGTAGGAAATGCACAATGGAACCCCCGTGACCTTCCTGCGGCTTCCTAGGGTGACTCATTGACAGTTTGGGAACCGTGACACTAAAACAAGGGTCCCAGCAAGTTGTTCTCCCTCACCTGCCCCAGTCCCATGGTCTTTCTTGTGTAATAATTGCCACCAGGCCTCCTGTCCTGAGGCCAAAAGGCACTTAAAATTGCAGAGAGGAGATGAGGCCAGAGGTCACTGGACGTGCCCAGCCCTGAAACTGAGGTCATCTGGAAAGAAGATTCTGAGATATAGGTGAGATTTATGGTCCTTAAGAATTCAGATGCTTGTGGGCCCAAGAGAGAAAGAGCACAGAGAGATAAAGAGGATTCTTGTGCAGCCTGCTGTTCATGGGAGGGGGACTTCCCAGTGACCATTTGCCTTTCAAAATCATGAATTCTGAAAACTGGTGCAGAGAGGGAGGCAGGAGTCTTTTCCCCATGGTTCCTCTCACTGATGCCCCGCAGATGTTTTGCAGTTCGTCCCCGCTGTTCTCATAGGCTAGTTTGGAGATGACCACGCCCTCCTCAGGTTTACTCCTGTGTTTACTACACGTGACCCTTCACTATAATAAAGGATGAGTATCCTTAGACCCTGGCTCTATCGCTTTGTGTTAGTGCTTCTGACAGAGAAGTGAGTCCTCCAAACCCGAAACGCTAGAGGTAGCTGGTGTGCTCTGCCTCCTGCTGGGTCACCTGAAGGACTTCTCCACCCAGTACCGCCCACCCAGCCTTCTGAATGAGAAGCCAACCTGGACAAGGACCCAGGAGCAGGCAATCGGATGGAAGGAGATTCACTCCCTTGCTCTGCTTTCCCTTTCTTTTCTGTAGCACTTACAACCTAATATGTAATCTCCCTGATGGTTACTGTTTGTTGTCTGTTTGCTCCTCTGGGATGTCAGCACCCCGCGGCCAGGGGGCTTTTTCTGTCCTGCTCATTGGTACATTCCGAGTGCCTATTACGGTACCTGACACATGGGGCTGATGAGAAATATGTGTTAGAAAAATGAGTAAAACGTGGGGGGACACATATGGTACAGGATAGGGAGGAACTAGTGTTTGAGACACGCAGGCAGGCATCAGAGCTGGGGTGGCGCTTCCTAAGGGGCTTCCAAGGGTCATCAGAGTCACATGTGTGAAAAGCAGGAAAGAATCAAAAACACCAACAGACAATGCCACATTGGTGCCACCTGACAATATGTCCCTCAGCCGCCCAGGTCCCGAGAAGGCTCTTTAATGGAACGGAAATGACCTCTTTTTCAAAAGATTCAGAAGCAAAATGATGATGTTGATGAGGTCATGGGTGAGCCCTGTGACGGGGAGTACGTGAGGTCATGGCTTCGAAAAGACACTGTCATCTCCGAGGGAACGTACGAACTAGATGTGGGAAGGCAGGTACGGCGAGGGCCGCTTTGGTGACAAGCTTGCAGTCACACCGTAAACACAACTGGTTTACAATGACAGAACGTTCCTGGATAAACTCTCCTGAGAGCCCTCAAGCCCGCCTCCATCTCTCTGGGTTTCTCCCAGGATGGCCATGCTGCCTAGATCCACGCTATCACTCATCTGATTAGGATGTATCAAACTTGGTATATATTGGTCCCAGATCAGGCACGAAGGTATAAAGATGAGTGACACACACACCTCTCCCGGAGGAGCTTGGAGGATCACACAGGGAGCCCCAAAAGCGAGGTCCATGGACATTAGTCTGAAAATGTTCCTGAGGACGAGGAGCCACGAGAACATAAATTCGGGAAATGTTGGATTAACCAATTAAACATGGGCTTTCACCGAAGGACTTTTCAGAGGTTTTATTCTGGGAACGTGCTTTGTGAACCTCCAAAAGAAAAGTACAGAGCTTGCCACATTTGAGGATTTATGCGGCCCTAGATCTTTTAATTTAAAAACATCTAATTAGTTTGGTTTTCTAGGGGATGCATTTGGGGAAACGCTGGCCCAGATAAATCTGTTTTTTTTTTTTTTTTTTTCTTTTTTCTTTTTCCCTATTCTTTGGACTACATTCCTATCTGCTTACCTCATTCAACCTGTATTTGATGCCTTATCTTCCGACTTTATCAAGGTCCTCAACTTTGCCAAAACTTCTGAGTCATCCACCATGTTTCAATGCTAGTTTTTATTCCTTTCCTGGAACCTCAGTTACCTGGAAGTCCTTGCGGCTCCAGGATGTCTTGGCTGGACCAGGCCTTCACTGCCTTTCTTCTCAGCTAAATCTGGGAGACCAGTTGCCCAGGCTGTCTTGACCAGCAGAGGGCCCCTGGTGGCTGTATAGTGACCTATGGGCCTTCCTACCCTTCCAAACCTTAATTAACCCTGTTTAAATTCTAATACAGTCCAACGAAAACACCAGTCTCTCAAAAAATGTGTTACTCCTTTCTTTCCTGTATCACATGCCACTCGTGACAAGTGCTTCTGGGGAGATCCCATAGTCATGGGGGGAAAGGGGGGAGATGATTCATTTATTCAGCATTTACATAGCAATTGTTATGGGTCAAGTACAACACTGAAATCCATGCACTTGCTATGCCAGTTTCATAGACAGAAAATTACCTGAGTGACTAAGTAACCTTTCTGGGGTCTCACACTAGCCACTGGGGGGGGGGGGGGGGGCATTTGCTCTGGCAGGCCGGCTACAGAGTCCGTATTCTTTAACTACTATACCATGTTGGCTCTACACATAAGATAAAAATTAATGAATAAATTAGGAGGTGTTAAGTGTGAAGGAAAAAAGAAGGAAGCAACGCTGGGCGCTGTATGGGGGAGAGAGGACAACCTGAGGTGGTGCTGGGAGGGGATCCCTGTGCCTTACACCGTACAGGTAGCACATGACTCCTCGAGAAAGAAGGCTTTTAGCAGAGGTTTGCAGAGGAGGACATTTGTCATGGGATCTCTGGAGAAGCATGTTCCACGCCGAGGATGCACACCCCAGGGGGCGCTCTGGAAGGTGTTCATGTGGGAGGGACTTCTGCGCGCACCTGCACTGGTCCCCAGTTTGTCACCGAGTCCCACCCCTTGTTTCCCTATTAGCACTGCCTTGCTGTGCTATTCTCCCGGTAGTAATGGCATAATCCATTATTCAGTCAACAGCCATAAAAAGAATGCTTCTGTCTTCCAACCCAGGATTCCTCTTGCTGCCTTCCCTCTGCCAACAATCATAAGGTGACAGATTTTTCTGTTCGCTTCTAGATGTATCCCTAGCTCCCTTTGCATGAAATTCAAAATATTCCCCTTCCCAGGTTGACTCACTGTGCTGTCTTGTTCTGATAGTCAATTAGATCTCAGTATATATTCTTGATACATTAACATTTCAAACTTATATAAAACGTTCTGAGTTTTCTTCCAAGAACATGTGGTGTGTTTTATAATAAAATTGTAATCTTTGTTTTAAAAATAATCTGTGCGAAGAGAAAGCATCTGGCTTTGTTTTATCTGCTACAGAAGAGGGATCATGTCATAGATGTATTGCTTACCAGAAGTGGGCAATTATTTAGCCTTCCATCCGGGTCAGAGAGAGAAGCAGACTCACCTTAGCAACAGCGTTCTGAGGCTGATGTCATCACCTGGCACCACTGTGGTCTCGTGGCACTGTGCTCTTTCTCTAAAATATCAAACCTTTAGAGACCTCTGCCTTGAAAAGCCTTTAAAAGACTTTAAAAAGAGAAAGAAAGAACTATATTTAAATATTCCCTGAGTCATTATAATCTTGAACTTTGTTAGCAGGGCTCTCTTCTATAGCAAAACACAAGGAGAATTGTTCTTTTGCTATGCACGCCAGTCTTTGCTAGAGCTTTGCCTGCACCCTTGGACCTCCCAGGCTGATGCCCACCAACTCCCTCCCCGAGCCCTGGACCCTTCACATCTCCAGCCTTCTCGACAAGTCTGGTCACTCACACAGACAATTATTTTATTTAGCAGAGCAGGCCAGCCCTGGGGCGCTTAGGGGGAGATTACAATCATCATCCTGGGGCTGGAAGAAATCTTTGCTATTCATCTAGATTCTAGTCCCTTGTTTGAAGACGAGGAGACAGACAGAAGCACAATGCTTGCCTTTTATTAAAAACAGAAAGGGTTTTAACCCTCTGGAAGTGTGTGATTCCTCAAAAGTTCAGCAAGGATTTTCACAGAGTCAGATCGCACATCGGATGTTACGTCGCCTCCCGGTCTCCGTCCCCCACAAAACGGCCATCCACCAAGTGGCCGAACTGCAGCGGCCAGAAATCCTTCCTGCAGCGCCAGAAATGGGACCCGGTCTCCTCCAGTTGGAAGTTTCAATACTGGCTTAGGTCTCGAAGAATATAAAGAATTCAGAGTTGTGAGGAATCACTGAAGTTATATTTATTCATAGTAATAAACATTTGTATATAGTGACAGGAAAAATGTGCTATCGATGAACAGAAAATGATCCACGTTCATAGGACATTTTAGCAAGCCCGGACTCTCGGCTTTCAGAACGGCAAGCTTTGTTGCAACACAAAGACAGCCTTCCTTCATAAGCTTTCCTCACAGAGGAGCTGTCAAGTTCCAAAAGTCATTTGAAAAGTTCTTAATTTGCTGGATCCCTGACTAAGAAGCCCAGATGATATTTTTAATCTATTTTCATCTTCCAGTTATTTTTAACAGAATTAAGCATTTATAACTCTGCCTTATATATACTTTGAGTTATATAACATCACTGAGCTAATAATTTGGACCACATTTTAAAAAATTCTTGATTTTCCAGATTTCACATTTAATTATAACGAGGAACTCACCTTTTGGTTAGAAATCAATTATCTTTCTTTTAAATGAGTTCTTAAAAATATTGAAAATAGCAAAACGAGATTCCCAAACTTCTGGAAAAATATTACCAAATGGGCAATTAGAACACATTTTTCATACTGAAGGCAACTGATAAGTACTTATTGCCCCAATTAGACTGACACCCAAATATGAATTCTACCATTGTCCTCAGAGGAGACAAGAGAGTTGCCTAATATATCCTGGTGTCTTCGGTATTGGAAGGATTACTATTGAGCATTCAGGGCGCACTCTCTTTTGAAAAGCACTTTACAATAATTTATCACTCCATATGCATAATCTGGGCGGGGGGTCACTTTCTTTTCCTTTTACAAATAGAGAGACTGGGGCACAGAAGCGTGAAGACCTCATCCTGGGCCTCTGGGCCTCTAGAGAACGTAGTGGCTGAGGTGACCAAAGGACCCAGACTCTGTGTGAAAGTCGGGCCCCTCAGTGGCACATATATTCAGACTCAGTCTAATCTTGAAACCTGAGCAAGGATTCATCCTCAATTGCCATGTTTTAGCAGGGAGTTGGCAAGTGAAGTTCTGGTGAGCTTTCCTGTTCACACAGAAGAAAAATAACAAGGGAAGAAATTGTCTTGGAAACATGGAAATAGAGAGAACTCCCTAAAATAAAGAGGTTTCATTGAGAAATTCATAACTACCCAACTCATATCTTTAGGATATTTTTAAAAATTTATTTCCTGTGTGTTTTTAGCTGCTTGGGTGGCCTGTTTGATTTTTTTTCTTTTTTCTTTTTTCTTTTTCTTTTTTTTTTTGGTCTCTCCATTTAACAGCTCTGCTTAATGGACAAACCAGCTCCAGCCTGACAGAGCAAAATAAGACTTGGGAAGAACACATTTCAGTGAGTTTCCTGTGTCACCGAGGTTAATGTCCAGGGCCGCTGTGTAGGACCAGGGAGGTTACTCATGGCAAATCTCCAGGGCATTATTCAGGCTGTAGTCATCGTTCTTGAAATATGTGCACACCTGGGGTTATGTCGTACTGAACTGGCTCAACCAGGCATGTCTCTCCAGTTAACAGCTCCAGATCAAGATTGGGGGTGGGTGTATACAAGGAGGGGCTGCTCCCGGGTTTACTACCTTTAGATAATCTTCGTGTTTTTCTTCTGTGGCTTTGCTAGTCTTATGTAAATTATGTCATTATGTCCTTAAATCTTTCTCAAGCCCCTGCCCCACATACATTAACAGAGACTTCTCAACACCGCCTTCCACAGCCTAAGGACTCGTCGTCGGCAGCCGTCCGTCTCGAGAGACGATGGTGTAGCTTCTTAAGAGTCTATCTGCACCGCCGAGAATGGTTGTGCAGTCCGACTCGGGAGTGACACGGTATCTGTCTCCTCCCGTGTAGGACTAGGAGCAATGATTTCTGTATCCCAGGAGATTGATAAGATAAACCCATGGATCAGCTTTTGCTTCTGGAGTTCTAAGAACAGTCTGGTTCTGTTACACAATCTGGGCCAGGCTGCAGCTTCCTCAAAAGGCTCCGGTTCCAACTCAACAAAGGAATGAGAGGAAAGGGGCTGATCTCATTGTCTGGCTCCCTCTGTCACAGAAACAATCCCAAGCATCGAGTCCTACCAGCGTCCAAAACTTGCCCCAATTTTTTTCCTACTGAATCACTAGTCCTGCACGATGATCTAGGAAAATAAAAAAGAGTTCCCTTTTCGATACGTTTAGGAAACTCTCTATACCACATGGTTCACTTGGAGACTCACACAGTATATTATAAAAGTTCTGCAAAAAGGAAATCTGTTGAATTGTATTGCTCTCCAACTTATTTATTTATTTTGGGAATTTTTATTCATATCAATGCACTTCAGAAAATGCAACTCCGCAGGAAAACAAGTTCTACAAACAGTGCTTCTGTATATGATCTAAGACTCTTCCCCAATCTCTCACCCTCATTGGTTAGCTGGTTTTTAGCATCCATCATATCAAGCGCAACCCTGACCATTTACAGGTTTTTCCGAGCCTTTCCCAGGTTTTCACTGTGTAAAGAGTTGAGTTTCTCAATGGCCTGCTTGAAGGCAGAGGTGAGCTGAGGGAAAGGAGACACGGAAAGATGCCACAGGGAACTCAGGAAGGTAGGCCCGTTATCTGGCCTTGTTTTATTAAATCTACCTTATATTTTGGCAAGCTGAGTCTTAGGTACATTAAATAACTTGCTTTGGTTCACACTACTCATTTGGTGCACAGATTTAACCTGAACCCATATTGCTAATTCTAAATTCATTACTTTGGGCAGGGTAGACATTATTATAGAGATTATTTATATTGCTGCTATCAAAAGGCATCATGGTACAGTGGCTGAGTGCAGGCTCCAACCGGTTCTCAGGTTCAAGTCCTGTCTCTCCCACTGGTTAGCATGGATGTGACTTTGCTCGGTGTCCCCTGTGCCTAGGATTCTCCATCTCCGCAATGGGGAATAGTAATCCGCATAAGGTTGTTGAGAGGATTAAAGGTCTGGGTGCTCAGAAAATGCTTTGAATACTTCCTGTCAACATTCAACTAAGACGTTGCCAGTGGTTTTCATTATTCCTATTCATAGCTTAATTCTCACATTTTACAAATTCCACAGCCAAGGCCTACTAATCCCCTGTCAGGAACTAATGGAATGACATGTAAAACACAACCCCCTTCCCTTCCTCTCAAGAAATCTGAAGGAAGAGTAAGGGATCTTCATATGTGAAAAATCACATACCTGTCCTGTAGACTGTGGGAAATTCTCAGTCACCATGTGGTGGGTGAAGAGTGAAAGAATTGAGGGTGGAAGTGCTCCGGGGTTCAGAATTAAAGGAATCGCAGTTCAGACACAGGGGTCAGTTTTTCTGGATCAAATGCTTTCCTGCTGATTCATTACTGAGCAGAGAGCTGATAAGAGACCGGGGGTGTTTACTGAGCACTAACGCCCTGCTCTAACTACTCATTGGCTCCCGTATCGATTGATCTAATAGCCTCGATCTATAATTTCAAAAATAACTCAGTGTCTGTTTTTCTTCATCACAATGGAAAGGCTATTAATACTGTCTTGATGAGGGAGACGGAGCACTTTACATGGGTTAGAAACAAAGAAAAATAAATAGAAGCTGTTTTCTAATATTTCTAATATTTCTCCCTTGTTGTCGCCTTTTGTCTTAAGTTTGATTAAATTTAGAATTAAAATTTAACATTGGCAGTGCATTTAAGGTACCCATATATTTTGATGTCACGATACTGCCTCAGAGAGATACATTTCGTATTCTATTCAGGTCAGTGATGTAAATCAACCACATTAATGAGCTTTATTAAATCATCTTAGTAAAAGCTCCACTGTCTTAACTATTTACTTAAATCCTCATCCAACAAAAAACAGCTGTCACCTCCTGACAAATCTCATTTTGCGTGAGAGTTTTCTTCTTAGAAGAGGAAAACTGACATGTTGTAATCCAACAGAAATGTCGTATTTAGAGTCTTTTAAAAGGAGACTCTGTTAGAACGTGCAGGACTTATAGATCCTAACTTACTGTTAAGAAAGAACGCCGGTGAAGGGACGAGTTGAAGGGAAACTCTCTGTGCTTCTCTCATCGACTTTATATGTAGAACATGACATGGTGGGAACCCCTGAGCTGTTCTCCATGCAACTGCGCTGCCTTGGACACCGCGCGGCTGGGCGTTTTGGGGAAGCAGGCTGAAGTGGGTTGAACTCCAACCTGCTTCCTACTCCTTCAGAAGAAAAGATTTCCTACGTAAGCCGGTAACTCATTCAACTGCTACACAAATTTAAAAAAATTATTCAACCTTCTTAGGGAAGTCTATTTTTTGCTTCCTTAAACAGTAAATGCAAGCAGTTTGTGTAAATAAATGCTTCCTCTTATTGACATTTTAACAGCTTGAGTTGTTTCTATGTACTTAGATGAACGCAATTGTCTTATTTGGAATATATTTTGTAAAATATTTAAAATGGATGTTGTATTACTTCAGATAAGCCTTTTTCTACAACATTTAATAAGTCATCAAGGCCCTGAATTCAAGCATAGGCCTCCAAACTCTCTACAGACACGCTGTGGGACCCTGTGTCCTTCATGACAAAGTGGGGCTTACTGAATCGAAGAGATGACCTATGCTGTGGGTTGTAGAGGAAGGTCACATGGCAGTTGTCCCAGAAAGGGGACATTCGTCACTGCTGTGATGTCTGGGGCAAATCAGATCCTGAGGCAGAGAGCTGGGACTCAGAAGACAGACCCTGTAGGTAAGCAGGAGAGGGGACTGGCCCATGCCAGTGAAACATGAACGAGCCACACTTTGGAACGACAAGATCTACATTTCTTTCAGTACTTATTTTCCTTGTTTATGCATTCATTATCACTTATGCCATTAAAGACATATTTATTTAATACTGACTGTGCCAGGCGTTGGGGATCTACTCAAGAAGAAAATAAATACAAATACGTGTCTTCATGAGGTGGGGGTGGATTCATAATTTAAAATTTTACATAGTGTGTTAAAAGGAGAAAAAGTCCATGTAGAATAGTAAAGCAGAGAAATTGGATAATGAATGAAGGTCCAGCAGTGATTTACAGTATTGATTGGCTATCGGGGGAGACCAAACCAAGAAGGTTGTATTTGGTCAGACACTAAGGAAGCAAGCCGCAGAGATACCTGGGAGACCTATTTTTGAGGTGGAGGAAAAACCAGCACAAAGACCTTGAAATAAAGGTGTGATTACCCGACACACTGGGGCAGTGATGTAAGTGGTAGGAGAAAATGTAGATTGATTACAATATGGGGGTAAGTGTGACAGGCATTGATGCTCCAGACAGTGTAGAGACTCATGTAATATTGTAAAGGCTTTGGGCTCCAGTCACAGGGTTATTGACCTGGCTTGCATTTTCCAATGTATATGTGAAGTAACAACACCAGGTTTTTGTTTCCACATCTATGCACTTAACAATGTTGAAAGTGGGCACTGACAAAAATACTGATGACACCCTAAAAGTCTTCTGCAAAACAGGGGGTCTTGATCTTTTTATTGAATTATGTGCTGGTTCCTTAATTCTGGTTAAAAGCATCCATTCTTTCCTAGAGCTTCCCGACGTGCGGCAGAGCCCTCGCAGACAAATCCTTCTGGTCTCCCCGTCATTCTAACCATGAACTGTCTCCACAGAGAAAAGACAAAAAGAGCTCCAGTGGAAGGAGAACTGAGGAAGAAAGACAAGCACCGAAGGAAAAGAACAGCTAAAGGACACCAACACTGAACAAGTCCTTCAGCAATGAATAAAATGTGTTGGCTGTGACAGCCAGCACAAGGACCAGCCCCAGGCCAAAGCCGCCTGCGGTACCTACCTCTCAGCTGAGTGTAGGGTGTGAGATTGCTTTCGTTTTGGTAAAGGTTCATCTTTACAACCAAGACATTTCATTTCTTTTACTTTCTGCATTCTGCAGTCTATCCTTTCGCTTTCCTTGCTGCTTCTCATCTAAAAACTTAGTTTTTTGAGTTTACTTTTACATTACAAATAGGATTTCTTTTTCAGCATTAAAAGTCTGAATTTTAAACAGGTTCCTGGACTGGCAGCTCATATACATCAGCTCATTCAACTTCATCACTTCCCTCATCCCCAGTAGTTTTTTCAAAATTGTTTCCTTCCCTGTGAAGCTCCATGAGTTCTCCCAGTTCAAATATGGGCTTCTTCAGCATTTTGACTTTTCTAACAAATACCATGGAGCAGATGAATAAGTGGGCAGGCCTTTTCTAGGTCTTTTCCAGTGCGACCTGGAATCAATTTATTGCCCACTTCTTTCAAGTTATTTGTCTGCACCTCTCAGGTCATGATTTCTATCATCTTTCTCCAGATTTGGTCGACCTATTGATGCTGAGCAAACAGGTCTTCCAAATCTGATTGTTGTATTTCTTAGTAAAACCAACACAGAACAGATGAAGCAAATAACCTTCGGTAGTGTTAACATCAACATGAGTTTCAATAATGGTCTGCCATTTTTTGACCATGAAACACATTTTGTCACAGGTAAGATTCATTCTGTGGAAATTAGTCAGGTAGTTTTTGCCCTGAACATCCTCAGTAACTTGCGTGCATTTTCTAAATGCAACCTCATCATTCTGCAGACCAGCTAGGCCCACATCAAAAACACAGCCCGGAGACCATCAGATGCAAAACAGAAAGCCATGGGGCTGAGATATCTTTCTAAAGAATGACAATAACAATAATAACACGTTAGGTAAACTTTGAGTAATTATAAATATGCTAAGAGTGGCTGTTTTAAGGGTTTTGTGGGCATTATCTCATTTAATTTTACAACCCTGGGAGAAAGCTATTTTATACCCATTCTACAGACGGAGGGCTTAGAAGTAGTAGATTTGGAATGGAAATTGCCTTCATTTTGGACTCCAGAGCCTCTGCTCATCACTTCAATGCTCCGGTGGCAGTGTTTTTCTGTTTGTTTAAGTTGACTTTCTGTTATGAAACAATTCCAGCATTAGCAGAAGTAGAGGGAAGAACAAAATAAGCACCTACGTGGGCATCGCTCAGTGTCAGTAATTACCAGATAAGACTGGTCTTATTTTATCTGTTCCCTCCCCCCACACTATTTTATTCTGAAGCCCTCTAAAACATCAGATCATTTTATCTACAAAAATCTCAGTGTGTGCTTCTAAAAGAGAACTGTAAAAATATCACCATAATACCATTTTCACATCTAAAAATATTAACAATAATCCATCAAAAACATTAAGTCTGCAGTCTCAAGCTGGGATTTAATGACAAGGCCATAATCTTACAGGTGTAATATGATTTGGTATAGATGAAGAAATAAATCTACCAACTCACTAATCATGTCATTTGTATTCCAGCATTAACACTTAAATGGGGCCTGATCGAATGAGACTATTTTACATGCACGTTGCTTACGCCATGTATTTCTTCAAGTGGCAGAGGGAAAAGCAATAGGATTTAGAAAATCTTGGTTCAAGTTTTGGCTTCTGTGCTTAGGTTTATTACTTATACTCTCAGGACCTTTGTATCCTGTATACAAAATGAGGGGCTTGAACTATTAATGAGTTATAATTCAGAGGCCCTGAATTATATATGTGTATATATATATATATATGTATATATATATATATACATATATGTGTGTGTGTGTGTGTATATATATGTGTGTGTGTGTGTGTGTGTGTGTGCGTATCTCAAATCCTTTGGGGATATATAATATATATAAATATATATATATTTTATACATAAGATTTTCTTAGTGAACAAATCTTTCAAACTTAAAAAGTAGAATTATTGGTGTTACAAAAGGAATAATAGGCAAAAGACTTCAAATAGCTGCTTCCTTTCTGAGACTCAATATATTTATCTATTTATCCTATCTACCCACCTACCCATCTACCTGCCCACCAATCCATCTATCCATCCATCAGTCCATGTGCCTACGTATATATCAGGCAAGCCATAATCTAAAAGTAATTTTTGTATAATACATACTTGGAAAGAAACTATTATTTTTCACAGAACACAACATAGTCAAGCATGTGAACTATAACATTGCAAGTATGATTGCTTTGTTATGTAATATGAGGAAAAAAAGAAATAATTGCAAACTCAGATGAGAATCAGACAGGGAGGGGCTTATGTGTTTCTAAAGATAAGAGGGTCTTTGAAGTTCTACTTTCCTTCTTATGGGCAAATGACTCTGACCCCCCAGCCTCATTTTACCAAGAAGAAAGTGGTAGATCATTAAAAGCTTGTTACTCATGGGCTTAAAGGAAGACGTGGTTTTCTAAGAACATTTGTGTCTTTTCTCTTTTTAGGTTATTAGCTTAATGAGCAAGAGAGAGGAAATAATCTCAGTGAGAGAGCAGAGTCTGAAGTCAAAATCATGAAAAAGAAGAAGGATGGATGATGAATAA
Source organism: Furipterus horrens (assembly GCF_987537825.1). NCBI lineage: Eukaryota > Metazoa > Chordata > Mammalia > Chiroptera > Furipteridae > Furipterus > Furipterus horrens. Next base: position 5,926,892 of record NW_028327182.1, read on the forward strand.
TGAACCTTCACAAACAAAAGTAAAATTTAAAAGAGAATAGTGAGAGCAGAGGACTGAGGCAGGACCTTGGGCAGAAGGTCAGGCAGCCTAGATTTTCCAAGGAACCAAGTAGCTTCCTGCAACTTGCCTCTGGGAATGGAGAGCGGAGTGTTTCCCTAGCTTACGGCAGTTCAGGAAGTCTATTTAGTTTAAAATGCTCTAGTTGTTTCACTCATCTCAGCGCTGTTTGTAGGTGCTAGACTATCGAAGAAAACATTCAAATACAAGTAACTTCTGAAGGATTGAGCAAATTTCAAATTTTAAAGAGATATGGCCCAACTATGTTTAAAATTTTTTGCAGTTAAAATCACGAGATCCATAAGCCCAAAGAAGTTTTTGTTGTCCAATGTTTATTAATATTCTACACAGAAATAACTTATAAAGTGCAAATATTGTGAGTAGAAATTCTTCCAACTGTAGAGTATCAACTTAGCTAAGCAGGAGCTGTGTTTCCCCAGATTCCTTTCCTTATACGGTGCTGGGCTAGTGCCGGTCACAGGAGACATTGGACGTGGGATGTGGAGGTGAAACAACACCCCCATGGCCTTCGGGAGCTGAAGGCCAGTGCAAGGCTGCAGGCGCTGTGGCAGGCTGCCTGTCGTGGCGGATCTGCTAGCCGGCCTGGCTGGTGTGGGACAGCGTCCCTGCTCATCCTATCTCTAGCTCCCTCTAGATCTGTCCCTTCAGTTTTTCCAGGCAGAGAGCAGACACCAGCTTCTCCACAACCCCTTGCCCCCACCCATGGTGTTGGGGTTGGAGGGGCTGAGAGACAGATGCAGCTCCAGTGTGTCTCCCAGGCTCCGGTTGACTTCTTGGCGCTCCCGTTCACCAGCGTAGGCTCCCATTTGTCCTGGTGCTCACGCACATCCAGCTTCTCTTTTTCATTTGCCAGTCTGGCTGATCCCCCTCCACCCGGTACTCCTATTCCCTCCCGCAACCCCCCCTCCTTACTCATGTCCATGTGAGGTGATGATAGTTGCCACAGAGAAAAATAAGATCAATGGTCATCACCAAGAGCAGGGAGATGCTCTGTCAACAGGGTCTTCCTACAAAGCGATACTTGAATAAAGACGTGAAGGAAGAAGGGAGCCAGCTATTGGAGCTCTGGAGGACAAGTATCGTAGGCAGAGAGAGCAGCACACGCAAAGGCCTGAAGGGAAAGAGGCTCAGTGTGTTCTAGGAACACGTGACCAGCACATGCGAGCAAGGCAGAGGATGAAAGTGGAAAAAGCCACAGAGGTAGCAAGAGCAAGTTGGGTTGGACCTTCTGCAAGCCATCTGTAAGGTCTTCTGCTTTTACTCTGGTCATACGAGAAGCCGCTGGCAGGTTTGAGTGGAGGAGGGACACGATTGGACCCACTTTTAGGATAGGTAACAGGGGTCAACAGTGGGGGGCATGTGAGTCTGATTAGGAAGCTATTGATGGTTGCAGCAGACAAGAGGCTGTGGTGGCTGGGATCAGGACGGAAGGTCTGTATATACAGTGAAGATAGTCCCAATGGGTCTTTCTGAAGGACAGCTGTGAACGGTCACAGAGAAAGAGCTCAGGATGGCTCCCAGGACTTTGGCCTGAGTAACTGGCGGGAGGGAGTTATCATTTACTGAGAAAGCGAAGACTGGGGGGGACACAGATGAGCGGAGGGAAGTCAAGGGTTTGATTAGACATGACGCTCAGTCTGAGATGCCTCTTAGACCCTCAAGGCAAGGCAGCTGACTGGGAGTCTGAGGGTCAGTGTAGAGGGTTGGGCAGGAGATGCGGTGCTGGAAGTCTTATTTGTACTGAAGTCCTCCTGACCGCTGGAACGGTGCTTGCTTAACCTTCGTGTCCAGCATAGAAGTATGGCCTCGATACGGAACCACAGTGGGGAAATGCAGCTCAGGATAGATATCACGCAAATGTTTGAGTTAACAGCCTTCACTAGTTTAATTCGATACCGATATAATCCAAATACCCATTAATATTAGTCTCTAGAGAAATATTGCATTACTGAAATCAAAATGAGGGAAATTATAAATACTTCCAATAAAGTAATAGTGCATTTGTAGATCAAAGAACACACATGTATTGTTCATGGGACTTTTTTTTAAGAGTTAAGTATGAGAAACCATTGAGAATGAGCGCAGTGGCTGAAAAGAAAGGCTAATGAAAAAAAAAGAAGCCTGAAAAAATGAAATACTATCTCTAGGGCAAATGAAAATAAAACTGATTGTAGCACAAAATGTTTGAGGGATTATCAATATCATTCCAGGAAAATGAATAAACATAAAGCTGAGTTTGACACACTCATGAAATAAACGAAGAAACTCAATAACTAGAGATTAAAAAAAAAATTGTCATCCTAACCAAGGATGGGTGATGGATAATTTCACTTATGAAAATATGAATCTATTGCTTAGTTTATGAATTCATTCTTCGAATTTCTTCTGATTTGGTAAATGTGTAGGATATAAGGCAGAATGTGCATGCAAAGAACAGTAATTATTAATGAAGATAGAAGCACAATATCATGACGATTTATCTACATAAGAAATAAAGTGTATTGTTACTCAAGCTGGGGAAAAATCTTTTGCTAACTTTACAGATAGGAGAGTTAATACGGGAGGTATCTGACCTCCCCAGTAAAGTAGCAGGCTGGATAATCAATGCCTTTTGAGGTTCTGTGACTTTTTTTTTCTAATTTGCAGTATCACCGAAAGCAATTTCCTGGCCTTCCACAATCTAGCTCTAGGGGCCAAGTAATTGGTGACCTTTGGTCCATGTAAACAATCTAAATAACAAAGATCACAAAATGGCCATTAGAGGAACATTCAACTGAAATTGCTTGCTTCTAGGTTGCTGGTTCTCAATGACCAATCTTCAGAAACATATGGTGGCAAAGAACATCTTGGAAATGGGGATGGTTCAGAAGAAAGTGTGTGTGTATGGGGGACGGAGGTCATGGGAATTAGAATTGTAGAATTTAGCTAGTTATTTGTTCTCCTTTTGTCTCAACCTCATCCTCACCGTTCTGGGCCCTGGAATTGATTCTCTATGGACTGAATCAGGAGGACCCCCAGGAGGGATTTTCTGGCATTTCTGGGAGGGACTGCAACCTTACACAGCTCCGGCTCACGCCACAGGCCCCTCCCCCCTGCCTTCAGCAACGCTGCTCCTCTTCTCTCCACTTCATACCTAAAGGGGGTCAGGGCGTCCCACTATTGCTGAATTCCTGTATGTTGCTTCTACCCTCCTTTCTTGTTTGGTTTTTTGAACCATTTACATTGGATTCTGCTTCCTTGAAGGACACAAGCGTGCTAAGTAATTCTTAAGTGACAACAAAAAAAATGGAAGGGTAGAGACTGTATATTCTTATACTTCCCAGAACACCTTCCATGGTACTTCAAACGCAGGGAGGTTTTAATATTTCTGTGCAGAACTCGGTGAATTACAGGCTCCGTGCAAAGCTGTTTGCTTCCTGTATCAATTGGATCCCCCTCCCCCTCAACACAGTCATTTCTCAGTCTTGGAGGTTTTCTGTGATGCCCAGAGGATGCTGGAGGGACAGCTGTCAACCTCCTCAGACCCAGAAGGGTGGTTGATGTTTGCAATTGTTTTATGGGATTGACATAGCACAGAGCAAGGGAAAGATTAAGGTCAAAATGATTTGAAAACAGGTTCTCCGGGCTGAAGCAAATGCAGCCACTTGTTCACATTTGTCTTGCTGGGACCACGTGAGTCCTCAGAGATGATCCTCCACTTACCTCTGACGGTCCAGTGTAATCAATGTGTAAAGTAACACTTACTGTGCCGTGAGACAGAAAATCTTGCTGCCAAAGACGAGGCTCTCACAACTAAAATGGATCATTACGAAATGACGTGTCAATTGACAATACTAAAAATGCCCAAGATTACCAAGAATCAACCATTAGTGAAATGCACCTAAAACCTTTTAAAGTCACTTATCGTGTCTAATTATCTGATACCAGGTATAATTACGCTATTACATATAATTTTAGTACTATGGCTTACATCGGGCTAATTTACTGTACATGCCGTATTGAATTCCTAGTCTAAAATGATCAACACACGAAAAAACGAGTAGCCGAATACAGTTATTCTAAGAACCATTCAGAGAGGAATATTTATTCACTCGTTTATTTATTTGAAAATTGGTTTCTGAGCACTGATCATATGCTATGTAAGGTGTTAGATTCCAGTGATACAGTGACAGATAATATGTCCCTGAGGCGCACACAGTCCAGAGGAGAGCAGGACCGGAGAGAGACAAATTGTTCTAAATAGAGGCCATGCGTAGTGGAATATGAGGGGAGAGGAAGGGATAAGCTGAGCCTTTGGGGTGCGCTGAGGGAGTGCTGAAGTCATAGAGGAGAGAACGCCTGAGCTCTCCAGGAGGAGGAGAACAAAGGCAAAATAGTCCAGCCCATCCATCCAGACCCTCCTAACAGCTGTATCAGCTCAACATGGCAGCTGTAGCAATGGTAGGCAGCTTCTACCTGGATCATCCTCCCTCTGTCCTCAGTGTAACCACCTGGCTAAAAACACATGTCAAGGCTCTTCATGCCTGGGCGGGAAATGGGCAACAGCTTGGGGCAGAGCGATCACAGCAAATTATTCACCAAGCCCTTCTTGATTAAATTGTCTTGGGACCAAAGCCCAGAACAGTTCTAGTTTTTATTCCTGGCTTCATTGGCTTGTTTCAGCGTCCATGGGAAGCTGCTGATTGATACTGAGCATCTATCTGTACTTACACTGACGTCACCTCCTCTTTATCCTACTTACTCCTTATTGGTATTACAGCTGACCTGCTTGTCTAGGGGTGAAATGTAATACTGTCCCTTCGTACAGTGTTTTCCGAAGTGTGGCCCACAGGTTCCTGCGCTCACCATAGGCTAACGGAACCAGCATCTCTGCAGGTGGGGTCATACTAACCTCTGGGCAATTCCTGCCTCTGGTATATAAAGGCTCTTCCTGGCATCTTTTCAGGATCCTGGTTTCCTGGTTGCCAAACCGTGGACAGGAAGTAGGGCAGCTCACCTGGGCACCTACAAGCCTATTCAGGTTCAACAACTTTGGGGCACCCTTGTTTACATTCAGGGGCTCAATCCCTTCTGCTTTCATTCCAACTGGCCTCACTCTTGGAGTATTGATTGTTTTTATTAAACTCTGGTATTATTAGCCCAGCCTTCAGTTTCAGATGATCTAGTTTCACTTCCAATTCTGATGGTTTGTACGTCACACCTGCCAGGTAGACCATGTCTGATCTTATCTTGTCTAGTGATAGTTCCAGTCCAGTCCAGGATCATATCCATCCTAAGAGCAAAAATAACCCTGGAAAGACAAGGCTGAGGTCAGATCAGAGTGAAACTAAATAACTGATACATTTTTGTGAAAGTATGAACAATAAAGATTTTTCTCCTTTTTTCCCCCTGAACAAATATCCTTTAATGTCACATCTGCCTCAATTTCCGAAGATGTCAGTCTTCCATACTGTTTACTTCCACTTGAGGATTTGAAAGTTAAACTGGAAAAGGCCAACCAGGCTGTCATAGTAACAAGGCTGACCACCCCGGGGCCAGGTTATTTCTGTTTTTTAAAATCTTTTAAAGACTTATATGTCTACTGCAGGGAATCAAAATTAGGAAATACATCATAGTCACTCCCTGACCTATAAACACCTAAATTATGAACGTCCTATATATAGGACAGAGCCCCAAAGCGTGGGTGGAACATTTTCATCCTTTCCTGTGAGAGCCTACGGCAGCTTCAGGGTGAAAGGTCCCTTCTTATCCTGCGCGGAGCGCCCAGTGCAGCTGCAGAGGAAGTGCCCTTCCATGGGGGCGTCTTCTCATCGGCAGGGGGGCGGCGTCTTGCGCAATGATTCCCAACGCGCGCACGTGCATGCGAAGCATCCCGAGTTACCATTCACGAGGACATTTTCTCCTAGGGATGGTGGCTAGACAGCCATGCTAGTCCACAAAATTCTTTTTACCCCAAAACACAGCAGGATTTTTCCTCCTCCTCTCTGCGCACTCTGTGATTACAGAAGCCTTGGGGCGCTGGCCTGACATGGATCACATGTTGTTCTGTGTCACTTGAGTTGTAAATTTCAAACAACCAGCTTCTAAGTGCAGTATGGGCACACAACCCATGCAAGCTGAAAAATGCTCGTTTGGAGAGCTTAGATGACAACTCCTTTTCAGAGCTTGTCATTCTATTTTTTTTTAGCACAATAACATGACCTCATTATAGGCACTGATTTTCGAGGAAATGAAATTGTTCTCAATTTTGTTTTACTTATTTTTAATAAAAGTTCTCACCTCTCATTAAAGCTGTAAGTGTTACTATCCATAATCAAAGCAACAGGAGCTATTTTAGCCGACAGATAAGGTACAGGAAAAAATTAAACCAGGCTGGGGCTTATGAATGTGTAACCTGTCTTCTCTTGCAGAGGCGTGCCAGGAGCTGATGTGTTCCAGTGGTCCCATCATTTGGCCTGAGGCTTCAACCCCTGTCAGACTGGCCTCCGAAGAACAACAGTCAGAGCAGATAGCAACCACTCTCCATGGCGGGGTCAGCCCTTAGAGGAGTCAGCACTGGGTCACTCACCACATTCCTTCACATGCACCACCTCTTGGGATGGGAGAATGTCAGTCCCAGAGAAGGCACATGACTTGCCCAAGGCCTATAGGTGTACGTGGACAAAGTTAAAGATCTTCGACCTCTAAGCTCATCGTTTTTCTATTGTGCTGCAGTTTTGTTTTGGAATAAATATCTGATCCAAAATAAGCATGACTTTTCAAGGCTCATCTTGAGTAATTTTGGGAAATTAACTTTACCTGTCTATTCTCATTTTCTTCATTTTTTTTTACTTTTAAAAACACATTCTGTCTTCCTTCCTCTATTGTTATAGGGCAGTGATTTTAAACCTTTTTCATGTCATGGTACACATAAACTCATTATTAAAATTCTGTGGCACATCAAATAATATACTTTTTTTACCAATCTGACAAAAAAAAAATAGGTATAATTTTGATTCATTTACACCAGGCAGCTATTCTTGTGTTGGCTGCTGTCATTTCTTATTTGACAGTCTAAGGGAAAAGCGGTCATTGCCCCCAACTAAATAGTCAGGTGTCGTGTGCTTTAAAAATTTTTGTGGCACGCCGGCTGAAAATCTCATAAAGAGCAAACAAAATGTCATATGCAAAACACAGAACAAACTGTGAAGTGCCATCCAAAGCAAAAGATGTATAATTGTGATGGTCTTCATAGAGTGTTTTTATATCACTGCTGATCATTGTTGCTTTTATAACATTTATTCCCACAGGACAAGGGAAGTGGAAAATTTATCCAGAACGCTGTGAGCGTCCGTGAGGCCATGGGTAGGTTTCAGGAAGGGCTGAGCTTTAGCTCCTGTCACCCACTGTGGACAGGTGGGCTTTCTCTCTGTCATGCTAGCAGAGCACATGGAGACCGAGTGAGGGATCTGCTGTGGCAGGTGGCCAGAGCCCCAGGCCACCTTACGCACTGCTGACAGGCTTGGTTCTGATGCCTTTGCCCAACACGGACTAAGTGATAAAATACATATCAGGTTGGGCTAGCTGGTATTTTTCTCCTCATCTTTGTAATCAGGCATGATTGAAGAAGCACTAGGTAGCAGGTGGCCCACGCAGCGTCGCCAGCTGCACACGCTGTGCATGGGGTTCAAAAGTAGACATCAATAACCACTTGCTGAAAATTGGTTCAAAGTCCTTACCTGTCCCTTTAAGTTGCAATCATATTAATTTCATTTGTGTGTACCTTGGGTTGCAGAGATATGCTGCTTGATGATCCAGAAGGACTAGAATAAGTATGTAGGTATTCTTGTATGTATGCATTTATATTTATACACACATGCATGCATATAGACAGACATCATTTTTACATATATTCAGGTATATGTATATACACACATGCCTATGTACATATGTACACACATGTATGCATACGCACATATGCACACACATGTATGTTGTGTGTGTGTCCTTTCTCACAGAAACGGAATTATTTTAGTTTTTCACCTACAAAGCCAAAATGTACTGTCTCCACCTAGGACTAACTTCCTTCCTTCCTTCCTTCCTTCCTTCCTTCTTTCCTCCCCCCCCCCCACCTCTCTCTCTCTCTCTCTCTCTCTCTTTCTTTAAATTTTTGGCTTGGTTCTCACATGTATCGGTGTTCTGGGGAAGTTACACGTGCATCTGCCGCACAGAGAGGCTGGGTGTCCTCAGCCAGCCGGTTCGGAAGGCTCTGAGAAACGGGAGGTCAGGTAAGGAGAACCATTGTGTATTCTGATGCGTGTGTGTGACAGGTGTGGGCCTGTGATCTACACAAACGCGGGAGGAGAGGCAAGTGCATGTCCCCCAGTCACACGCGCCACTCTGAGATGATGGGTATGACTATGGCCCCAGGAGGGATGGCAATTCCTGTTATTTGTGCCCGACTGGAGTAATCTTTCAGCACCCTTACAGACGCTCCCAGGGTGTTATTCGGGGAAGCCTCCTGCTCGGTGTCTTGGACGTGGATTTCTAGCCCCACTAGGCCCGGAGAGAGTCAGAGCCTGAAGAGGGGGCGGGATTACCCTGTTTCTCTGACAATGGCTGCAGTGGAGCCCTTTGTCACTGCAAGTGCTTCCTAAGGACCCTCTCACCTTTTGTAGCTTCATTTTAAGGACAATTACTCTGTGGGTGAATTTAGGGAAAATATTCCCTCTGCAACCTAACGCAGCCTTGCTCTAAGCGTGAATCTGTCCGTGGTCGTGATGAGAAACAAAACTGTTCCCCAGCAGATTCTTCTAGTAAATCAAGAGCTACATCAATTCTCCGTGGGTTGGGGACTAACATTTCAGTCCGCAGTACATTTAAGGGAAGATATTGTATCAGTTTCATTTTTTTTTTTAGCTGCATACCACATAGTTTGAGGGGTCCCAGAGGCAGAAGGAAAGGTAGGTTTGGCTTCCTAATTACATTAGGGAGTATTCTGTGTGGCGCTGGGGCTCTGATTCCCTGTATGTGCTGCCACAGCACAAACAGGAGATTGCTTCTCCTATTTTTGAACCTTTTTAGCTTCTCTGTTTCGCTTTTCCCCTCTGGCACAGACAAAAGTCTTTGAGTTACTTGCTACTTAGACAAAATCTGAGAAGAATATGAATGGAACATAAACAGTGATTAAATTGTCGTGGTGGATTTAAGATGGTATTTATTTTCTATCTCTTAGTTTATACGTATCCTCATTTCTTTGTAATGAGAATATATGTTTGTTTTATAAACAGAAAAACTGATAAGTTTGGATCTCATTTGGAAAAATAAAAATTACATACTCTCTAATGTACACTCCACAAAGCACCTGGTTTGAACATCTCAAACTGCCTGTACTCTCTGAGTTCTCAGCAGTCGTCTGTTAGTAAAAATTAGACAGGGTCTTTAATGATCTCCTTCTCAGCAGGACAAAATGCACAGGACAGGGAATCCTTTGAAGACAGACTTCTTACGATTCTAACAGAGGCTGAAAATAAGGCAGCGGAAGTCAACGATTCTGTGGAAAACCAAGTCATCGAGTGATCAGCTGGGGAGTCCCTGGGGTCCAATTTCAATACAAATATCATCTTAACCCAGTAACGCTTTTTTTGAGCATGAGAGGTGACAAGTGTGGAATGCCACCCCTTCCTTTTCTGTGTATGACCAAATGCCAATGCCTATATCTTGATTTACAGCGATCATTTTTAATGCTATCATCAGGGCAACCTGAAAACAGAAATAACTTCATTCTATAATACTGAATAATAAAATGGTGATTTCCTGTGACCTCTTGAAGAATCAGAAAGTAGCTGCCGTGGGAGAGGAGAGAGCCTACTATTAGACTGGTGGAAGCCTGATGCAGGTTTCTAGTTAGTAACGGAACAGCATTGTGTGACTAAGAACTCATGCATTGAGTATGGTTATTTATTATGGCTTGTTTTATGAATTAACAAACCCACTTTCATATTATATTTCTATATTAATATTACATGCAATTTTTATTAATAGCTAATGATAGCTAAATTATAATAAAATAATAGCTAAAGTGTACTATAATCATAGTCCTTGATGCATGGATAAACTAGAAATACCCCAAAGTGAATAACTGAGCAGCTCTGCATATTGGGTCATGGGCATGGCATGCACTCCTTAGGAGGGGGGAGGGGTCTAAAATAAGTCTGCAGTGGGAGGAACAGATGACTGGCTGTCGGCAATGGCCAGGATTGAGAACACAGAAGAGTCAGGACTGGGAGAAATTGTTAATTGAGTTTTAGATGTCTTGAGTTCATGCATCTACGGGCCATCCAGGTAGACAGGTCTAGTACATTTTTGCACATAGGGGTCTAGAATTCAGGAAAGTTCTGGAATAGTAATAAATGCCTGTGGCTTATGGATCTGGAAATCCCTGTCTGATCTCGTTTGGACACGTGCGGAGTTCAGAGCGCTGTTTCTGACCTGGGATTCCAAGTATTAAGGCCAGATATCAATGAGACAAAAGCTAAGTTCTCAAGAGAGAGAATCTAAGTAGAAGTCAACATGGTTTAGTAATCCAAATCCAAAATGGCTGGGTACAGAATAAAAAAGCAAGACATGGAGCAAAAGTGGCAAAAAGAGGAGAGGCAGTGAAATGACAGACAGGAGGTAAGAGTTTGGAAAGTGATCCCAAGGAAGCAGAGCAAAGCCATAGTTGTTCTGTAGGACGTGCCTAGAGTTTTGGCCGTGGGTATGGAAAAGGGGTGTGTTAGTTTTCTGTGGTTGCTATAGCCAATTAGCACAAATATAATGGCTTAAAACAACACAAATTCATGATCTCACAGTTCTGGAGGTCAGAAAGTCTGAAATGGGTTTTGCACACTAACACCAGGGTGTTGACATACCTGCCTTCCTTTCGGAGGTTCTAAGGGAGACTCTTCCCCTGCAGCTCCAGCTTCTATAGGCTGCCCACCTTCTTGGCTCATGGTCCCTCCCGTCTTCAAAATACATCACCCCAGCCTCTGCTTTCATGGCCAAAATACCTTCCCTCACGCCTTACCTCCCTCTTACAAGGATTCTTGTGAAGACATTGAGCCCAATGTGGATAATTCTGATCTCAAGGTCATATACTCACATCTACAAATTCTTTTGTCATGTAAGACGACACATTCATAGGTTCTGGGGATTAGGTCCTGAGCATCTTTGGGGGAATAACTCTTCAGTCTACTCTAGCAATACAGAAGGAGTCTGGAAAATCCTGATCCCCATTCAGAGGCATTTCAGATTCAGGAAACCTTTCTTCTATAACATTAAGTTTTTACTTATTCAGTGAACAATATTGCATGTCAACTGCAGGTTACATATTTTGTACTTAGCTGCCATTTTGGAAATTTTCTTGGAGTAATTCAGGATATCATGGATATAAATTTTGTCCTTTATTATGGATATCAAATATCATACATTAAGCTATGAATTCAACTGAATACTCTGGAACAATTCAAAGCAAGACAAATATCCAGGAACACAAAAAGTAATTGAGATAACTTGTAAAACGTGAAAATAGACCAAAAGGAACTACCTCTAATGAGTAATTGTCTCATTAGAAACATGAGAATATAAACCATACTTTTGGTCCTTTCCTCTAATTCCCAAGCATTCTTTAATTTAAAAAATAATTTAAAACTGTTTTTAAAAAGCCGCATGCCGAAGAAGCCAGACGTGTCTGGCTCAGGGAAGAGAGGAAGGAATACATCACGAACGTCCAATGAGGAAAGGAGGTGAGATGATGGAGATGCAGCAGTGACAGAGTGTGGGAGTGAGACGGTCACTGATGATGGTGGTAGAGGAACAGTCTCCGGGGCGAGGTAGGAACGCCGTCAAGACACAGAGAAATTATGTTGGGGACCACAGGGACAACCGGTCGGAGGTCACTCGCTGGTGACAGAGGGAAGGATGAGAGCAAACCAGCATGGAAGCCGGAGAGCAGGAAAGCGAGTCAAGTGGGTTTTTTGTTTGTTGGGGGCGGGGGGGGGGGGGTGATTGTTTTGCTTATTTTGAGAGAAGAGAGGTGATTCTCAATTCTTACCAAAGCCCCTGGCAGAGCTGTGTAACAAGAGCACTGTGAACAGGCACTGTACGTTTTCCCAAGATGATACTCTTGCTGTCTTGCAGGAAAGAGAAGCAGTGCCTGGCAGTGGCATGAAGGTGAGAGTAGTCTCTCCTCTCCTTAACCACGGGAAAGACACTGCCATAGGAGGAGCCTGGGTGTGCTTGTTTTTAACAGGCATGCTTGGATCAGACGGTCTCTAATGATCATTTAAGCTGCAATATTTTACATCCACCTCTGAATCGCTAGCTGCATGTAAAAAGCCTAAGTTTCATCTTCTTATCAGAATGATTAGTGCAAACACAGTGGTGAAGAAAAGAGCCTGGGATTTGGTTTCAGTTGTCTGATTCCTAGGCGGGCCGGATAATTAGCTCCCTCCCCTGCAAGCGCTTTTAGGTAAGCAATTCAGCAACTGAAGGAAAAAATTGGTAATGCCAGAGAAGGTAGGACCATACATTCTCCCGCGGTACCGTCATCAGATGGTAAGTAAACACCACCCACTTAGGCAAGGATCAGAAATTACCATTAAGATTCCAATCCCTTTTCTTTCACGTCTTTAAAAAGAAATCAGCATGAAGAGAAAAATTAGGAGCGTGAAGGCGTGTGCTGAAGGATGCCTATTTTATCTTCCAGTTAAAGCAGGCCAAGGTGTTTTCTGAGGTGTACCCAGCTGAGGGCATGAAATTGTCAATCAGCAGGCACTTGCCACTATGACTTCAGGAGCACTAATGGGTATGTGGGCAGAGAGGGCATCCCATTGGGTACCTGGCAGAGTATGATGGCAGATGAGGGAGGGGTCAGAGAAAGGATAGAGGGAGAGAGATCAGTGGGATGATGAGAAGGCATTTGTCAAGATGCTTCTCCCAAAGAGAAAATTCTAGTGTCACACAAATAAAGGGAAGGAATTGTATGGGTGCACTGAAAACAGAAGGAATCTTAAGTTCGGTGTAATCAAGAACAGAGGTAACTAGAGTTCAAGAAGCAGCTGCTAAATTTTGAGTAATTACTCTGAGGGAGAGAGAATTTGCTATGATTTCTATTAAATATTATAAGAGAAGGAAGGAATGGTCGGGACGAGCAGACACACAGGGATGTCATTGGTCCTGAAGAAACAAAGCAGGAGAGAAAAATGAAATTGGGCTGTATCCTGTATCCACATCTGCATTAAACCATTTCCAATTCCTCTTGAAAAGAGATTAGAGTTGATAAGAGAGCCCTACTCTGTGATGTTTGATTGGGATCTGTCTGCATTCATGCTGGACTTAACTACATAGTAACTGTATAGTAAACTGTATACACTTTCTATAGTGGCAAAAAAAAGTCAGATATTTATGCTGACATTGTAAAACTCTCGAGTTTAATCATTCTCTGAATATGCAAATAGACGTATCTACAGCATTCCCTCACTTATCGTGGGTATTACATTCTAGAACCCCCGCAATAGGTGAAAATCTGCGAAGTAGGAACCTTGCATTTATTTTAGTATTTATATGTATTTTAAGGCTTTATAAACCCTTCCCACACACTTATAAACCATTCCCAGTCCCTTATTAACCTTTCCACACTTTTATAAACACTACTTATGTTCTTAAACATATTATACACTCTTAAACCTACGTAACTTTAACAACATATCTATTCAGTACCGCAAAATCCTGCGATATAGCAAAAAATCTGCAATAAATAATTAAATATAATGTTTTTAAAAATCCTGCGATACAGTGAGGCCGCGATAAGTGAACTGCAATATAGAGAGGGACTGCTGTATCCTTGGTGGAATTTGCAATGGACGGTTGTCCTTATTTTGATTTGGCAGCATGTCAAGATGAAACACACAATGGAGGGAAACAATTCCCAGAACAAATTCAAAGGTGCTGTGGAAGCAAGGAAAGGAAGGAAGGAAGGAAGGAAGGAAGGAAGGAAGGAAGGAAGGAAGGAAGGAAGGAAGAAAGAAAGAAAGAAAGAAAGAAAGAAAGAAAGAAAGAAAGAAAGAAAGAAAGAAAGAAAGAAAGAAAGAAAGAAGGGAAGAAAGAAAGAAAGAAGATATATGCCTAGTGTTGTCAACTCGGTTGCCTAAAATCCACCGCACCTAAGGCCCCAAACTGACTAACATAAGGGAACTCTCCTGACACATCAAAGGTGCTCTAAGCTCCTCTCCCAAAAGGAAGACACAACGTGTCCAGAAATCAGACCTAACGCTGAACTAAGGGAGGGTGGTGAATCGGCTGCAAAGGGTGAGGGTGAGATTTGGGAGCCTGCTCCTTGCATAACCAGTCCAGTTTTTAACCATACTCGATAAACCCACCTCCTGAGGAACCTGATGTGGTAAATTGAGCTCCAGTCCCTCAGTTGGTGCTAAGGTTGGCAGCACAAATCAATATGCTTCTCGTTAGCACTTCCCTAGGCAGACACACGGCTTTTGGCTATTTTTCCTCTGCTAAGTCAACTGTTTACCTCTTCGGTTGCCATTTCTCCTCCACTGTAGACTTCTACCCTGGTTTTCTTTGTCCTAAGGAGTCGGGACCATTTTGTGTTCCTTTATTCTGATGGGGTTGGAGGAGCAAGTGACGGTAAAGAATATACATAACCTACCATTTTAAGCCAGAAACTCCAAGATTGGATAACATTTCAATCGTGATGGGAAGCCTCCATCAGTTGAGAGTACAGAAGATGAGGGAAATAATCAATGGAATGAGGCCTTTTTGGAAGAAAATGGGAATGGGATCTAGAGACAAAGAGATAATCCGTCATCAAGAGAAAGGCCAGCTCTTGCGGGTGACCAGAAGGAAGGTGGGAAGAACTGGGTACACAGAGTGATAAACACGTGGTGGGGGGGTTGGGCTGAGAGGCCACGCCCTCCTGAGTGGCCCATTTCTTTGCTATAGGAAATATGTATTTTCTCATCCCCGGTGCCCACCCACCAATGTCGTTCCAGCTGCAGTTCATATTAAGGGTGACGGTTCTGAGAAGACTCTCTATTTAGTCTAAAAAAACTCTCCATTTTATCTGTGTTTGGTGAAGAATAGAGAAAAGAAGACAAAAAAGGAATTTATTACAGGCACTGCATACAAAATCCCACATGTACAAAAAACACATAGCATTCGGCCTTTGCCTTTAAAGTATTTTAAACCAGTGAAATTTAATTTTTTCCTTTATTTTTATTGCTTATTACAGATATCCTCATTATCATCCCTTTGTCCACCTTCCACCCTGACCTTGCCCCCCCGGCCCCTCTGGCCATCACCACACTGTTGTCTGTGTCTATGGGTGATGCATCTATGTTCTTGGGCCAATCCCTTCCCCTTCTTTCATTTAGTTCCCCTCACCCGCCCTTCCCCTCCCCTCCCCTTCCCCCTCCCCCTCCCCTCTAACAGCTGTCAGTCTGTTCCGTGTATCCATGCCTCTGCTTCTACCATGTTCGTAACATTTTGTTCACTAATTCTACCTATGATATAAAAAGACATAATGTGATAAATATTGATGGCAGAGGAATTTAGAGGGTGCCATCAAAATATAGAGGAGGACCCCCAATCCACCTGGAGCTCAGGTAAGATTCCTGGAGAAATGGGGGTCTCAGCTAAGTGTTAGATGATTCCAAGTTAGTCAAAGGTGGGAGGGGCAGACATTCCAGAAATAGGTGACAGAACAGCTAGTCTGTGGTCATGACAAAGATCCGGCTACATGGGATGAACCACAAGGCAGGAGACACAAGTGGGAGGTAGGGGAGTGGTCTTCACGGGGGCTACGACGTGCAAGGTCTAGATCATAGAGTCCGTTGGTGCTGCTTCAAGGAATTAAAGAAGACTGACATGGTCTGATTGAGATAGTAGAAACATCATGTAAGCCGCAAGGACTAAAGAGAGGGCAAAGCAGATTGGCAGACTGGCGGGGGTCAGTGAGGCTTGAACCAGGTGGGTGAAAGCAAGTGGGAATTGAGAAAGGATAAAGGGTGGTAACCACACCCAAACACTAGGCTGGAATCATCGCTCCACCCATCATCATTTGTGCAGAACAGCATTCAACCTCCTTCCTGCACAGCGGGACCACACTCTCTGCTCCGTGGTCATCCCGCGCGTTAGAGGAGACAGTCACCCAGCGAGCCTGACACAGGGCTTGTCACAGAAGCCATAGCTCATTCCCTTTCCTCACTCCATGTTGGTTGGTAACTTTCAGTTTTCCCTACTGTCTCTTCTTTGGTAGTTATTTTAGGACAGTTGAAATAATAGGTAAACATGCTTAGTGGATCTTCTTGCTTTAGATTAGTATGTACCACAGCCCATCCACTCATTGTTACACCATTTTAATGGACAAGTGTACACACACACACAGAATACAACTCACACACAAACAACACATCCCTTTCCTCCCTCACTTTTCTACCACATTCTCCATCGTCCATTACTCTTATCCTTCCTTTGCTGAGCCAAATCCCAAAGAGTTTTGAGAATTCCCAGAAATTCAAGATGTGTCAAAGATTTTTATGAAATGTACACATTCATTCAACTTCATTATTTGGAGCGCCTACTCTATGACATCAAAAGAGAAAACCCCTTGCCCGCCTGGAGCTTTGGAAGAGCTGGGAGATCAGAAGGCCTCTTGTTACACATGGGCCGTTTCAATCATTTGGAGGCAACATCTTCTAGGCTCTTCCCTGATGGCAGTGAGGTGACAGCTGCGACAGGGGTTGTTTACAGGTGTCGTTTTATTTTGCCAGTGGAATAGCATGATGGTTTCTCATAGTGTTACTCTAGAAACAACTGACAAAATATCCTCACTAAACCATGCTGCCCTTCTATATGCGGGCTTCCCTGATGCCTGAAAGGCAAGAGCTCTCAAGCCATATCGAATGGAAAACATGCTCTCTCTTTTAGAATTAGATGCAGATCCAAAAATCGTCTTCCTCCAGTGGGACAAGACTTGTCACAAACAGCCTGGATTTATAGGTGCTCTTCTGCAGCAGAAATCGTTTCACCTTTTGAGGTAACCTTTACAGAATCATAAAATCAATCAATTTTATTGGACATCCAAATCGGAGCTCTGCCCTAAATAGATTGCTAGCACTTTTCACGGAGAAGAACACAGAGGGGAGGAATGTCCCCAGGGCTTGGTGGAAGAGGACACTGGGACGAGAGCAGGGCTGTTGGGAGTCCACACAGTTGCCTATGTGTCTGGCAGTGCCCCGAGTGCTCTGGGCTCACTGCCTGTGACCCTGGATGTCACAAAAATAAGCTTTCTGCCCTCATCCTGGATCAGGCCAATCAAAGCAAAGGGGGAATCTAAAAATGAGCTGCAGACAGGTTGATTCTCCTCTCTATTCGGTTTGGTTTGGTGTCCGTAGGAATCTGTGCAAACTTGTCTGGAGGGAAAGGGGGGCCATTCTAGCTGTATTCTCTGTAGACAGATGGCCTATTTTTGGCTTCCTAAGTTCCAGACTCTAAATGATTCATATGGTGATGACTTCCAGAAAGGGGTGTGAAGTATGCAAATTGTGTGTGTGTGTGTGTAGTGTAGTGTACTGTTTGTACACATGAATAAATTTAGGTAATTTCAAAGAAAATTTTATAGTTCTAGTGATTTTGCAAAGTTATCTTTAAAGGTATTGGTTATGCTGAGAAAGTAACCTAACAGGGGTGATCAGCAAGGCTTCTGTCAAGAGGGTGTCTGGTTTCAGATGCCAATTCTTTAACTTAAAAGCTGTGTGACATTTTGCAAGATCCTTAACGAGTCTGTGTTTCAGTTTCCTCAATTACAATAATGGCATCTAGTGTATTTGTGAGTATTAAATGAGATAATATATGAGCATGACTGGTGTCTGGCTTATGATGAGTGCTAAGTGTTTATGTATTAACGATTATTATAATTAACTGGGCATGCTGGAACTGGGGAGAAAACCCTTCCAGCTCCTTCACTATACAAGCTTCAGCAAGTTACTTACTCATCCTGGGAATAATTACATCTCATAATTATTACTAGGAGTTCTAATTGAAATAGCACATGCCAAGCACCTAGCATGACGGCCGGTTCATAGTTGGTACTCAATAAATGTGAGTGATAATTATTAGTATCATTCACACACACGCGCTCTCAATATCATCACAAACCTGTATGTAACTCTTAACTGTCCTCTAGCACTCAGAATTCAGGGTGAACTCAGGCAAGTAAGGAAACTGACATCCTAATCCCAGAATAGTATCCCAAATGTGTGTAGTGTCAGAATGACCAGAACAGCCACTGTGCAAATGATGAGAACTTCAGCCTTGGAGTTTAACGACTTAGGCAGCTGTTAGGATGTGGTGGCAAAGTAAGGAAAGAACAATCAGATGCTTCTTTATTAGCAATTAAATTTCTTTCCAAAATGTGCTCATTGGAGCCATCTCATTGGGATTAAGTCGCTAAGTTTTATGCACCATATGAGTCCCCTGTTGAGTGGCTACAATGTGGCAGCCTGTGCAGGGAAATAACCTCCCAGAACACCACCCGGTCGACAGCCCAGTAAAAAAGGGGAACTCCTTCTTCCCAAGCAAGGACCAGATAAAGTTCGTAAAGGGTGGTCCCCATCGGATCCGGGAGGGAGGGCACGCTGCAGGAGCAGCGTGAAGGGAAGGCTATTGGTCCTGTTATTAGACTTTCTAACTTGACCTTTCGCATACGAACCATAAACCCCAGGAAAGATGGGAAACTTCAAATGCGAAAGACAACTGCGTGGTCATTTTGCATTCAGGGTGCCACTTAGCGACAGAAAAAGCTTTCAAAATACAGTAAAGCCCTTGGCATCAGCCAGCTTGAGTTTTCTCAGAACACTATGAGAGCGGAGAGGTCTTGCTTTTGCAAAATAGCCAGCCTAATTTACCTCTGGTGGAGGGCATTTGGGGAAGCGCCCAAACGCGGAGAGTCAGAAATGAAACCATCGTATTGTGTGCGTGTGTGCACTTACTGACTGGTTTTTAGAGCAGCAGTAGGTTCACAGCAAAATTGAAGGGAAGGTACGGAGATTTCCCATACACTCCCTACTTGCACACACACATGCCCCCCCCCCATTATCAGCGCCCCTCCACTGGAGGGGTACATTTGTTACAGTTGGTGAACTTCCATCGACACACCTTTACCCCCCTACGTCCATAGGTGTCCCGTCTGTGGGTCTGGACAAATGTGTGTTGACAGGAATCTACCCTAATAGTGTCACACTGAGTAGCTTCCCTGCCCTAAAATATCCTTTGTGTTTCACCTGTTCATCTCTGCCCCTTCTCCACCTGTTACCAACCAGCACCTGGGGTCCTGCCACCTGCCGCCACCCTCTAGGCAAAATTCTAGTGGCAAAGGTTTGGTGGTAAAGGAAAGGAGTCTTTATTCAAAAGCTTCACAATTTTGAAATAACAGCGTTCCACATGTGTTAAGTCATTAGGACAATCAATTAAAGCGAATCTCTGTCACTCTTTTGTTATAGGTTTAATCACTTAAGCCTATCAATTCAGGCTAAACTCTTTAACACCTGAGTTCTCCTAGCATTTCTCCTTGTTTTTAGTTATTTTATTTCTATAGGGTTAAATTTGAACAACATAAGATACAAAAGCTACCCAATTCCGGAAGAATGGCGGGCTTCTGCCTCAGAGCCTGTCCCCTCTAGAGCAACCGAAGAATAAACCTGCCCCCCTCTGCCAGCCCAGCCTGACCCTAGGCTGTGCCTGGAGCTCCTTCCCACCCAAAATACCATCTGTTGGGAAATGCAGGCAGCTGCAGCACCATCATCCAGGCATCTTCAAGGAAGAGAGCCCAAGAGCCCGAGAGTGTTTCTTTTTTTTTTTTCCTCCACTTCTTAGTGAAGATTTTATTTACTTATTTTTAGAGGGAGGGGAAAGGAGGGAGAAAGAGAGGGAGAGAAACATGTTGTGTGAGAGAAACAGCAATGGACTGCTTGCGTCTCTCACACCACACCCCTAGCTGGGGACCTGGCCCGCCACCCAGGCCTGTGCCCTGACTGGGAATCCAAATGGCAACCTTTGGTCTGCAGGCCAGCGCTCAATCCACTGAGCCACACCAGCCAGGGTGAGAGTGCTTCTTTTATTTCAAATCTTCATGCCCATAACTCCCTGTTCTCTGGAGGCCTCGAGCTTCTCAGCCAATCCCGGCCTAGGCTGCTTACCATTTATCTGCCCTTCGATTCTAAAAGATGACTTTGATGGATCAGTACTGTCTTGATTATTGTAGCTTTATAGTAAGTTTTGAAGTCATGCAGTGTTAGTCCTCCACATGTCTGACCTTCTCCCTTACTGTTACCTTGGCTGCTTTGGGTTTTTCGCCTCTTCATGTAAACTTTAGAGTCAGGTGTCAATATTCACAACATGACTTCCTGAGATTTTGATGGTATTGCATTGAATCCAGGGATCAAGTTCCGAAGAGCTGATATCTTCTCAATCCTGAGTCTTCCTACCTAAACATGGATTATTTCATAATTTACTTAGTTCTTCTTTGATTTTATTTACTGAGTTTTGTAGTTTTCTTCATATAAATCTGGTACATATTTTGTTAGATTTATACCTACGTATTGCATTTTGGGGGATGCTAATTTAAACAGTGTTGTTTTTAGGTTCAAATTCCACTTGTTTGTTACTGGTCCATAGAAAACTGATTGACCTTGGCATGGTAGCTTTGTATCCTGCAACCTTGCTGCAATCACTCATTCATTCCAAGAGTCTGTTTTTATCCATTCTTTTAGATTTTCTACATAGACAATGATGTCATCTGTGAACTGAGACAATTTCATTTCTTCCTTCGCAACTGCTATACCTTTAAGTTCCTTTCCTTGTATTACTGTATTAGGTAGAACTACCAATACAGTGTGGAACAGGAGTGCTAAGAGGGCCCACTGTTGCCTGGTAACTTATCTTAGTTTCTTATCTTAAGTATGATGTGAGCTGTAGGTTTCTTTGTAGATATTCCTTTTTGAGTTGAAAAAGCTTTCTCTCTACTCATAGTTTACCAGGAGGGTTTAAAAAAAAAAAGTCATGAAAACCATCATCTTTTAAAACATCTCTAGTTTACCACTGTACCCCACTGTTGCATTACTTTGTGTTTTGATCAACTGTTTGGGATTATTAATGAAAGAACATAAAAGCACCTGAGAAAACTACCCTATTTCATTTGGTAACGTAGTGTCTGATAAGAACCACAGGAATATGGGTGTTAAGTAAGAACTCTCTGGAGTTATTAAGCATTCAACAGTCTGACCTAGATACATTTATGATCAAAAGTCATTGGTCACTGAAATGGCCATATCAAGGGACGTGGCCTAGAGGGCAGGTTGTAGGCGGCCTGCACCAGCCTGAGAGGAGTCCAGAAATGAGAGGTCATGCGGCTGAGGGCAGAGTAAATAAACTTGGTCCTCAAAGGACAAGGCTTCACATCTGGGCTGCAGTATTTTCTGTCTTTAGTGTTTGGGGACAAATCCTTTAATCTGCCTGAGGTTCAATAACCTCCTCTGTGACCCAGTGAGAATAGAAAAGAGCTCCCCAAGGGGCTGCCGGGAGATCAAATAAGACAATGCATGAAAACAAGCACTTTGTAACTTGCTTAAGTGCCATAGAAATGTTACTGAGTCTATTGTTTCTGTAAAGCGTGACTTCGCACTCCTGGAGAGAACACTGACCACCTTCTGTTCTAAATCGGTGGGGAGAGGAAATTGAGGCTCTGAGCTGTTTTATGTTTGCAGGATACTGAGGTCCTTCATTAGGATTATCCAATTCGTCAAACACTTACCATGCGCCTGCTATTTAAGCGCTTGACAAGGAGGCATCAGAAAATAAAACATTAAAAAACCCGTGCCTTCATGAAGTTTCCTTTCTAGGAGGAGCACAGGATGACAAAGTAAGAAATTATATCAAACACGAGAAGATGGCAAGTTCAATGGGGGAAGGAAAGTAGGACGAGGAGATGCAGAGGGGCACGCGACGCTTACAGAAGATTCCTAGCCTCTTTTGTTTACACAGTATCTGTTCTTTTTTCTTCACTTTTCATTTGTTGACAATTCTCAGGAACCACAAGGGAAATACAGTTAATTTGGGGATTGTGTTTGACTAGAGTTGAAGTTGATGTTTTAAAACGTCTGGAACAATTGTTATTTTTTAAATGAAAGCATACACCAACACAAGTTTTTGAGCCTCTCTCTTTTTTTCCTCCCTGCCACAGTGTATGCTAATGGGGCAAGAAATTAGTCAGCCTGGAGTTTGACAAATATATATGTTAAGGGACAAACGAGACACTTTCTGAGTCATCGTAGGGTGCACTCATTCCGCAGACCTCGTTCCCTGTTTTCAGAAAGGTCTGCTCCTTGGGAAACATAGAGCTCTGTAAGGATAGGAACAACATTACTTCTAAGCTCACGTCTGTGATTCATATAAGAATGAAGCCTTTTAGTCACTACCCAGCTTTATGATTAAATACAAAATTCAGCTGTAATGTGTCTAACTTTGTTAAAGAAGCTGGCTTATAAAAATATAAAATATAATGCATGAATCCATTTTGAGCTTAATTCTACTTTTTGAAAATAATACAATACAGACCTTGACAGATGAAAAGTAATTTATTCCCTAGAGTGTTGTGTTTTCTGAGTGTGGGTGTTTGTTTGTCTGTGTTTGCTTCATTCCCTTTACCTTTGAGGTTCTCCTCTAAGAATTTCTCCTTTCTGGTTTTTCTGTTTTAGATCCACCCTTGGAAAAAAAAATAACTGATCACTAATGGGAACACTGGAGCACACGGATGCTGCAGTAAGATGCAGTTCCGACAAGGATTCAATTTACTTAACTCTTTAAATAAAGGTACTCTTGTATATATGTTCTCTTTGACTTATTTTGTTATTTTGATTATTGCCGTAATTCCCGAGGTTTCAAATAGACTGATTCTTTACTATTTAATCCTATGAATAACTATTCTTAACATAGAGGTATTTTAATATTAATTGGTTTTGATATATTAAATACTATTAAATATATTAATAAATATTTCAATATTCATTTATGCATTAATTCAACACACATTATTGGGAACTTACTCTGTGTTGGGGAATAGTCAAGGCATTCTCTTATCCCAACTTTGTAAGCTGGTAGCAGAGCCCAATAAGGAGAATCAGGGAAGAACAAGACTTTCAGGGTACTGCATCCTTCAGGTTGCTGGGGGTCCCCTTGCCCTGCCTGCTGCAGTCAGAATTACCCAGAAGATGAAAATATTGAGGCAGCATGTGGTTGTCTCACATCTTATCTACCTGTTTTGTCCACATCTGAAACTGAGGTCAAGATGAAAAGCATCCACTATTACAAGAACATGAACATGTTACTAGGCTCTCTAAGAGGATTTTTGCATTCTTATAATTTATGTGCTGTCTGATATTATTTAATTAGGGAGGAAGCATCCTAAACAATACATCTAAGTTAAAAAATCACCATGTCTCCCCCTAATATGAATATGTATTGTCTTTAACCAACATGAAATACTATTTTCATATTCCAAAGAGACTCATGCAATGTTTTCTCCATTCTTGTCAGATCTCTAACAAACTGTTACTTCATGTTTACATAGCAGGCATTCCCTGTGATGAGAAAGAATTTCTAGTTAGTTTCTTGTCTTAAAACACTGATAAACAGCAGCCATAGGGGGAGGGGCAAGAACAATTTCAATGATACGGGAAGTCTACCCAAAGTAATAGGTTACAGTTCCCCAGTTGGGGGACAGACTTCAAGGCTTTTGATACCCAAAGGCGGGCTCTATATGTCATGTAAAATATGAGTTATATAAAGAGAAAATAATATTAGACATGGTGGTATATTTTTAAAGCACATGCTTCTTTGCTTAAATACATACATTACATGGTGTTTAAATTCCAAATTCTGATAAACAGCATCCTTCCTAGGGAAATGTCCTAGTGTTGGTGAGCTGTGGGCACTCAGATGTCTATCTTTTGTTTGTTTCTATTGGTGAGGAGGTGTCACTCTTTGCTTTTCAAAGTTTGTATTATTAAGACATTTAAAATTTGTTTTTCTAGGAATACGTCTATATTCCAATTTTAAATATGCTTTTCAAACTACTCATGTACCCAAACCTTCCAACTGAAATTCTGATTCACTCTCTCTTCCTCTGAATAATTAATTCAGAAACAAAGGATTCACAAGAGACACTGGAAAAATAATGTCAGGAAGATTTTTTAAATTTTTTGAGAAAAAGTAGCTTCTTCTGGGTCAGTGCTTTAGATAATAGAGTTTAACTGTGGCACAGATAGAGAAGAAATGTAATCGCAAAGCCCCAATTAAATTAAGGTGACATTTCTCCTTTTTAAGGGATTATGGTAAAAACATTCCCTTCTCCTCTCCCTCTAGGCTGTGTATTTGCCTCACCCCTTAGAGTGTATTTTGGAAATGGAAATTGTTTTCGTTTCCTACCTGTGGGAGGTAATGAGAGCTGCCTGATTCTGCCCCCAGGAGGCTCACACTAGACCAAGGAGACCTGTCACAAGGCACCCCTCAGGGGTGGCATTAGAACTGGGGTTCCCTGGAACTAAGAAGCATTCTTCCCCTTGGCATTATTTAGAAACAGGGCAAATTCATGACCTGCTTTTCAATTGTAAAAAGTCATCTAAATTTGACTCTCTGTAAAAGAGGGAGAATCTAAAAATTAATGCAGTACTGTAAAAAACTCCCGTTAGGCTACAGCACAATAGGAGTATTTGCAACCTTATTTTCAGCCTTCCCTTTGTACTGCGGCTGCTACCTCACCAAACCTTGTAAGTATTTCCATTTTTTTTCTTCTTGCATGAACCTTGTCAATTGCTCATTCTGTATTCGTTAAGCACCTCTGGGTGCCAGGCACTGTGCTGAGTGCTAATTAATATTGGCAGGGTAGCAGTGCTTGAGAAGTCACAAGTTAGTTAGTTGTACAGATGGGCATATAAATCCTAACTATGCACTGTGATGAGTCCCTCAGTAAAGAGCTATATCCCAGTTGAGGAAACACCAACAGACTGCTGGGATGTCTTGTGAATGGTCACTGTATGGGTTTCCTTGGGTTGTCATAGCAACGACCACAAACTGGGTGGCTTAAAGCAATCCAATTTACTCTCTCACTGTTCTGTAGGCCGGAAGTCCAAGATCAAGGTATCAAATGCAGGACCATGCTCTTTCTGAAGGCTCTAGGGGAGAGTCTGTTCCATGCCTTTCTCTTAGTGTCTTGGCTGTCAATAGTCCTTGATGTTCCTTGGGCTGTAGATGCATCTCTCTCATCTCTGCCTCCACCGTCACGTGACCATCTTCCCTCTGTGCCCCTGTGTCTTCTCAAGCATTCTCTACTTTCTGCGTCTGTTTGTGTCTCTTTTTTATGATACGGATGCCGGCCATATTGGATCGGTGCCCACTCTACTCCACTACGACCTCATCTTAACTAATTACATCAGCAATGACCCTATGTCCAAAGGAGATCACATTCTGTGATACTGGAGGTAGCGCTTTGATAGGCAGTTAATTCCTTCATGGAGAGGGTGAAAACGGATCTGCACCCTGATGGGTGAGTAGGATTTGTCAAGAGAGAGGAAATGGTGTGTGGTGTGTGTGTGTGTGAAGGGGAGTACACATGTGTGTTAGTGATGATAGACACACCAGGCAATGACAGCTCCATCAGCAGGAATAATTTGTTTACGATAATAGTATCAGATGAGTCCATGGTGCCCCCTCAGACCCGGGCAAGAATGATGTGGCATGGGTCCCACACTTCTGAGTCACTGCAACGCAAAACATTTCCCCCCTCAATCTAAAAGAAGTTGTTTGGTTTTTTTTGCAAAGGGTTGACCAGTTGAGCAAATAGGAATTACCTGAATAGGGTGCAGGAAGCCACCTGGCCCCAGGCCAGGGTGGGGGTGTTGGTTGCTGGGAGTGTGTAAGGGTGTGCGGGGGAGGAGAGCAGAGGAAGAATGGGTGCTTTTGTTTAAAGTTGGCCATGCAAATTACCCGGGTGGGCGTTGACGCAAACGGTTTCTCTCATAACTGCAATATGTATCCCCACCCCACCCAAGTGGTAAAATTCCATGAGGTTTTTAGAATTGCCTGATTTGGAATCCTGAGCCGGAAACATGAGATGGGGAGATGGGGCACCTGCCTGGCCTGGCACCACCTCGCCATATTGCAGGTCAAAAGCCCGCTTCCCAGATTTGACGAGTCTTCTACCATTGGGGAGTCTTGTGCTAGACCAGCCCCGGCCTGTCCCAGCCCAGCAGATGTGTCCCATGTCCCTCTCAGGCTCCCACAGGGCAGGGCTGCCTTGGGGGCGACATGGCCCCCTGAGTCACCAGGAAGGCACTTTATCTTGTACAAATGTCAATGCTTGGTGTCTGGCCCTCCAACTGTCCCCCTGTCTCGGCTCCCACATGCTATGGCCCGGAGGTGAAAAAGGGAAGGTGGGTCCTGGTCATGAAAGACACAGACAGACAGGTACATGCCTTTGTGTGATGCTCCTTCTGCACATTGCTTTGTTCTCCCCTCCAACCTTCAAGCACAGAGAGTGAGCTTGGTTGTGGTTTTGTTGGCGCGGTGATGGCTGGAGGTGGGGGTCCATAAATCTGATCCGCCTGCTATGGAAGGCGGGGCACGCTCTGGTGGGCAAAGGAAATGACCTTCCCTGCCTCTCCGGCTGAACATCCAAACCCCCCAGCTGGAAGCCCAGGCTTCTCCCCACCTCTATTTCTCACCATCTTGTTTTTCTTCTACTTTTCTCATTAAAATAATTTTATTGTTGTTGAATGGCAGTTGTCCCAGTTTTTCCCCCATTGCTCTCCCTTGCCCTGCCCACCCCCCACCTCCCACAGACAGTCCCCACCCAGTTGTCCATGTCTGTGGGTCCCTTATACTTGTTCCTTGCCTAGACCCTTCTTCTTTCCCGTTACCCCCCTCCCTTCTCCCCTCTCCCTTCCGGTCGCTGTCAGTTTGTTCCTTATTTCCATGTCACTGGTTCTATTTTGCTCATTAGTTTTTGCTCATTGGGTTCCGCTTACAGGTGAGATCATATGGTATTCGCCTGGTTTATTGCACTGAGCATCATGCTCTCCAGGTCTGTCCGCGCTGCCGCCATCTTTCCCCAAATGCCCCGACTCTCCTCTCTCGCCCTCCCTATCGGAAGTCTTCTCGGGCCCCCCACATCTCGGCTAAGTATTAAGAACAAACCTTTTCTTACGTTAGATCCTAAAAATAAATTAGGAAGGTTGCCTGGGTTTACACTCCTGCAAACAACACGCCAAGGTCAGTGCACGCACCCCATCCCGCCTGAGCCCGCGAGGAGACGCTGGGCTGCACCATGTCTTTTTCCTTCCTTAGCGACGGTCCTGACTTTGGGCCGAGGATGGAGAAAGAACAGTGAGGAGCGCAAGATATTCATCTGTTGCAGGGTTTCAGGACCTGCCCCTGACAGTTTCATAATTCTCTAAAGCCGCCAGCAGCAGCAGCTGCAGGCATAAGACAAAGAAACCTACGGATATGATGTCCATATTAGAAGGAACGGTATTCAGTGGGAAATACACTCGCCTTCCACATTGGAGCATTTCTCTGCGAGAACTCACACAGGAGCCGCTGCTTATGTACCAAACACTTTCACTTATCCAAGGTTGGAGCCCAGTAAACAATCTGTTCCCTCTGCTCCGGCCCTTCCTTTTATTCTGAGGTTTTGTTGGCGGTAATAGAGCTCTGTTCTACATATACCTCAGGCCCTGTATCCTTCTGTTAAAATATAGGGCTTTTATATTTTTAAAAAATTACTCATTGTATTAAAAACTGGATCCCAAACACCATGCAAATGTGTCTACCAATTCCAACTAATTTTTATAGCTTGGGGCAACTGAAGACCTGGGAAGTACTCATTTGTCAGCTGCTAACAGGTTCCTGGTTCTCTCGGGAATGTTTCTATTCTCTCAGTGTAATGAGTGTAACGACAGCATTCACGGCCATGTAGACTACGCTCTTCCATTATAAATGCATTTCGAGGTGATGCTTAAGCTTACTTGTCCTTTCATAAAAATATTACATTTATAATGCTTAATTATAATGAAAACTCATAACTGTTTGTATAAGTTCTGCCCTAAACTATTGGAACGCAGGATGTTACTTAAGTAAAAGTAGTAAAAGTCACTACAGTAGCTGAAAGTTCCAACCTGACCTAGGAAGTTCAGACCTTAGGATGTGACCCAGTTGTGGGGCCCATGCGAAGACCGTCTTCACCCTCTATGGGGAGGTACGATTTCGCTGCAAAAGGAGTTGCGATGATGATTATAATGAACAAGGACCCGAAAGTCTCTGTGGAGGTGGATGGGCAAAGGAAAATGCTGGATTCTTGAAAACCAAAGAGCGAAGTCCAGCCGGATGTTGTTTCAATGCCAATGCCACTGAAGTTCATCTGCGCTGGCTTCGGTGAAAGACACCGTTCTAACCGGTGCTTCTCCAGCTTGACTATGCATATGAATCAGCTGGGGATTGTGTTAAAAAGAAGATGGAGGGTTTGAGATCCCCTGTTTCTAAAATCTCCCAGGTGAGCTGCTGCTGCTGTCCGTGAACCACAATTTGAGTAACAAGGTCCAACACATGCCTTCCAACAAACCACAGAAAGCCTTCTCTTCAATCTCGGACAAAACGTTGCATGACCTTCTCCGTCTCCATTGAAACTTAGGTGCCAATGGCCTCTTCACTTTTGCCTAAACTACAATGTCAGGGAAAAAAATAGGTTTAAAAAAAGACATCAGCCATGGTTGAGCAAAATCAAAGAAATCCCCCGTCACAGGCTCGATGACCAATCACTGGCTGTATCCATGCTAATAAGAGTGTTTGGAAAGCAGCGATTCCCAATTCTCATTCCATCATTATTGAAAGCCAGTGTCGGGAAGTATGGCGAGCTGAGCTCTGAGGAGCAGAGAGGCAGCCTCTCGGGCCACGGAGGGAGCCTCAGTGCAGCAGGCAGGGAGATACTGGCCCGCCAGTGCCACGCAACTCACCAACACCCACCTCACGGTGCCCTCGGAGCAACTGGGAGGGCACATCCACGCTCGGAGAAGAAATGGGGGCTGAGAAGCCTCTTAAGAAGATTGTTATTGCCTCATAAATTATATTCCGTAAATACCATGGTCTGAACACTGCCTTGAGTTACTCATCTACAAAACCAAGGGAGTTAAGTGCAGGAATCCAAAAGAGAATTGATGAATCCAATATTTTCCATTTTCAAAAGATGCCTTTATATTGGCCATATCCCTTGGAAGCATATTTCTGGGCTCACCTGCCTAGTTGTGCCTGTCTCTCTGTGTGTGTGTGAAGATGCCTCACCATCAAGCTACCGAAATTAGTGCCACCTCATTTTCCACGCTGATTTAAGAGAGTTATTCAGTGCAAACTAAAGGCAATGAGAAACAAAGAAATGTCTGCTCTTTATTGTGAGTAAGCAGAAGTCATCCTGTCTGGGGAGCATCTACATTTTTTCCTACCTTGAGGGACTATATTTATTCCTCAGTGAAAGCAATCTGAGGTTTATTGGCAGGGGGCATGGGCTGGAGGGGCGGGGCTCTTCTTGCCTTTTGCAGTGAGTGTAGGAGTAGCCGGCCCAGCAAGGTGAGCTAAATGCAGTTTGGAATTTCCTGACAGCTCAGCTTAAATCACACAACTGACTTTAGAGACAACTGTTTACTTCCAGAGGACTCTTCCATTCCAGAGTTAATGTCAAAACTGAGACCTGTCCCTTAACAGATATACTGTCATTTAGACAGAAACAAACAAACAAACAAACAAAAAAGTACTCTTCCTTCACAGCAAATACAATGACGTTAGATTTAAATGGGGTGAGAAAGAGTGGAACAGAACTTGATTTTGGTCAGAAAGTTCTTTACAACCTGGATCAAAATATATATGTATAATTGATTAAGAGAATAACCTGGGATGAGTGCACAGAAAGTGTGTCTAACTCAAATGAAAATAGCTAAAAACTATCCTGAAGTACATGTGTGTAATTGTCCCATGGTTCTCTGAGAGCTAAACCAAGGAAACAGAGGGCTCTAAAAATGAGCCCTTTTTTAAAAAATGTGTGCCCCCTGGGAGACGAGGCTCATCTCAAAATTATTTATAGAAGCTCAAAGGGCTAAAATAACCATGACTGCATAGGAGCCATAGAAACAGATGTGTCCAGGGATTTCCTTTTTTGGAATCAACACAACCTAATTATACAGTCTCCAATGTATGGTCCCTCTGCTCTTAGAACTACCTTCTTAATAAGCCAAGTTAAATTTCAGATGAATCAGCTCATCCATCCATCCATCCACTCATCCATCATCCATTCACCCTTCCACCATTTATTTATGCAAGAAACATTTACATGGTACCAATCATGTGCCAAGGACTCTATTAGAAATTAGGGATAAAAGGGGAACAAGACACACATCTCTTGTATGTGCTCTTCCTTGCTACTTCTAGACAGACTTAGTTGCTCCCTCTTCAGCACTGCTTAATGCTAATCCGTATGCTTAAGAACTCAACCAGGTGAAAAATAGGGTTAACATCTTCTTGTGAAAACTAAAAGCCTTTTCTAAGATTCTTATGAGAATTAGAAGGCCCATCTACAATAGTTTTTTTTTTACACTTTTAGTTCCCTTTTATGACTGTGGGTTCCAGGAGGAAGGCACTGCCCATTTTACTACCAGGTCTCCCAGTTTCTAGATGCATTAGACACAAATATGGAGTGAAGAAAGGGAGGGATGCCTTTGACTCCTGAGCATACTGCACAGTCTGGCACACAGTCTTTACCCTCCGGGAATATTAACCATGTAAAACAATGCACAGAGTCAACATCTAGGGAATCAGGCAGACATGGAAATTGATCATTAGAGTTTGGTTATGTCCCTTCTCCATAGAAGTGTGACGAAGATAGTCAGAGCCCATAGGAGAAATTCATAGGCAAAATATATCTGGAAGTCATAACATGGGCAAGTTATGTAGTAGGAAATCTCATGGTAAGTTGGTCATGGTCAAGGTGTTGGTCACTCTGTTGCCACCCCATTACATATGGGCACTGGACCTCTGGGGTTGAGCATAATACTTTCTGGTTTGCTCCTGCCAGGAATATATACTATCCTTTGTTCCAATCACAAGATGCATGGGCATTCACAAGTAGTTCTAGTTTTATTAATGGCCTCCTGTTTTCTCTAAATATAATCATTTTCTTTCTTGTTTTATATTTACTTTTTAATCAAAGTTATATCTTCAGGGCATTAAAATAATATTTTTTTTCTACATGGCTCATTAAAAAAAATCCCTGTAATCTCTTCTTACTTGCCTCCCCACCAGTTTAACTTTGAATTATTTCTATTGATAATTTCTTTTGCTTATACTTACAAATGATTTACGTATACTGTTTCTGCTATTTTTTTTAGTTCTCTGTAGAAGACTAGAATTAGTGTTTTAGTCCTTCCCCTCACAGCACGAGCATACACACACACACACACACACACACACACACACACACATACACACACACACATTCCCCTCCCCATATTCTTCCTATACAATTATATTACAATATTGGTTTGGATCAATTTTACAGTGCTCTGAGGTGGAAGGACACTATTTGCAGCTGAACCATGTAGTGAATTATTATTAAATTTCCTTTCCTGTGCTAATGTCTCCAGTGTTAGTAATGATTTCCTTTTTTCCTCCTTCGGTAGATGGAGTTGCTTAGTTTTCTAGTTACCTGTTACTAATTAACCCCCAAACTCTTTACCATAAATACGAATTTCCTCTTAACAGCCACATACATTTGGTACACCTTTGAGTCTTCTTTTTGAGACATCCTGCAAAGCCCTCTGCCTTTTTGCTCCAATCCAGAGTTAACATTTTTTAGATTTACTGCTGAGATGTCCTCCTGGGATCTCTCTTCACTATCATCCTTTGGGATTCCCTTGGCTACTCTTTGTGTTTGGTTACTTGTTTCCAGGACCTAATATATTACTGCCTTGTTTTAGAGGGTTTCCTCCTCCAGTAGCTTTCTGGAAAAAGGTGCAAGAAAGAAAGATTTTTGGACCTTGAATGTCTTTATTTTATCCTCTCACTTAATTGATGGTGTGACTGGGTATAGATTATTAGATTGGAAACCATATTCCCCTCAGAAGTTTGAAGGCAGGCATGGATCATTTATTTCTACTTTATAGTATGGTATGGAGAAGTTCAGTGCTATTCTGAATCTTGATCTTTGGTTTTTACTTCCTGAGAGCTTTACGACATTTTTTTTTTTTTGTCTCTAGTGTTCTGAAATTTAACAATGATGTATGTGGGCTTGGGCCATTTAAACCATTTTTCTCACTCTTAGAAATCCAGTTAATGTGGAAACTCATGCAGTACTTCATTCAGGAAATTTTATTCGTAGCCTTACTTGGATAAATTTCTCCTATCTATTTTCTCTCTTTTTTTCTTTATGAAACTCCTATTATATGATTTTGGATCTCTTGGATAATAATCTATTTAAATATATTTTTCTCTTGAGACTTCCGGCCAAGATGGCGGCAAAGGTAAACACACTTCATCTCCTTCCACAACCATAAGAAGGATTAAATCTACCTCAAAACAAAAAGCAACCATATCTACCAGAAAATCAAACTGTATGGAAGTCCAACAAAAGTATAAAGAAGTAATACTCATCCAGACAGGTAGGAGAGGTGGAGCCAGGGGACTTGGGCAGAGCCAGGGAGCTGGGGCAGAGAGGACATGCTGTGGTGGTTGTGGCAATGGCAGCAAGGCAGTGGTGGTGGCTGGCCACCAGAAAAAGCATTCACACATTATAAAAGCCAGGAAGGACACCTGGGGAGCCACCCCAGTCCCAGGGCAGACAGCACAGCTCATG
Source organism: Furipterus horrens (assembly GCF_987537825.1). Taxonomy (NCBI): domain Eukaryota; kingdom Metazoa; phylum Chordata; class Mammalia; order Chiroptera; family Furipteridae; genus Furipterus; species Furipterus horrens. The sequence goes on from NW_028327182.1 coordinate 5,959,950, forward strand.
GTTCCAGCGACCGGAAAATTAAGGCCTCATTGCTTCTTGCTGTGAAAACCAGTGGGGGTTGGGGTGGTGGAAGAAATGGTAGTTTAGAGGGCTCCTATGGTCCTAGAACATATGCAAATCCACCCACTCTGGGAACCATCACCAGGGCAACAGCTGGAGAGGTGCCAGTCACATACAGGAAGTGGTTGAAGTGACAGGAAATGGGGCAAGTGCTGAGCAAGCAGCATTGTTCCCTCTCAGTCCCCTCCCCCACAAACAGTACCACAATGTGGTGAAACAGGTCACCCCACACTGATGAATATCTAAGGCTCTGCCCCTTACAATGTAACAGGAACAACAGCCCTACCTAAGACACAGAAGCAAATACAGGAGGCTTACAAGTTGAGGAGACAGAGAAGTGTGGCCCAAAAGAGGGAGCATATCAAGGTTCCAGTGGGAGAACAAGAAGTGAGTAACAAAAAGATAGCCAACCTAACAGACACACAGTTCAAAACACTAGTGATAATGGTGCTCACAGACATTCAAATGCATAAGGGAAGAAGTGAAGGCTATAGTAAGTGAAATAAAAAAGAAATCCACACAAAACCAATAGTGAAGGGAAGGAAGCAGGGTTCAAATCAAGACATAAGGAAGAAAAAAAACAGTCACCCAGTGCAGAATGAGGAAACAAGAATTGAAAAAGATGAAGAGAGGCTTAGGAACCTCTGGGACAACTTAAATGTACCAGCATCCAAATCATAAGGGTGCAAGAAAGAGGAGAGGAAGAGCAAGAAATTTAAAACGTATTTGAAAAAATAATGAAGGAAAACTTCCCTAATTTGGTGAAGGAAGTGGACATAAAAGTCCAGAAAGCACAGAGAGTCCCAAATGAGCTAGACCCAAAGAGGACCACACCAAGACACATCATAATTAAAATGCCAAAGTTTAAAGATAAAGAGAGAATCTTAAAAGCAGCCAGAGAAAAGCAGAGAGTTACCTACAAAGGAGTTCCCATAAGACTGTGAACTGATTTCTCAAAAGAAACTTTGCAGGCAAGAAGGGACTGGCAAGAAGTTGTCAAAGTAATGAAAAGCAAGGGCCTACAATGAAGATTAGCAAAGCTATCATTTAGAATGAAAGGGCAGATAAAGTGCTTCCCAGACAAGGTAAAACTGAAGGAGTTCATCATCACCAAGCCATTATTACACGAAACGTTAAAGGGAAACATTTAAGGAAAAGAAGATAAAAACTATAACGATAAAATGACAACAAACTCACAACTACCAACAAATGAATCTAAAAAAACAAAACAAACTAAGCAAAAAACTAGAACAGGAACAGAACCATAGATATGGAGATTATATGGAGGCTTGCCAGTGGGGAGGGGGAAGTGGGAGACTCGGGGGAAAGGTGCAGGGATCAAGAAGCATAACTCTCAGGTACACAACAAACAGGGGAACATTAAAAACAGTAAAGGAAATGGAGAAGCCAAAGAACTTATATGCATGACCCATGGACATGAACTAAGGGAGTGGGGAGATTGCTGGATAGCAAGGAGGTACTGAGGAGAGGGGGGCAAAGGGGAAAAAATTGGGACAACTGTAATAGCATAATCAATAAAATATACCTAAACATATTATTCTCTCATTGTACATTTATTTGCCTTTTCTCCTTTCTAGGTTTCCTGAACTTTTCATCTTTCAACTTGGTTGAGATTTTTCTGCTTTCCCATCATACTTTTTAAATTGTTCAGACTCCATTCTGCTTCCTTAATGTTTCTTTATAAAAAATTCCCTTTCTTAGCTCATGAATGTAATAATTCATCTGAATGTTTTGGAAGTGCTCTTCTCTCTACATGGTCTTTTTTTAAAAATTCTGAATTCCTTTTTTTTCTGTAGTTTTTTTTTTCCTGTTTGTTTTTTGCCTCTGACTTTCCAATTGGCATATTTCCTAAAATAACTGGTCCTCGTTGGCTATCTGCTTGCCTATGAGTGGGTCTATGAAGTGCTAAGGGAGCTCTTTGTAGGAGGGCTTGTTGTTAGAGGAAATTGATTACAGAGCAATCTGGTAGGTAGTGTCATAGCGGTACCTATGATGCAGGAATTTCTGGGTACCTCTTAACAGCCAGTCATACTCTCCAAGGGAAAACCTTCCAACTCACTGCCTATGAAGTATTGATATTATCTTGGCTGCTGGAATATAGGCATCAAGTGGAGAAGGGGATGAAAGTGGAGGTTACCCCACAGTTTTCTGTGTACTATTCCACTTAATTTCTCAGTCTTCAGCATTCTCGATGGTCCTGGATCCAGCTCACCCCAGTTCACGAAAAGCTGATTGTGTGACTTTCTTCCCAACTCCATGATCAGAGTTACATTTCAGTTTGGTATTTGTAGTCTGGTTTACCCCTGCAAAAAATACCCTTGTCGTTTCCTGCCAGGCCTGGGGGAAGGGAAGGGGCCTGGGGCTGTACAGAGTTGGAGAAGCAGAGGGAATCTGGTATCTAACGGCTGCTTGGCCGTCCGCATCGCCGCCTGTTTTCAGCGTTCTCTTTGCCCTCACTTCGGAAAGCACCTGGCTCCATCAGCCCTGCCTTTCTGAAACACCATCACGTGGCTTCTTGTCTTTACCTGCTGCTGCCTGAGATGCCAGCTTTCTGGGACCTGCCAAGTCAGTGGCCACTCAGCCATCTGTTACTCCTACCTGCAAAATTCAGTTTCTCTAGTCGCCTCTTTGTTGGGGGCTTATACCTGTTTTCTTTAACCCTTTACAGTCCTTTTAGGGGTTTGAAGGAACAAAGTAAATACAAGCTCACTTTGCCTTAAAAAAAAAAATCTGAAAGTCAAAATGAAGAGTTGATGGTGTGTTAGGGGCAGGCCATGAGTCTGAGTGCTTCAGAAACACTCCCACCTTGGGCCCCCCACATCCAAGGGGGCCTTTCTTGGGCGACAGTTAATAATGTACAGGTCAGGATTGCCTTGGGGACAGGGTCAGAGCCACATCAGTGAGAACAGAGTTACCAGTATATGTTACGTGTTTGATGCTATTCAGGGTTTGGCCAGCTGAGACAAACTTGGTAACTCTGACTTCCTGAAAACTCCCTCTCACTGGCTTTTGTAAAGCCCATACATGATTTTCTCTTGGAAAAGTTCCCAAGGATCAGGGCAACCTGAAAAGATCCTGTGGATTTGAGCCATTACCTGTCAGTCTATAAATTGGTTAAAATTTAGTTGGCAATTGAGAAATAACTACTCTTGTGCCTGTTCCACGCGGCCTCAAGATCTGCACTATTCATCTTGTTCAATTCAGTTTTTCAGCTCCAAGAGATAAGGCAGCGTCTCAGCATGAGTAACTCGGAAGAATAAAGGGCATTTCTGAACTGATCACTTAACAAAAACGTCCGTGGGGCAAGGAAAATGCCTTGTTGATTCCTTTCATTCTGTGCCCAGTGGACCCGCCAGTGCTGAGCGTAGGATGGCTGATTATTGTGGATTGGAAAACTTTTCCACTTTTGGTTACAAAATTGGCAACACTTTCCAGACAAAAACCACTCCGTTCCCTACAGGCCACCATGCAGTGCCACAGTACAGTGGCAGACCCTGCTCTAGATTGTTGGCCCAAAGCCTCAGGAGACCTGGTTCACAGTGAGCTGGTGTGTGATATGGTGGGCCATCGCAGGCCGGTCGTTTCAATGACCTTCCTGAGTTCACCTTTGGGAGAACAACTCTGCTGAATCACAAAGGAAAGGCATCCATCCCTTTAATGGTCAGTGATTCTGTGAACTCTGAGGTGGTGGTGGTAGGGGCAGAGGGGAAGACACCTACCGAGAAGAGCCCCTGATGGATAACTGGGCTCAACGTTTAAAAACAGAACTTAGCAGCCGTTTCTACAGAGGGGCCTCTCCTTTCCCACAGACTGCACTTCACAGAGAAGCCAGTGCTGAACTGCGTGCCTGCACTGTGGTTCACGCCATCTGAGCCAGCCCTTATAAAGGCGTCCGTGGGATCCTATTTCAACCAATAGGACTGAGGCTTTCCCTATCCAATTGGAGCTGCACAGCTCTGACCAACCAGAGACATCTCTATTCTGACCAATCAGGACAGTGCCTTTTGGACCAATCAAACTGTGAGGATTTGGAGTCCTCATTTGCATGAGGATGGATCAATCCGGGACCAAGGGTGGGGATTTCTCTCCATATAAGCCAGCTCCCCGATGGCTTGGAAAGTGTACTTTCCCTTTCCATAGAAGATTGAAGGCTGTGTGTCCCTGGCTGAGCTCAAACATCTTAGATGTCTTGCCAGAGCGGAGTGGAGCAGATCGGTGCAGCACAAAACGGACTTGGAATGGAGCAGAGAGCATCAAGGAGTAAAGCAGAGCTGTCTAGCCGGAGAGGACCCTGGCCCTGGGGTTGCCTGGACCCAGAGCTGTTTGACAGTCATGCCATTCCCACAGCTGTGCAGTCTCACGGCCGAGCGGTTCCACGGGTGTTGCTGTGTTCACAGCCACGCTGTATCACACCTGAGATACAGCGATCCCTCACTTATCGCGGGTACTACCGTCTAGACCCCCGCTCCCCCGCCCCCCACCCCGTGATAAGTGAAAATCCGCGAAGTAGGAACCTTACATTTATTTCAGTATTTACTGCATAGGACTGCAAAATCCCGTGATATAGCAAAAAATCTGCAATAAATAATTAAATATATATTTTAAAATCCCGTGATACAGAGAGGCCGCGATAAGTAAACCATGATATAGAGAGGGACCGCTGTATTTTGCTCTGAATAAAGTTTCCTTCTTCACTCCAAATTGGGGGTTCCTATTGGCATTAAATTATCACCAGCAACCATGGATTGACAATTTCATCTGAAAAAAGTGATTTCATATTGGGGTAGAAAAGTAAACTGTCCACCGTCTCAGCACACCGGTTTCTAGTTATTTGTCTTTGGGCAACTGACCTTCTCTAAACCTCTTCTATAAAGTAGAGTAATAGTACGAACTACCCGAGGAAGCTGCTGGAAGGAGTAGGGGAAGAAGCAGATAGTCCAGAGGCTGGTTCATAAGATCCCTAAGTGTGTTACTATGAGCTGTTGCTGCCGGTGGCATGTCTGTTCCCAGTCAGATCAAAACCGTCCCAAGGAGGCTACCTTTGAATGGGTGGATCAAGGAGCAGGGTCTGTGGGTATGCCAGGGTTGCTCCCCGAGAATGTAGAGAAGGACTTAGGGAACCTGAAGAAGATGCAGAGTTGACATTAAATATTTATTAAACCTCCAGAGCACACAAGAAAGCAGATGGGTTTATCTCCAGGAACATTTCACTTAACTTAAGGCACTCGACATCCGTCTGAAGCACGAACATGTCTTAATTTAATCACCAACGAGAGGGTACCTCGGGAAGCATAATATTATTACGTCCTCTAATGGCTGCCAGGGCTGGGTCTTGCCTATCACTTTTCCCCCTCCGTGTTTCACCCACACAGTTCACTGGCAGAACCCTGAATCGCCACGATCAACAGCACAGTGAGTGTTTCTTGGTGGAGCACAGGCATGTTTCATCAAACCCATGCACACAGAAAACATATTGTGTGGCAAGTTTCCGAGTTCAAAGCTGGGTTTGAGCCTCTGCTCTTCAGGAACTTTTCATTTGTTCTGCATGGTGAAACGTCTTGTGTATGTGTGTACGAGCATGTGTGTGCTAGTGCACACGTAACTGCGTGTGAATTCATACTAAGGATGGACCTAATCAACCCACTTTCCTCTTGAATAATTGCAATCATTCCTGCATAAAATCACTTTGGATTCCATCATGGTCTATGGAAATGTCAGATATAAAACATTTTTGCACAAAAATCTTCACATTTTCTTTGGAAAGCTGTATGCAGTGAAGTAACGTTGATCCATATACGATGTGGCCTCTTTGTATGATCATAGGTTCTTTTTTATTCTCTCTTTTTAAAACATAGACTTTACTTTAGAACTGTTTTAGGTTCGCAGCAAAATTGAGCCAAAGGTCCAGAGGTTTCCCTTACACCCCTGGCCCCACACATGCATAGACTCCCCACTATCAACAGAGTGGCACATTTGTTATAATTGATGAACCTACAGTGATACATCATTGTCACCCCAAATTACAGCTTAGCATTCACCTTGGTGTTGTGTATTCTATAGATTTTGACAAATGCGTAAGTCCATGAATTATTCTAATAGCTGTTGGGGCCTTGCCTAATTGAAATAATAAGACAGCGATACAGAGATTTACCTGTTCAGGTTCCACAGGAGAATTGTCTCAGCTGAGAAACACAGAGCTGCCTCTGTCCTCAGCACATTTTCTAATGACATAACAAGGCTCCAACTTAAAAAAAAAAAAAAATTTCTCCACAGAAGTCTCAAAAGAACATTGTCAATAAATCAGGGACTGAGCCTGCATTGCTATTCTTGGTCCTGTAAGCGGTTCCTCAGCGTCCCTGTTTTTCAGCCATGCCGACCCCCATTCTTCCCCAGGTCCAGCTCACACATCGGCGATTTAGGCTGAATGGAATGTTGACCCGTGCCTACTCGCAGTCATTTCTTACTTTCTCCTAGTTCCCTCCTGTCACTGCCAGAGCCCGGGGTCCTTGGTGTTCCTTGTCTGCTTCCTCTCCTACTCCTCTCGCTGTGAGTCTTTGATGACCGCCCCTCCACTCCAGAGCCTGCTCGGTCACCTCCCCATCCACTCCCAGGCACCTCTCTTCTCCTCAAAGCACGGACTTCTTCTTTTTTCTCATGAGAAACATGCCCTTGCGATCAGATGAAGCAATCTCTGCCATCCTTTCTTGGGTACCCGAGTGGATGCTGATTTTAATGTCATTCTTTCCTTTTTACATATTAAGGGGAGAGAAAGCTCTAGCTGTCATTGGCTGCATTATATTTTACAGTGCCCAACATCTCCTGAAGGATAACCGACGTGAGAAATGGACTATTTCATTTGCAAGCCGAAGAACCAGGTAGATATGGGAATTTCTCTTTTTAGGGAGTGAAGAAAAAAAACATTCTCAGTCATCCACATGGAACCATTCTGAGCCACTGGTGGGCTATTGCTTTTCATGCAGCCCAAGCTACAGAGCTGGGCAGAGAGGCATGATTATGGAAATAGAGTGAGGGACACCCGCCAACATGAGCATGTATTATATAAACACAGCTCAAATTACCTTCCTAGAGTTTGAATTTAGAAATCTCACCAATCCACAGATGAAAAACATTCCTGCAAGTGTTTAAGTCTGGGATAATATAAAGTGAACAGATCGTGTGTTCAGACCTAGAAGTACCGCTATGCATTGTTCGTCTTTTGAGCAACTTACCTACTTCACAAGCGACCAAAAGAGCAAGAGAACCGACCCTAGCACTTCAGATTTCCAGATGCTGTTCTTGTGTCTGCTCCCGTTTGTACCTGGCAGCACATTCCCCTTTCCAATACTACAATCTAGTGTCTGACCCTCTCCTCGCGATGTTGCTGCCTTCCATCTCACTCTTTTCTTTTTCTTAAGAGGCTTTATTTATTTTTAGAGAAAGAGGAAGTGAGAGAGAGAGAGAGGGAGAGAAACATCAATGTGTGGTTGCCTCTCACACGCCCTGACCAGGGACCTGGCCCGCAACCCAGGCATGTGTCCTGACCAGGAATCGAACCGGTGACTCTGGTTCACAGGCCAATGCTCAATCCACTGAGCCACACCAACCAGGGCCTTCTACCTCACTCTTATCAAATTAGCCAGAATCAATAGTTGTCTGCTGTGGTCCAGAGTATAACAGGAACCCCCCGGTCCTCTTGCCAACCCAGGAACTGCCTTTTCAACCGAGAGATGTCCAGTATAGCCTTGAGGAAAAGATATCCAACCAGAAGTAGCCTGTAAGACTTTGTTGAGGTCTCGTCTACCTCATCCCCCAAAGTTAATGACCACTCTGACTGTTGGGGGACTGCCTATGGTCCCCTGGGGACAAAATAAGTGCAGAGGATCTTTGGGAGCTGCTCCTGGCTTTGAGTTGGAGGGGAGAATCTCCACGCATTCTAGTGAAAATGCAAGAACATGGCTTTGGGTTCTGAACAGGGAACAGGCTTTTGTCAAGTCAGAGCTTCAGGCAATTCCTGTTTTGGTCATCTCCTGAACATAAAGGGTCTTCCCTCTGGAAGGCCCTGCCTGTAGGTCTGTCATTGCCTGTTGTCCATCCTTAAGGCCCCCTGATCAAGTGAGATCCCTGGCCAACAGGAATCTTCCATAAATAAGTCCTATCTTGAAGCTGTAAACCTCATTTTATTCTGAATGAAGAGTTAATTTCCTACAGGATGCTTGGATGGAACAGGAGAGAAGTATGTGATATCTTGTCCAGGATAGACTGGGACTGTAGTCAGAAGACTTTGTTTCTTTTAAAAAGAGAACACTTTCTTTCAATAAAATCTTATGCGGCAGCCTGTTATACACATCACATAAAAATGCAGCAGCTCTGGCGGAAACCGAGACAGATCAGTTCCGTGATCCATCTTGCCCCTCAGAGAGCCACGTGGAAACCTTAGCGCTCCTCTAGGCATGGTCTGAAGAACTCAGAACTTGATGATTTGCCAGCCTGTGTTCGGCAACAAAATATTTTTTCATAATAAAGCTGAACTGTCTAGTTTCAAACACCATCTAATGACCGTGTGTTTTAGTTGTTTCCCTGTGTTAATCATGTTGGTTTCAATATACAGGTTGAGGCATAATGAAGAAGATATTAGTTTATAACTATCTATGAAATAAAGGAAGTTACACAGTTAATACTCAGGTCCATACACTTAATTTATATGGCCAGTTATCACTCCAGATATTCTGGGCAACCACAGCCTTGGTTATCCTGTTTTTTTTTTTTTTTGTTTTTTTTTTTTGTCATTTTCTTCTTTCTCTGTCTTCTCAGTATTCTCTGCTCTTTCCCTCCTTTTTTCCCTTTCGCTCCCTCCTTTGCCCATATCTCCTTTGGCCTCCCCTTTTTCCCCTTCATCTTTGATTCTTCAGTTCTTTCTTAATGTATTTGCGTTTGGCATTTTCTCGGCCTATCTCTGCTTCTTCAGTATCCATTAGGCAGACCAGATAAGACTGCAGTAGCAAACGTTCCCAAAATCTCAGATACTTAAAGCAAAGAAGGTTATTTCTCCATCATTCCACATGTCCATCGGAGTTTGGCAGGGGGCTCCGCTCACTGTGGTCACCCAGGCAGGGATCCAGGCTGATGGAGCAACCATCTTCTTAAATGTTACCAGAGCAAAGAGAGACTGTGGGGCAGTATACGAGGTCTGTTCAGAATGTAACCATCCATGCGCTAGCCATGTGCTATGAAAAATAGAAGCATTTATTGAAGAAGATACAAGATATAAGAAACATTGTCCATAGGACAATGACACCTCAGTCCCCTTCAAAGTAGGCACCTTGGGACCTCACAAGGTTCTCCCAGCATCTCTTCCACTGTTCAAAATACTGCAAAATCCTTTATTGGAATTCCGTCAGCTGCCCCATCATATTTTCCTGAGTCTATAGACAGTCTGAAATCTCTTCCTTTTCAAAGGTGATTTTAGTTTTGGGAAAAGCCAGAAGCAGCCTGTATATGTTCAACATTCTCAGGCGTCCTGCTTGGTGCAGGCCTTCCAGAAGGTGGATCGCTTTCCACAGACTCTCGACCATCTTTGAAGTGTCTGTGCCAGAGTTATTCATGCTGCACTCATTGCACTGTCCCCAAAGCCTTCTGAATCATCTGGATAGTTTCTGTGGAGGAACGTTCAAGCTTAACGCAAAATTTGATGCAGATTCTTTGCTCTACTCGCTCAGTCATTTTGAATGCAATGGCCACACATACACATGCTCACTCAATGGTATCTACCACCCCCACTGACTAGTACAGTGAAGTCGTCATTGTTCACACATGTGCATTCCAGTCCCCTCTCCTTGGCTGCCAGGTTACATCGATGTCACGAAAACCATTCTCGTTCTGTTAACAATGGCTGGGCTTTTTCTGGACAACCTCATACATTGTGTCTGGAAACTTCCACCTACATATGAAATACAGATCACCTCCCTCATGTCACTGTCAAAACCAGTTACACAGACATGCTTCAACAGCTTGGGGAAGGAAGTGGACTTCTGTCCTGTGCCTGTGAGGTTAGAGAGTCCAACAATATGGCCACGCCACAACTGTTAAGGAAACTCCACAGTTTTGTTTGAGGCTCCTCCTAATCTTCTGCTTCTAAGTTTCTTTCCCTCCAGCCCTGTCCCGTGTTCTCCTTATTTGTCCTTGTTTGAGATCCTTCCTAATTTCTTTCTCATCCTCAGCCCTTCGGGTGGCAGCAGCACCAAGGATAGACACAGGATTGATTATCACTTAGAGGCAGAGAGAGGAGTGTCCCAGTTTTTAATGCACAATTCCCAGTGTAATGCAACGGTCGTCCTCGGAGCAGGAGAGAAGGCCATGTCAGGACACTGCAGCCACCGGGCCCCGGATCGGGCCCCGCCCTCCCTGCTAGAAGCCGTCTTGGAAACACTGGTCTTTCCCAGTGGCTGGTGCTGAAGGCTCACTTGCGGCACACTCTCCCCTTTGCCATTCTGCATGACTCCATACGAATGGTTGTGGAAACCCTCTTCCTCCATAACCATCATCCTTTAGCTGCCCCCAGGTAAGTCAGGGTAAAACCATCCTCACTATGTCTTGTAAACATATTAGTAAAGAAACAAAGCAAAAGTATGAGGGGAGTTTACTTAGTATCAATTAGAGGAACAACAAATCCTATGAAGTAGCTGCATTGTAAAATTATAAGGAAATATCTAGGCAAAGCCAAATCTTAGCAATTGATGAAACATTACCTAAAAGTTGAAGTTGAAGAAAAGTAAGTAGGGTTGTTGTTGTATTTTTTTTTTTTTTTGAGTGTACATATTATTCACTTCATCTGCTTAGTTAGATAGAACTGGGGACTAGTAAACCAGAAGCCAATATGCCTACTCTACCTACTTCTATTCCCCGAGCTGCTGAAGATTGATGTCAAGTTTTGCATATTAGACTTCCTTCCTGAGTAGCATTGCATGGTGTAGGGCCATTGAGGAATTTGTGAGGTGTTGACGGCAGAAAAATCCAACAAGTTTTATTGTGGTAATGGGAGGTCCTGACTCAAGTCAGCTAAAGGCTGGGTGGGATGATCATACACAAACTGGTCCACCTGGGAGGGTTTACCTGTGAATGGATGGCTTCATGAGATGCTACAGAACCCAAGGAAAGCATCGCAAATGTATCCCTCAATGCTCACTTTGTTCACAAAATTTTACAACTATAGAATTATTTCTTTGGGAAGAAAGATTTTTTTTTTTTTTTTTAGTTTTCAGAAGAATCAATATAAGACAATTAATGGGGAGGTGGAAAGCTAATTTCTAAACCTCCACTGACTAACACTATTTCCCAAAGATGATTGACAGCATACATCTGGACCAGGTAGCTACATGGAGAGGGAGGGGTCCTTAGTTCTAAAAGGAGGTATTGGGTGCTTCCCAGGAGACCAGAAGGAAACAAAGGCAAAATTGACCATCTTCTCATTCCTCAGAGGGACAGCTCTGATTTTTCTCGAGGCAAACACTTGCTGTGATACAGAACCAAACTCAACTGTACACTAGCTCTATTCCTTGGGCCACTAGACATATCTCAGATTTCCCCTTGGGGTAAGTAAACATGTTATGATGTGCTGGGGAGTGATCCCTCAAAGCGGTTGGTTCCAAGGTGAAGAACGGGGAGCAGGCGTGGGGGTCAGGCTGGGAAAGGAGAGGCTCACAGGAAATCTGAGGCACAGAGTTCTGCGGGCGTGGCTTCCTGTGTGACCCAGGCCGAGCCAGCCACAGACTATTTCTAGGCCGTGGGAGACAGGGAGGGAGCTGTGTCTGGCTTTGTCTACTTTAGGTTTTGAGGAACTCAGACCTGAGAACAGTTGAGTTTTCATAACAATTCCAAACACTTCCGAATCCACGACTGGAGTGGGAATTGTTGTGAAGGGGCTAGAGATGAGGCGCTTGTATTCACATTTGATGTTTCTATTGACAACAGAGAAATCAGAGGTGAATATATTCTTCCAACAAGACAAGCCAAGATCCGTTCTTTGTAGGAAATGTCATACCTACTACTGGTTAGTAAATTTAAACATCCGTAGAATTATTAACACCTTACTTTTAACAAAATGTTTCTCACTAAATCAACCACTTTCTAATGCCTTGTATATAATTTACAATAAATAGAACAGTAATAAAATGCACTAGTTCTCATTAAATAAGAAAGCCCATACGGTAATATTGCTTGGGCTTTTACCTTTTTTGGTGTTGCTTCCTTTCCCTCCGCCCCCGCATCTGTTCTACCTAGAGTGACTCCTTAATGTTTTAATTTTATGTTTGGTAAATTAACCTTCACTCTGGCTCGGGTCCTTGGGTGAACGCGATTGGCCACGTCTTATCTGAGGGAACTCGGTACTCTGAGGTACACGTGTAAAACCCAAGGAGGAAAGAGGCCCTAGATCTGGGGTCGCCTCTGTTGTAGGGCAAATGCCCGCGGCTCCTCCATCACCATCTGCCTCCAGAACAAAGAGCCACCAGCCACGTACCCCAGTTTTGCAGGGGAGTGACTCATGTCACATTGACTGTGCGTCGTTCTGTACTCCCAGGGGGCTTACGCTAACAGCTTCGCATACTCACGGCTTTCCCTGCGTCCCCGGCTCCCCCCAGACCCTTGAGGACTTTGAACTACAGTCAGTGGCCTATTAAATGTAAGGGAGAAGTGACATGGTGTATGTAAACTGTCGCGGGCACAGATGTTTCCAACAAATGGTAGGCGTGATATATTTATTAATACCTTTCAATACAGGAGAAAAAATACGTGTGCAACTTTTAAATGAAGACCGCTCAGCACAGAAAGCAACAGAAAGAATTCTAACTTGTATTGTTGCCTCTAAATAAATACTACTGCCTTCAAGGAACTGCCACACGGGTTTGGAGGCATTTTCCTGCACTTATAGAGGTGATTTAAAACGAATATGCATTTCAGCTTTTTAAAAAAAAAATCACCGAACATACATCACACCATCAGCTCCATCCTATTAAATGCCATCCTAGAAGCAAGCTCACGAGATTCTGCAGCTAGAGCTTGCGCCTAAATGTCAGATACAAGACAGGTACAAAGGACGACTTTGATCATGACTTGGGGTCAAAATGATTACCTTCGGGTTATTTTCCTACAATCGTCTTTTTCAGAGAGCTTATGGTCTATTTGCTTGTTCTAACTAAAGCATATTATTTTTCATAAGAGAAGACACTGAGTTTTTACGACCTGAAGATGGGAAAGTATAACTAACATATTAGAAGCAAATATATTCCCTTTATAAAAAGCAATGCAAAGAACTTTCTAGATGCTATTTTTATCAGAATTTGCCAAAGACAGAAAGAGGACGAGCTGGGCACAGGGAGTGCTGCTCAGAAGCCAAACCAGAAAGAAAAATCTTCAGAGAGATAAACATTATGTCATGTTTCTGAAACTTCCTGATCATCCTTAAAGCAGACCATCTGTCCTTGATAAAGGAACTCACTGGATGAGACCCTGAGGAATGTAACTCTCTTTAAAATTTCTGAAACGTTGAATGTGTACCCCAGTATTCCAGCTTTGTAGCAAATCTGTTACCCAGATGTAAATTTAGAAGCATTAGAGCTCTTAGCTCCCTGAAGGAAGAATTTCAATTTAGAAGCTGCATTACAGGCTCTAGCCAACAAGAAAAGAATGCTCAGAAGCTAAATTACCCCAAACAAACCTCTCCAGTGCAACACAAGGGACATGAATGGAGAATCGGGCAGTAGGGGAAGGTGAGTTCCGACCTTCTTGCCACCCAGAGGGAAATACCGCAACAGCGAACAAAAACGAAACTCACCCCTGTGATGCAAATGCTAACCGTGTGGTCACAGGGTCCGGCTTTGAAGAACAAGCCACCTTTTGCCAAGCGCTTCCCTAAGCATCACTTCGTCCACGAACAATTTCATATCTGACATTCACCGAAGGTGTATGTGTGTGCGCTTGAGTGGGAATCTGTATGTGCACTACCAGTTCTCTACAAAGAGGCAGATGGTACTAGGGGAAAAAAAAGTTGTCAAACAGAGAACCGCAGCATAATTCATAATCAAACCCTTAAGCAGGGTAGAAACGGGATGAGTCATAAAAATTCAACATGAAAACTTCAAGGAAGGATGGGTGAAATGGTGGAACATGGTGGCAAAGTGGGGCCAACTTGGACACATGAAGCAGGGAAAGGACTCAGCAACAGATTCCTTGAGACCGTGAGAGGCAAGAAAATAGGTCTGCCTCTGAGTGAGAAGCTAGCTGAAGGTAATAGACCCAGGTGAAGATAGCACCTGCGGAGCATCGCTGGAAGGGCAGGATGGGAAATTCCCTCCAGATGGAGGGGCTGCCACTCGTTTCTCAAAGGAGCTGACTATTGGTATCTAATGGGCTGGGCTGGGCAGGACCCATCCCCACCCCCAACCTTCCCAGGAGAGGGCCATGCAGCCCTTGGGCTGTGGGCGTCCTCAGAGCCTCTGACCAGCTGCCCTCCATGTGCTTCTTAGGCTGGACCACACTACACGGGAAGGTCCTTTCCTCTGCACATTCAGTGGCTGTCCGAGCGCACTGGAACACAGTGGTTTGGACATCAAAAAGAGACTCCCCAAAGTGAACCTGACATATTCACACTATGCTTCATAGCCATTGTGCATGTGGCAATTACCTCGTAAATTGCCCTTATAAATCACTACATTGTTTTTACACTGCCAAACCAAGGTGGTAATTTTCCATTTCATTAGATTTAGCAGTCACGATAGTATAGTATAATGAACACCACATAGCCATCACCAAGAATAAACAATTACTAGCGTTTGCCACATGCGCTTTCCTTTTTTTTTTTTTTTGATGCACTATTCAAAGTACATTTTAGACATCATGACATTTTACCGCTGAAGATTTCAGCAGCGTCTCTAAAAACTAAGGGCATTGTCCTCTATAACCAGCATCCCAGTACTGCACCTACCAAAATAACAGTAATAACCTGCATAGCATATGGTCCTTGTTTCATATTCAAATTTCTCCCATTATTCCCCAAATGGGTTTCATGGCTCATTGATTCAAAGCAGGACCGCACCGAGGTCCACCAATTATGTTTTTGGTTACATTTCTCTATTTTCTTTGGCCCTTGCGGAGCCCCTCCATGCCTCCCACCTCTGCACCTATATTGTTGTGTTATTGACTTGCAGAAGAGACCAGCAGGGTGCCTGTGGAAGGCCCTGCCTTCTGAAATTGGCTGATTACTTGCTCCGTGAGTCATTTACCTTGGTTCCTAATCTCTAAATTTCCTGTGTGTTGGAAGTTAAATAAAACCCAGCTCAAACGTTTTTTGGCAAAACGACTTCATTGACGATGCCTCGTGCTTCGGGGCAAACTGCAGCAGGGTCCCCACACTGGCCCACTTTTCCTGATGGGAAGAAGCCTTGTGAGGTTAAGGTGTGCGAATCCGAGCCCCAGAGCTCTGACACAACCCCGCTCCTCTGCACCCACACCTGCCCAGTGAACTGTCTGCCAGTGAGCTTTTCTGTGCTCATGCCCTTTCCTTTCTTGGGCCCGACGCACTGGGCTAGACTAGCAAATTTCAAGCAGGGTGCCACAAGAATTTTTAAAAAAGGCAACACCTGACTATTTTGTCATCATGGTCACTGACCTCTCTTCCCTTAGATTTTCAAATAAAAAATGACAACAGCCAACTCAACAATAGCTGTCCAGTGTGAATGAATCAAAATTATACCTATTTTTCTGTCAAATCAACAAAAAATACATTTTTTGATGTGCCATGGAACTTTAGTAATTAGTTTATATGTGTCATGAGATGAAAAAGGTTGAAAATTGCTGGGCTAGCCCGTGAGACACTGATTCCCCATTTCCTGTCCTTGCCACGTGATTGACAGAAGTAGGTGACAGCTGTAAGTATCCACACACTTCCAGGACCTCACATGCGAAGACACGGTTATATTTAAGAATAAACTCATGAATATCAGCAGATCTTCAGTGTGATGAGAGGGTGGAGGGCAGCGAGCAAGAAAGAGAACACAGAAGAGTGGCGATCTGATGCGACATGAAAAGAGCAAGAGACGAAATCAAAGTAGGAATCGGGGGAGGCTTTTTCTTTCAACTCATAGAGCAGAATGGTACAACACCTGGGAGTTTTCACTCTAGCCTCAGGACACTGGGATGTACTCTCCAGCTCTCCTAACGTCTGGCTCTCTGCTCTTGGGGGCCTAATTGAACCGCAGTGGGCCCTGCTGCCTCACCAGTAACTACAGATAATAAGGGAACTTCCCTAGTAGGGTTTCTGGGCAAATTAAGGTGTGAAGAATGCTTGGCAGAAGGCCAGGCACTCAGTAAAAGATCAGTCTATACAGGTTGCCATTATTGCTAAATCCTGCAGTGAGTTAAGAAGCTATTTGCTTGTCCGGCGTGGCCACAGAGTGGATGGGATTCAGAGGGTACGGAGCACCCTGACCGCCTCCAAGTTCCTAAGGGCAGGTCTGAGCACAGCATGGTTCAGTGGACGTTCTTATGACCTGAACCGACAGCAGCGGACCCAGGAACCAGCCAGGACAGCATCGCCAAATGCCAAGGAGAAAGGCAGGCGCATTCGCCGTGGGCTGGGGATGGCAGCGTGTCAGGGGAAAGGTGGTCGGTGGGGGTGGGCTGGGGCTTGCCAAGCTCGGGAGACCTTCAAGGGTCAGACGAGGGATGTGACTCAGGCAGGAAGCGCGAGCACTCAGTGCAGTGGAAGCAGTTTCGGGAAGAGCAGTCAGAGGGGGGTGGGCAGGAGTCACCCACGGGAGAGAGAAAGCACCTTTCCAGTTTCTCAGTCCCCACAAGGATCGGAAAGCAAGAGAATGTCCTCCTTTTGTAGCCATGCCCAGTGGGTTTGGATAGGTCCATGGAGAAGGCACAGACAGTTGCCACCGCTGAGACCAGAGTCAGACATGGGTAAATATTTGCTTTGCCTCAGCTGGAAAAGACGGATTTTTAATAAAGAGGCGGCATGAATCATGTCACAGAGCGTACCAACACTTCAGGGAGAGGCCACTTCACAAAATGCCAGAATGGCAGGCCATGTCTCTTCATGTGCTCTTTGGAAGGACCCCTCCCTCTGTCAAACACAGATACAAACACACATGTATACATACACATGCACTCACACACATGTGTACATGCACATATTTTCTCCTCCTACCAGCTCCACTCTGTTCTTCGGTGCCACTGTGGGTCTGACGGGGTCTCCTGAGGACACCATGGGGCTGGCTCCAGCAGTCATCCCACAGCCTTGCAGGTCTAGCTCCCGCCAAAGCAGTACAATGTGTTGGGTTATGATCGGGGAAGGCTGAGGGCCAAGCAGACTATGCTCTGTGACACTGTCACAGGGAAACATGCCATGGCATCTGCAGTGGGGAGAATTTTGAGATGGCCCTGTGATCTCTGACCCTGTGTGATCTCCTCCCCTAAGGAGTGAGCAGGACCTGGACTTGTTCTAACCAGTGGAATATGGCAAAGTGACGGGACTTCACTTCAGTCATTATGTATGTCCCGTGACAATTTATACACGACTTGCCACCAGACAGATACTCTCTCCTATTGGCTTTGAAGAAGATGTTATGTTGTAACCTGTGAGACACCCAGTTGGCATCAAACTTGAATGGCCTCTTATTTCAGAGAGTGGTCCCCAGCCAACAGCCAATGAGAAAGTGGACACCTCAGTCTTACAACAATAAGCCGATGAAATCTGTCAACTACCCAAGTGCAGCTGCAAGCAAATTCTTCCCTATTTGAGCCTCCAGATGAGAACACAGCCTTTGTTGTCGCCTTGTGAGACCCTCAGCAGAGTTCTCAGCTGAGCTGCACCAGGACCTCTGACTTACAGAAACGGTGAACGAATAGACGTGCCTTGTCTCAGGCCGCTACGTTTGGGCTCATTTGTTATGCAGCCACAGATAGTCAATACAGCCTTCATCTTCCTGTCTCCCCGCAGGAAGCCCAGGAGAACTGTGATGCTACAAGAGGAGCCAGAGATGCTTCCAAAACAAGCTGGAAGGAAGGAACATGGTACCGAGTTAGGCACGAGCTCCCGACGTCCAAAGATTGCCACTCACCGGCTACGTAAAATGACTTGGGCAAGTCATCTTCAGTCGCCAATACTCTCATCTTTTATTTGATAGAATTAGGTGAGAGAGTCTGGACTTTTTCTTCCAACATTAATAGATTCTTATTTGCAAAATTGATACATGAACAGATTTAATATTTGTTAAGCATCTATTGATGTGGCAGTCTAAACACTTCATCTCATTTAAATTTCAAAAAAGGATGTGTTCAAGTTATTATTAGAGTCACTGGCAAAGATTAGTAAACGGAGGTTCAGAGAAATTTAATAATTTGCACAAAGACCGCATGGCTTGAAAGTGGTGGAGCAGGGAATCAGACTTATGATCTTTTCACTGGATAATGCTGGACTAGAGCCCAGGAAAACATCTCTTCAACTATTTAACTGGAAGCCATTGGGAAAACAAAAGAGCAGAGGAACCTAAGGCAGGGACTCGAAGTTGTAACAATCAACTGCAGGCCATGTAAGCGCTAATGCAACCTGACAGCTAAGACTGACTAGATTCCAACTGACGGCTCTGAAAAACTTAAATCATCAGAAAAGTTCACCAGAGGTCATTGTAGGGTGGAGAGAAGGGAGAAATTAGGAATTCAGAGGAATCCCTTCCAACAAACTCTGAACACTGATGGCTCTAAGTCACTTTTTGTGGCCCACCTGTCTCTCTTCAACTCCAGTCTTATCTCTGTCGACCTCCTACACTGACGGTCTCAATTTCCAACTGAACGCGACTCCACCCAGACATTTGGTACCCAAAGCCCCCTTCACTCTGGCTCCTCTACCCTGGTTACATGATCTCTGGGTAACCCATATGGCTTTCATCCCCAGCAATTCCCTTTACCTATCCCTTACTTCTTAGCAGTCATCTAGCCCTGTGGATTTTACCTCCCAAATGTCTTGAGTCATCGTTCATCTCACCGCCTGAACTCAAATTTTCATCACTTCTCTGCTGGGCTATTTCAACAGCCTGCTAAATTATCTCCCTGTTCTCCACGCCACCCCTCCACTCTCTCTACACAAATCCCTCTTCCACGACACCTTCAAGGTGAACTTTTAAAAATGCAAGTCACTGACATCTTGAAAGCCTTTTCAAGACTCTCCGGTATGAACGGAATGCATTTCAAACCCCTTGAATGGCATGTAAGACACGTCCTTTTCAGCTTTTGAAGGTGTGCGGGGGAGTAGAACCCATGCCATCCTCTGTGATCCTGACCACTCGCCCACTGTGGATAGGCTGGTACCGTTTCTCCTCCTCCAGACATCGAGGCAAGTTCTTCCAATGCAAGGGCTGCGCTTTCCTCACATTTAAATTCCTGAGGCCCAGCACGGGGCCTGCCTATTGTAAGCTCTCCATAAGTCTTTGCCGGATACACTGATGCAGTAAACAGTCCAATGAAATCTTCCAATGTCAGCCCCGGAAAAAGGGAAAGGACAAGAACCCAAACTATATAGTCAACTTTAGAATCCAGAAGAAAGGACAGGTTTCTTGGAGTAGCTGAAGCGGGGCCCTTCTGGCTATCACACACAAAAGCACAATATCAACTAATTGACTGGAATGCCATTAGTCTGATGATATTGGTGCAGAAAAATAGAGCAAGTTTTTTTTTTCAACTCTTTTTGATACATACAAAGTAATTTTGCTCTTTGTGAAAAATCTCAGTGGACCTGAATCCAGACATATGAAATGATTTTTTTTTTTTTTTTTGTCAGCTTAGGAGAAACTTGGCCATTTCAACGCAATCTAAAATCATATCTAAAAAAGTATGCTGAAAAGTAAATCAGTGTCTTAGTAGCTTTCTAGGTAAACATAGGTAAACACTTAGTTGTAGCTAAAATATCAAAGGCCAGGAATGTAAGGAAACTTCATTTTTTAAATATATTTAGAAGTTAGGGTTTCCATCTTATTCGGTTTCTTCCACCTGAAGAGCTGAGTGCATGGCTTTATGTTGCAATAAAACCTGAGACCCTTCAGAGTGTCCAGGGAGTTAGAAATTTTACTGCCGTGTGCTCAGAGTAGTCTGGAAAGAGCTTTATAATTGCACAATAGATACAGCTTCTCCTTCCTTTCAGAACCCATGACTAAACTTCTTCAAGGTCTCAATTGCCAGAACAGAAACAGAATTCACTGTTCAGCTCAACTCTGGGCCATTAAGTATAAAAAGACAATTGACACATAGCCTTTATTCTCAAGGAGCTTACCTTAAATATTGTTCAACTCCTTCCCCCACCATATTCTGACATACCTCCACAGCTACCACTTCTCCAGGAGAGAGAGGTGCAATCCTCAGAACTAAGGCAGGGTGGGAGAGTTCTAGCCTCACAGGTCAGGGTCCATCAGAGAAGTACGTACACACTAGTATGTGGGTGTCTGGAGCTAGGGGTTCACAGGTCAGAAGCATCTCCATTAAAGGAAATCTCCATTAGGGAAAAGAGTACTTTATCTGCTGGGTATGCCCCCTGCCCAGGGATCCACAGGTCAGGAGCAATTCTCAGAAATCTCCAAGCCCCTCCGTTCCCTTATTTCTCCGGGTAAAAGCTGACAATGTCAATCTTAACACAGTTGAAAGATCATAGTGACATGGCCATTTAAGCTAGTCTATTTGAGTCTTCTGGGAGAGATCACACTAATTATGCTATTAAATACAAGTTAAACTAATTTACAGATATGGCCAGTGGCGTGGGATACATGGTAGAGAGCGCTGTATGTGGAAACTAACATTGTGCCAACTTTTGAGACCCATCGGACTGATAATTGGACAAATTAAACCTGATAGATAGTATTATGTAAAGTGACATTGACCATTCAGGGGCATCTGTGGAATGCGAGGAGACGCTAAGGTGGGTGTCAAGCCAATAGGTCATGAGGCACCATCATTTTCCAATGAAGTGATGATGCCCATATGTCCCGCAGGTGTCCTGGTGACAATAGATGGAAAAGTGTGTAGGACTTCAAGATGAAAAGAACAGCATTTTAACTTGCTTCTGGCACTAATTAGCTGGGGGAATTTGAGCAAATCATTTCAATTCTCTGGGTCTCAGGTTTTCTTATCCATGGACAGAAGCTTTTGTACAGCTGACCTTCAAGTCCCCCCTCAGATTTCCCTCTGTGCTCTTTATTCATTATCTTTAAATCAATAAAGACAAACCAAAAGGCTGAATCTTATTGCTCCAGGCCAGCAAAAAGCCAGATGGAAAGGTTAATAGCTTACCAGTATTTAAGGTAAGCCCCTGGAGGGTAAGGACCGTGTCTTAATCATCTTATTCCAACTGCACAGTACAATTTGCCATACCTTCTAGAAGTCTGTAAAAGTCAGCACCTGGAAGGACAACCCCTAGTTAGAATTGTGGCTGGAAAGTGGCTGCACAGGCAAGAAGGACTACACTTTACAGCATCCCTTGCATCTAGGTGGGGACATAGGACTGGTTTTTCCCAACCGAATATGAACTCGAATGATATGTATCCCTCTGAAGACAAATGGATGTATCTTCTACACTCTCTCTTAGAAACTTTGTGCTAAAGAGGACGGAGTGCCTGGGTTCCCGAATGTCCACATGGGGCAGAGCAGCCCATTCCTAGTTGGCATCAAATTGTCCCAAAAGTGAGAAACAAACTTCTGTCACATGAAGCCACTGAAGTTCAGGAGTTGACTTGTTATGACAGTCGTACTTACTTTAATGAATACACAAAGAGTAATCATTGCTTAGATGTCAAAGTGCATTCGATTTGCAAGAGGTAGGTGAAGGGGGCGGGGGAGGCAAGGAGAGAGGGAGGAAGGGAGAAAGGGAGGGAAGGAGGATGGGAGGGAAAGGGAAAGGGAAACAAAAAGAAAGCTGATTTTGCTTTGAAAAGATTTTTGTTTGGAGGATTGAAAGGTCAAGCTTGTATGACTCAGATCATAGAATTTTTGCCATAAGTCTAGAGCAGTGAAGTACCCAGGATATTATACAAGCATCACATAAGCAGTTTTCTCTGCACAGAAATGGCTGGGGTTTGAACCAAGAGAAGTGTTGCATAGAAGAGCATTAGAGTTGGGTCGATGTCCCTGAGTAGCTTTGATCCAGCCCAATGCCACAGACAAAACTGTTTTGGGGAGAGAGGCAGGTGAGAGGCTAGAACCACCCAATGGGCTGAGAGGAAATCCATAACCCTCAGGCCTTATGCCCACCTTCGGAGCGGAAGCCTAGAAGACTGGGAACACCTTGCATTATGCCCTGAGCCAATATGGTGGCCTGCATGTTTAGGTGAAGAGGGCCCGAGATATGCTTATTGATGCTTCTCCATTAGGTGTAAGGAAAGACAGCCAAGATCACGAGAGGGTCATTGGACCACAGAGGTCTGTGGTCTGGCTAATAAGGAATATGTGGACCCCGTGACCGGTGTGGCAGCAGATCTATGACATCAGCAGCAAGCACAAGTGCCAGGCACCAGGGACTGGCCACCCCAACAGGTGCGGCCACCTTCACACAAAGCCCCAGCTGTATGGGCCACTCCAGAATGAGCTAGAATGGAGGGCTCTGATGGGACATCCCTTCGAGAGGCCCCTGATTTCCTAGAGGAGAAGGAAACTCAAAGAGGACTAGAATGTGGTCTTCAATACAGTAAATTTAAACAAAGAGCTTCACCTGGAAAAATCTAGTCTTACGCTGAACAGTTCTCAAGAGGCAAGATCTTCTCCTCCATCAGGGAAAATGGAGGCTCCTGAGCAAATTAGTTCAGTTAAAGAAAAATAAGTTTACATTCCTATACATCCTAATTACAGTACATGAATTTTATGGCCCCTAAATGTGTGTAACGCCCTTTTAGAAATAACAACAACCTAGTCCAAAAGACGAGGTGACTGCCTCCTTCTGAAGTCTGGGAGAAGTAGATTGGGACTTGATTACCTTTTCATAAGGAACATGGTGTCCAGAAGTTGGAAAGTTAAGAATCATGTGTGTCAAAGAGACTGAGGCTGACAGAGCCTCGTTAACGTGCTCCAGAAACAGAATAAATAGGTGAACCCAGTTGGTCTCCAAAGGCTGTGTTGTTCCCCCTCCCCCCTCACTCCTCCCCTCACTCCCCCTCCCCCCTTCCATATACACAGTGATGCCTGGTTCCAATCTTCCTGCAATGTAATGGAATTAGAAGCCTTTTGCCTCTGGGGCCATCTCCTCCCCTGGCACCAGGGAACTCGTAACACCTGTCCATGGCTCCACATGGAGGGGGGACTGTCCCCTCTCCATGATCACAGCAGCCCTCTCCATTGAACCCGGAGCCATCCGGACCCAGTGCTGATGTCCACACGCTCATCACCTGAGGCCAGAAATGGGCCAACAGCCAGACCTGTTAGGGTGACCAGCTGTCCCAAGTCTGCCTGGGACTAAGTGGGGATGAGGTAGGGGAGAGTCCTGGGAACACAGGACTTTCAGGTACAACCAAAAAACTCCAAGCAAATGCAGACGAATAGTTTACTCTCCTCTTTCCCACTAAAAAGCCAGGTCAGGGGGAGAGAAGAGCAGAGACCCTTCCGCTGGTTAGGGGCCCCTTCTCGGGGCAGAGCCTTGGGGCTCGTGTGAGTGTGGAGTTACATAATACAGAGAATGATTCAGCATCGCCACAAGTGAAAGAACACACGCATGCCTAAATACAATTTACAAGTGGCTCCTCTTGACGGTATGGCACCACCAAATTAGCTCCTTAAAAAAAAAGAAAAACACCCACTTTGAAGCACAGCAGATGATCTGTACTTCTACTCCCAAACATAAAAGTTTGCTCTGGTGGCAGAAACGGCCGAGACCAACAGCACAGGATTTGGTTCTCATAGATTTGTACTTGTTACTGTACGTCACCCCATGTCCTGGGCAGCTTCCAAGATTCAAGTCCTGATCCAGCTTCCTGTGCCCAATGCGTGGCCCTCCCGTGGGCTCGCAGGCTCAGGCCCGCAAGTACAGCTAATCCCCCTCCACCACAAGGCGAGGACTGATCATGACTAACACGGTAGGGGGCGTGTGCCGGGCTCGTGAAAGAAAGCTTGCATCTGGAGTGGCAGAAGTCTTGACTGTATTACAGGATGATTGATTCCTCCCAGGAGAAGCAGGCTCACAGAGGAGGATTGTAACAGGCAACTGTACAGAACTTTCACACACCTAGCGCTGGGAGCGGGGGCCTCGCAGGGTAAGTCCACGCGGGCCGCCCTGCTGAGTTTATTTTGGAAATCTGTTTTGAATTTACAGCACTGCCTCTTTAGGATGGTATTTTAAGATGCTCTGCCAAACCCAGAAGGGCTCCAAGTAGCTTTTGTTTCCGTACTCACACAGATGAGGAGCTAAGCTAATTGAGAGAGTGACCCAAATTTGTGAGCATCACAAGTGGCCTGAATTCTTACACCCTCTGCATGTGTCTGTATGCCTGTCTGTTTGGAAGTTGCTCTTGGAAGCTTGCAAACATTTCCTTGCCCACATGTAATCAGTAAATAAATTATCAGTTCCCGCTCCCGCTCTTAAGTGGCAATCTCCCAAGGTCCCAGGAAGAAGACTTTCAAGGGCTAAACTCTTTCAGAGGCTTTTGTTACTACAAACACAGCTTAGCAAAGACAATTATTGTTTTCTCTCTTTGTCCACCAACGGCACCCGCCTATGCTCAGATAGCTTCCTTTCACTGAAGTAATTTAGGTGTCCTAGCATTGATCTGCCCAAGGATGTAAGGACAGGCGATGTGCCGTGTAACCTTGAAAAGTTTTCATTTTTATTCCTTCGAGTACAGTTTTCTAGGCAAGAGCACTTCAAATTGTCGTCAGAATTTACTGAAGAGAATAAAAGGGGACAAAGTCCTCCCACCTGTGTGTCTCCATCCCCCCAACACACACACACACACACACACACACACACACACACACAGAATAGGCAGGAGGCATTTAAGGTAATGGCCAGGAATGCAGGTCCTACCCAGGGGGCAGGAAGAGGGTCTTCACTTCAAATGAGCATTTTCCTTTTAGTTTCTAGTCTCTCTCCCTTTCCTTATTCCCAGCTCTCAACCTCCTTAGGGATGAACAGACACGCCCAAAAGCTTCTTATTCTCCCTTTGGGCATTATGCTTATACCAAAGAATAATTTGTGCAAAAAAAAGCAAGTTGCTGAGTGAGGGTGGGCAAGCTCCGGAGCACGGAAGGGCGGCGAGCCGAGGCATGTGGATGGCCTGCCCAGTACGGCAGTTGGGAGGGACAGAAGGCTTCAGATGGACACACCCAGGCCTGCACCACGTCAGGCGACGGGCTGCCAAGCAGGAGTTTGCCCTGAGTCCCGTCTCCAGGGTAACCCACCTGCTGACCAAACCCGCACCCAAAGTTCTTCACCCAGACCCTCCACGTGTTTTTCTTGGGCCCAATCCCAAGGGGGTGGGGGTGGGAATGGAATGTTATTATATTGCCTTGGGGCAGAGTAAGAGAGATTAAATCAACTGCTGAAGAGAGGCTTGGAGAGACAAGTGAGAAGAAAACGAAATATTGAACTTTTTAGAAACTTGCTTCTCAAAGTGTGGTCCGTTGACCGGCAGCACTTCCATCTGCTGGGAGCTCATTAGAAATGCATTATGTCCAGCCTCCACCCCGGCCCCTGCAAAGGGATCTGCATATTAATGAGACTCCTAGCGGTTCATATGCACACACTCAAAAATTGAGAGCTGCTGGATAGGACCATAGGACCGGGGAGCTTTTAAAAATTACCACCAGCAATTGCCACCGGCAGTGCTCCTGGTTCAGCTGGTCTGCACTAAGACAAGCCTCGGTGTTCTGGTTGGTTGGTTGGTTGTTTTTTTTTTCTGTTTGTTTGTTTTTTTAACCCTCCGATGGTTTAATTGGGTATCCAGAGCTGAGAACCAATAGGGCACTACAACAGAGCAATGGTTCTCCCGCTGCGGTTTCCCAGTGTGGTCTCCAACATCACCTGAGAACCTGTTAGACATGCAGGCTCTGCGGTCCCACCCAGACGTACTGAATCAAAAACATGGGGTACGGGGGCCCGCAATCAGTGGTTTAATAAGCTCTCCAAGTGGTTATCCAGAAGCACTGCTATAGAAGGATCCAAAACCGGAATAAGAGCTGAAAATATACTCAATTCTACTACTCAAAACCTCCACAAACTTCTGCTCCCTGTGGTAGGAAGTCCAGACTTTTTAAATGACAGGTTCTCCATGCCTTTCTAAACATACCTTCTGTAAATCCTCTTAACACATGCTGCTAAAATAAGTGAATTGGATTCTAGGGTCCTTTCTGGCTATAAAATTCAGTAATTCTATGCTTTCAAAGCTATAACTTTAGACAAGTTCACTATCTCCTTAAAGATGGCAACTTAGAGGCTCAACCTTCTTTATCTACACCAGCATCTCCTCCTGTCTTACAAGGTCAGATCCTGCACATTCTTTAAGGTCATGTACACATGCTACCTCACCCCCTAATTGGTTCCCCCTGCCAGAGTGGACCTCTCTCTCCACATTTCTCGTATTACTCGCTCATTGCATGTACTTCATTGCTTTCTATTAGTCATTTGCCTGATGCCTTGGCTCTCGGCCATATTTACCATTCCTTGAAACTGAACAGTGTTTTATTCTTCCTTAACTACTCCCAGCTTCTAGCATTGCCCTCTGCACATGCAAAGTAGCACATAACACTGGTTGCATTGAAACAAATGGATTGAAGGCTCTCAGAAGAATTTGAACTATAGGATGAATCATGACTGGCTTCTCAACTACAGTAGGCAAGTGTGGAAGTCCAAAGCAGCCAACAAGAGGACAGATACCATGAGTCCAATAACACTGAGTCTGTTCCAAAGATTTAGTTTCAAAGTAAGTCTAACGTACATCCTCAATAAAGTCCATAAAAAGAAATTATATCAACTTTTACACTACTTGGCACATATCACTCAGTAATTATTTTATTGGATGAATTTTTGGATGAATGTTGATAAAAAGAACTTTCTAAACAAAAGCTCTAGAAAACTAAAAATGTGTTCATTTCCACCCCCCTCCCTGTATATATTAAAGACACTCTTTATTAAAATTTAATTTGGTTTAACCATCTGCCAGACACAGTACAAACTTTATCTCATAATCTTCACAACATTAAGAGGGAGGTATTTTTAGTTCCCCTTCTCTGGGTAAACTCAGGCTCTACAAGGTTAGATAATGTACTCAAGGCCATCTGGCTAGCTAAGAGGCAGGATAAGGACCACACTCAGACCTCAGTAAGTCCACAACTGTTATTCTTTCCAGTATATAAAGATGCTTGACATTTGAAAGATTTCAAAAGATGCATTCATAGATGCAAGATGTGGCTTCACAGCCTGTGTGCCTACTTCTCCTTTTATCTTTGTCATTAACCGTAAACATCTGCATGGTAAGGTGACCAACAGAATTTCAAGGGCTTGAACCTAATGAGCCCTTCATAGGAAGAGATTAAAGTGGAGCAGAATAAGGAGGCTGAGGATGAGGAAGGAGCAGAGTCTGCTAGTCCTCCAAGAATACAGAACAAAGATTTAAATAGCATCTGGTGAAATATCTCACACCCACATAGGTATCAGCAACCGACCACCGCCTGCCAAGGCCAAAGGGGTGGAAAGCTTCACAGTGGTCAGGCGCAGGTACTGCCATTGATATGCTAAAGAAATCTGCAAAATATGGGGTTTTGCCCTCTTACCTCCCATCATCAACATGAACCCCAGGTCATACAAAATGCGGTCCCATTTCCTCAGGCTCAAGAGTCTTAGTTTCGGCCCCTCTCCCTACAGAGTTATGTCCTTTCTTGTCTCTCGGTAGTCTACATTTAGAAAGGAACCCCCTTCTCCTCCATCTCTCACCTCTGTACAGGACTGCCAGTTTGTCATTGAATCATGAAGTCATTTTATACTAAGGAGTAAATGACAAATAGATTAGTCCCTATTAGGGAAAGGCATCTAAAAAAAAAAAAAAAAAGACATGATCTTAAATGAGTTTTGAAGTAGTTAAACATGTAGAGTTATTTTGAAAGATGACCTTGTAAATATATATGCTCTTTTTTATGGGGGGCAAAGGGGGGAGAATTGAGTTCCCTAGATTCCTTCGTATCTAAGACAGGGCAGAAAATTAATGGCGTCCACTTCTACAAGGCAGGAGACACTTGATTTGACCTAGTTCTCTGCAACAGGGTAGATTTAAAACTATGACTTTCATTCTAGTCCTCTCTGGTCTATCTGAGAACAAAACTTATCAATATGTACATTGAGCTCAGAGGGACGAGGGTCAAAGTCAAGCACAATGTAAGCACAGAGAGGAACCAGGCTGGTTTAGGAAAGGAGAGCTCAGTGCCACAAAGGAGGGAAGGAATGCAGTGCTGGAGTCAACGCCACCACCAACAGAAGTTGCCATGGAAACCCCCACTAGAAAGCAGGCAGCTGGATTTTAGAAACTGGATGAAGAAAGACTTGATGGCAAGAAAGAAGGGAAATGCTGGAGCCCCAGAAGGAAATCAGTCACTGAAGAAGAATGGAGACATCTTTCCACCATTGTGCCTATGAAAGTACACATCATTGTTACATGACTGGAGCATGACAATCTGAAAGGCTGGTCTGTCCAGCCAGGAGGTCTATGAGCTGATGTGTTAGAATCTCCCTTTTGTGCTCATGACTCAATCTGTAGAACAACATGATAGGTGGGTGGAATCACTCTTAAAAGATTTCCAGGAAGAATATGTAGTGTGTCCTTATCTAATATTAAGCAGAAATTAATTCTCTACTGAAACAGTAAGAGTCAAAGCAGCTAAAACAATTGCTTCCCTGATAATTTGCAGCAAGTGTTCTCTTTTGAATAAGGACATGAGAGGTTTGTGGGCATACCAAGGATAGATTTCTGTTTTCTAGCTGAAACAAATTCTGAAATTATATGATTACATGGACTCGTTACATTGGCATATGTAAGGCACATGGGTTGGTTTTCCATAAATTACCTCTTAAAGAAGAGTCTGTAGTACTAAATGTACACATGTGGTTACGAAAATTTTCCAGAGAGGAAAAGCAGAGAGCATGCCAGAGAAAAGAAAGAACTCTTTCAGCAAAACGTAGAAACTACAGAAGGCTGATTCAAAAGCAGAGTGTATGTGTCTTAGAAGATACCTGAATCTGGAATACGAGATTCTTCAGGAAAGCAAACAGTATATATGAGGAGAAAGGAAAACAAATCGCCACCATGCAATATGTAGGGCAATAAAACAGACTTCAGAGCATTGAAGATCTGTTATGAGGACTTCTGACCAGACTAATTGGTCTATACTTCTCTGTCAAATAATACAGCATCTATTCATTTTGACCCTGGTGACTTCCTTTGTCTTTGTGAGTTATACCCTAACTTAAATTTGGGTCCAACAAGGACTTGAAGGAAAATGATAGGGAGAGGAACATGCTATACTTTTAGGCAATTGGTATGTTATTAGCTTAATACTATAATCATGACAACAAGCTCAACTAAGGGATGTTCTGGGACTTCAAGAGGAGGCTAGCAGCAGAAGGAAAAAATCCAGGACAGAACTGGGACGAGGTAGGACCCAGGCCATGGAAGCAAATAGGATCTGTCACCTGGAGAAATGGGGCAAGAATTTAATGATTAACCACCACTGCCTGGCGCCTAAATGCAGACTGGAGCCCCAAAGTGAATAAGAATGAGAGCAGAAGTGTGCAGGCCATAATGCATATTAAAGCGGTGTGATGGCAGCTCTTTAATCCCAGGTAGAATGTCTAACATGGAGCACAAGTTCAAGTTCAAGAGGTAGAGCAGATAAGGGCACAGAGTTCAGTGCTCTTACATGCTCAGCCAGCAAAATTTAGGGAAGCACCAGGGTCTCAGCCAAGTGGGATGGGATCCACCGCGAAGGTTTAATTCTTGCAGACAATTCAGAAAACAGCCCCAGGAGCTGGAGCAGCGGCGGAATCCTGTAGGTTCACGCAGCACAGGGAGGACAGGAAGATGGTATTTTGGTGCCCTCAGAGTTGAGGCGTGGCTCAAACTCATTCGCAAACCGTTGGTTACCTGATCTGTGTTAGCCAAGCTTTGATCAGGAAAATAGAACCTCCTCCAGAGAGTTCCAGAAGAAAAGATTTAACACAGGGAGTCAAAGGCTTAACGGAACCTTTGGGAAGCTCGGGAACAAAAGACAATGAAAAGAACTCTTAGAATTTAGGAAATCAGGAAGTGCAGGAATTGCGAGAAACTTTAACCAATGGCCTCAGGTGCCTGCAACAGCACTAGAGGTGTTCTGCCGAAGCACTCCTGGGAGCCACGGTCAAAGCCTCACTTAGGTCCTCGGTGTGAAAGCCTTAAACCTGCCTGTTGTTGCTATGGAAACAGTGTTGAGGCCAACTTCTACCTTTCAGTATCACTTGAGATTTTCTCTGAGGCGCAATGGAAGTGGGAAAGTTTTGGCCACGATTTTGGGAAACGTAGTTTCCAGATTTTGCAACCCATGTGATTCAGGAAGAACATACAAGGGAGAAAGAGGGGATAGGGGCACAAGGCCTACGTGAGAAACACCAGCAATATCCTGCTTGCTTATAGAGATGTGGTCCTAAAATGATGCCCTGCAATGGGTCAGACTGACCCAGGCTCTCGGGACAGCTGCGTCTGGGTGGGATTCGTGCTGGGGAAGCAAAATCCAGGATGCTCTGCAGAAGCAGTCAAATGCTGTGAAAAAGATGGCTTGAAGAATGCATGGGACCACATGGGGAGAGACAAGCCAAGGAGGGCAAACACGGCTGGTGCAATGTTATGACGTCCAGGAGAGACACGATCCACGTGATCTATTAGAACTTTCACTGGAGTATGGAGTACAAATGAAAGAGAGGAAGTACAATTGTCTGGGGTCGGGCAAGTTTGGAGAAAGATTCTATAGTAACCCAGTTATTCAACGTATAGTTGTTGAAAGTGTTTCATGAATAAAATATTATTCTGGACAAAGCCAAGAAATGAAATAACCTGAATTAGGACAATGGTGCTGAAACTGGAAAGAAAGAGATAGAAATCTGAGACCTTAAAAAAGACATTGATGAGACTTGAGGAATCAGTGGAGAGCCGGGAGAGGAAAGAGGCCAAATAGGACTCCCTGGTTCACGTCTGGGCAGCCTTGTGAATGGTTCTACTGAGCGACAGAGCACAGACTGAAGTTGAATTTGAGTAGTTCTTTTGGGGGGCCTGTTCAGTGGAGAGGCACAGCAACTCACTGAGGATGGGCATAGAGGTCAGGTTGGTCTCCCCCATTCTTGGTGGACCAAGAATGTAGGACTTACATGCAGGTGGAAGTAACAATAACCTACATATATGATTTGGGATGTTCCTGGTCCTATTCCCTAATCCACTTAGATGTCTGAAATGCAAATCTTAGCACTTCATACCTTTGGCTTAAAATTAATGCCCTCTGAGCTGCTGCACCTGTGTGTCTCCTGCAGCGTGGGAACAGGGATTGCCAGTTCCATCACCATTAGCCTGAGACAGTCCTGAGCATTTTTATGCCCCCATTCCTGCCGCCCTCGGATCTGAGAGTATGGCCAAGAAGAGTTGGAAATAGAATAACCGTTTCATCTTATACAGTGCAGTGAGAGTCAGACAGACCTGTAGAGCTTGGAGACAGAACATTCCTACAATTTCTCTTCTGTCTTTATAGGCCCCTTTCCTGCATTAGAATTTCTATTTCTTTATGAATAACTTGATTGTTGAAGTCTCAGGAAATTCTAACCTTATTTGTCTGATCAAACTGAAAGGAACTCATTAGATGGAATCCTGAGTCCATTAAGGTTGAATGGTGCATCTTCATTAAACTATGATTTACATCCTAAAACAGATGAATAAAAATGGAAGCACTCTGCTGAAAGGGAAATATAGAAAAGAGCCTTTTAGGGCTCTCTGAATTACATACAATAATATTGTGAGAAAACCCAGAGAGGGAAAAAACAAGTAAGGAAGGTATTGACTGAGAAAAAAGCAGGACTGCGTACCTGCAAGCCAGCTAAGTGGTGTGATTCATAGCTCTCAGGTTTTGGTAGACAGCCGAAGCCAGAGAACATTCGGAGCTGCGGACAAACACTTAATTTAGGCATCCTGGTGCGGCAAGGGCTCCCACTGCACTGGCCTGTCCTATAGCTCACATGAAGTCATTGTTGGGGTGCTGATTAATAGAGCTTCTGAGAGCCCTTCCTAGCCGAAGGCAATGGGTTTGACAGATGGTTCCCAGTTAACCAAACTATTGCTCATTTCAATCCATCCCAAAGAGTTCAAGAAAAACAATCATATATCAAGATCGATGTCATATTTTCCGTATAATTCTGTCTGTTTAAAATCATCAGAAAGTGGGGAAAACTGAAAGTAGTGATTCTTAGTATTCTCCACAGTTATAGGGTTGCATGGTTCCTAAAACCTTCCCCAATCTGCCAACCAGGTTGGCTTGTATGTAGTTCATTTATTTACATGAACATAACCAATGGCGAAGGAAGAGTTTGGAAATCACTGGTTTAAAGGACTGGTATGTCTGAAGGATTAGATGTTGAATAGAAACGATATACCAAAAGGGACCCGAAGAAAGATCAATGGCCCTGTTTGTTCCCCTGAAGAAGAAGTGATCAGGAATGTGCTACAGTAAGCACATATAGACCAGCTCACAAGAAGCAACTGTGCACATCTCTTCCTAAGTCTGTATTTAGTGACTTTGTCTTAGTGGCTTGACATGGGCCATGGTAAGGGTATGTGCACCACAGAAACGAGCAAATGCCACAAATCAGGGTCTCCCCCCACCCCCCGAGAGCCAGTTATAAAACATTTATCAGCACACTACTGGGACTTATTCCAAAGGCAACTTGGCCGGCAAAACACCCGAAGCCCCATGAAGCTCTGATTACCGGCCTTCTGGGCATGGTCAAGTTAGGGACGATGTAGAAGTTTGTGGAATCTGGGAAGAGTATTCTTTCCAGAAGACATACCTTTGTTATGTAGTCATAGACATGGCCATGACCATGGATCTCAGAGTCGCTACGGGAAGGGTCATGTAGTAGGTACTGCTCAGACATGGAGAACCTTTCTCATTTCACCAAGGACTCCAGATAAAGAAAAAAGTGGAAAGATCCAGAAATCTGGGACTCCAAAGGACTATTTTATAGGGCATTCTAACAACAAACCTCTGCTTCTGCTGGAATCCAAACAAAGGAAAATAAGCTTCGACTACACATTCCTTAAGCATCACAGAGAACTTTCCTAGAGCAAAGATCAGGAAGCCCTGGGCTGAGTGGGTGGGTGACGTGGCAGAAGCTTTCTGAGAGGCGCTGGATGGATACCATCTGTCTGAGATGTCTTCAGCTTTTGCCTGGCTAATGCAAAGTCTGGGAAATCTCTTCTGCTCCCTTCCTGGGTCCTCAGGCTTCTCTGGAAAGGCATGTGATTAACTCTGAAGTGGCTTCTGGTAGGTGGAGGGAGAGTAAAAGCTGTTGAACACAGAGGAGGCCCTGGGAAACTAGCAGAAGGAAGTTTCATTCCACGTTGAGGAAGAAGTTGATTTGTTTGATTGAGCTGGGACAAAGCTGTCTTGGTCTAAAAAGACACAGGGATTGGCTCAGGGGATCAACGTCCATGGCACTGTGGGGCCCTGGAATGTGTCTCCTATGTGAACCAGTTGCCCAGCAATTGTGCGTCATTGTCATTGGGCAGCCAAGCATGAGAGTGCAGGCAGCAGTGTTTGTTCATCTCCAGGCTGCGCCCCAAGTTCATAGGCATTGTCTTTCCCCAAAAGACTGAGCGCAGGCACATTTTTTCCTAGAAGGCAGCACAGTTCCCTGATGGCTTAATCGGAAAGAGTAAGATTTGCTTCCTCAAGAAAACACTGACTTAATTATTTGGAAAAATGTTTGGCGTACATAAAGGCAGCTTTAGGAGCTGATACTCCAAATATTTAACGAGGATGATATGGACCCTGACCAAGCAGCGCAGATCCTGGCTTCCCTGCTGGGCTCCCCGTGACTCCTTCTGTACCAGCCTTAACCACTTCGCTGCTGGACTCTGGGCAGGACTAGAGGGCCCTGGAACTGAAGTGTGGATGCCTAGCAGCAAGAAGGCACTCTGGGAGCTAAGGGAATTGCCAGCCACCATAGAAATATCACAGTTTCTTAACACCAGTCAAGTTGCACCTGCTCACCCTGGCTGGGGAGAGCTGACCACCCAGGGATACCTGGGCCAGGGGGGAACAGTCACTTCTGTCTGGCTTTCCGTTTCTGTCATTAGTAAGCAAGTGCCTGGCCTTGTGAGCTTTGAGCTGTAGAACAGGAGTCTAGGATTTATATTTCTTAAACACATGTTAGATTTCAAGAAGGTTCTTTATTTTTATATCTGTCTTAATTGTTTCCATTTTTAAGAACACCCTTGATGTCACTGTGATGACGTTTATTTATTATGTTTTCCAAACCTGCTACGACGGGGGTACCTTTAGTCATAATATGGGTTCGCGCTCAATGTTCTATACTTAGCAACTATCTGAGAAGGATCTGAGTCTGCATTTAGCCCTAAATAACTACCAAAAAGGGAACAGCAGCAGCAGCCCTTCAGAAGCCTTTGTGGAAGCATGGAGCCGGGGGTGCTAAGAATTCAGGGACCTCTAAGGGGGCAGGCCTGCTCTCAGCGAGCAGGACATCCAGACAGGAGCTGATGAAAGGAATAAAGTTGGGTGCCCTCGAGCGTGTTCCCCTGCTTCGTGACGGTGTGTAAGGAAACATTTCTGGGTATTTATCTGGCTGCCCAACCCCATTTAGTGACAAATGATTGCTCTTTGCTTCTTGTTACCATGCTCAGATGGTGCTATGGCAACCAGGCTGCATAAAAGGAAAGGGGGGGGGGTAGATGCTGCTTAGCAACTTGAAGATGTTTAAAAGGCAAGTACTCATTTTAACAGCAACAGTTTAAAAAATGTCAGTTTTCAGGAGAGAAAAGAGAAGAACGTGAGAGGAAGCAAATGAAATGCCGCTGTAGAAGAATGAGAGAGAGAGAGAGGTCCATCTGTGTGACACCTTTTTGAAGCTCCTTCACACATATCCTCACAGAACTCGTGGGAGGTTGTTGGCAGGGTCTCTGTTCACAGATGGGGAGACTGAGGCTCACAGGGCACCAGGTCATCCTCAGGGGCAAGGCTTGACCTGATCGCAAATCCCACATTCTTTTATGGCACCATACTTAAAAACAAAGTAGTCAGAAAGCCGCGGGTTGGTTGGAGGGGCTGGGGAGGGCGGAGAGGGGGGAAAGGAAGAGCAGAGGGGGCGGGGAGGAGGGACGGCTTGTTCTGACACAGGAAGAAACTGTCTGCGTGGGAAAAGTGGGCCTCAAAATAGACGACCATGTTGTTTTGACCAGAACAAGTAACCAAAGAGAGTTCAAGCCCATGGCCCCGTCCTCGTTAGCAAAGAGCGCACTTCCCAGCTCCCTGCTGCCCCAGCCGTCCACGTTTGGAAACAAAATGCTAGATGGCCTAACAACCAGAGCGCAGACATGGAGCGATGGCGGCGCTCAGCTTGACCCAGTGTCCGACAGCGGGCGACGACCACAATGGGCAAACGCCGTGTGTCAGGCTGCCCAGCGTTCTCTGAGGCAGAACCTGCGAGAACGGGTTTCCGTGTGTTACGCCCTTGCCTTAACTACCGCAGTGTTTTGAGAGATGTCATTCAAATCATATCAGAGGCCAAACTCAGCACCAACCTAACCCAAGATAGCAGAAGCTTCGGCTTTGTTCTGGGCATTCCACCTGCAGTTCCGGAGCGCCACCTGTGCGCCAGGCACCCTGCGCAGCCCGCGCTGGCTCCTGTCACTCTTGAGTCCCCTGCTACCTGCAGGGGGAAGACCCACAGGGCCCAGGGCCTCACACGCCCACGGCCAGCTCGCCTCCCCGCGGAGGCCACGTTTCCTTCCTGCCTAATAACTCAGCGCTGACAAGACACGTGCAGCTCTGGGTTCCAGCGGTCACCACCGAGTGTCCTGCTCGCTCTTCCCCACAGTGTTTGCACTTGCTCCTACTTGCCTGGATGCGGACGCAGCGAGAAACCGTCAACAGACTGCTTTCCCCTGTCCCCATAGTTACCCCCAGGGGTCTAGGTTGTTGGTGAGGCTCCTGACCGACCAAATGCCTCCTGGCGTTGTGCTAAAGAGCCAAGAGTTTGAAGGGCGGGGAATTGCGGGCACGGGGTGGGCAGCGGGGCTAGTCTTACTCCTACACAATAAACACGAAATAAGTAAACTTTGGGTTCTAGTCCTCAGTTTACCACTGGCTCCCCCAGCCAGCCTTTCATCACCCCTGTCCCCGCTTATACCACATGCTCCAACCATAATGAATTTCTTAAGCGCCTCAGACACACGTCCCACCTCCCTTCACACTGACCCTCTATCCACGAAGAGGGCAGCTCCTCCCGTCTCAGACCAGCCCTGGCCATAGTTCTGACTGGCATTTGTATGATGGTTTCAAATGTACAAATCATTTTCTTTTTTAAAAGAACTTTTATTGTATGTTTTTCATTACCGTTGAGTTCTCATCTATACTCACCCCCTGCAATCACCCCCACTCTTGTCCACAAATCATTTTTAACTGTCTCATTGAATTCAAAACAAAACAGTCTTAGTGGTTCCAATAGCAACACCCCATTTTATAGGTCATGAGAATCGCGGAGAAGTAGTTTTGCTAAGCTCCTTCAGCTCCCACTTACCCGGTGACGAGGAGGGGGCTCATAATGTTCGGGATAAGGTCCCACTCCAATTCCCCGGCCCTTTGCGGATTTGGAACCTGGCTTCTCCCGTGCCTTACAATCATTACACCTAAACCTGCCTTTCAGAGCAGAGCAAAACAAATACGCGCTCTCTGAAACGGCTGGCCCTCCACATATTTGAAGGCGGCCCCTGGCTGCCCTCCAGGGCTTTGCTGCTCACACTCGAAAGTGCGCAGAATCCACCTGGGGAGCTGGAGGAGCTGCAGCTTCCCCTCCGGCAGCGCTGGGTGGGGGCCTGGGATCCCAGATCCAAACAAACCCTGCCTCTTCCCAAACCAGTCGCTCAGAGCCGAAAAAGAAACTACCATTCTCAAAATCAAAAGTCAAAAAGATGTGCCCTATTCTGGTTTGCTTCCGGATCCCCTGCATTTATAAAAGAGCCTACCTTGAGATTATGCATTTAATAAATAGACGTGGGCAGGGGGACTTCCTCCCAGGCCCGCGCTTGGCTGAGAAAGAGCCTTTGCTTCTCACGCGTTACTAAGCGCCTGTGAGCACAGCCATGACCTCTACATGGGGGCTGACCGGGATACTGCGTATTAGGAGCCTGGTGCGGTGCCTGGTGCAGGGGCCGTAGGTGCTTTATAAATGTAACGATTACCCCGTCCAACCAAACTGAACCTAATAAGGGGGGTGGGGGGGACCTGGGTACAACCAGTTGCCAAAACACTATTTATTTACACACTGAGATGAGACAGGAAAGAATGCTTCCCCCGAAAAGTGCACCCCGCAAAGCGCGGCCCCAGCCTCTCCGGCAGGGGAACCGCATGGCGCGCGGGAGCCCGTCCTCTGCTGCCCCCTGCTGGGCAGGACGCCCGCCGCGCGCCGGCCTGTCTGGCCTCCCGGCCGCCGCTCTCCTCTCCGGGGACCCCTGTCCTCGCCCAGCAGGTTACGCAACACCAGGCTGCAACCCGAGCTCGTTTGCAAAAAGGACACCACGGGCTTCGTGGGGCTTCGGTGCAACCCGCGCTAAGG
Source organism: Furipterus horrens (assembly GCF_987537825.1). Taxonomy (NCBI): domain Eukaryota; kingdom Metazoa; phylum Chordata; class Mammalia; order Chiroptera; family Furipteridae; genus Furipterus; species Furipterus horrens. The sequence continues at coordinate 5,997,904 of NW_028327182.1, forward strand.
GCAAGGAAAGAGTGAAAATGCCTTCCCCGCGTGGAAGGCACGGGACAAAGTACACGCACTGGCGATGCGCAGGAGGGGATCGTTCCCGTTTTGCAGACCAGGACCCGAGGCTCAGGGGAGATGGGGCCCCTTACGAGCCAGCGGAACAGAACTGGGGAGAGACACAGCCAGGCTTTGAACGGGGGCTTTTCTGACTTCGAGATACCGGGTTGCCACACCTGGATCTGCCAGGAACGAGCTTGGGAGCCGGACCCAAGAGTCCTGTTGGATCTTGATGCTCTTTACTTTCTTTTTAAAAAAAGATTGAATTTATTTTTTTTTAGAGAGGGGGAGGGAAAGAGAGGGAGAGAAACACTGATGTGGGGAACATCCATCCATGGCCTCTCATACTCGCAACCCAGGCATGTGTCCTGACCAGCAATCAAACCAGCGACATTTAGCTCGGCAGAACGATACCCAACCCACTGGGCCACACCGCCCAGGGTGGTGCTCTTTTCAGGCAGGATGAGGGGTTGGCTGAGGTGAACTTTGAGTTCCCTTTCAGCTCTCACATTCTGAATACAAGCCTTTGTTACTAATTTGCTCTTGTTGCAAAGAAATGGCCCCTGCGGTCATCTCCTGCAGGGGGACCACCAAGCAAGGCTGCAGGGAGAAAACTGCTCACCCACCCTGCAGCCCCCCTGCACGCCAGGCCCCGCCCTAGTCGGCAGAAGTCATCTGTGGCCTCTCAGATCTGACTGTTGATGAAATATACCCACGAGCTAGCCTTGCCCACCCAAGATATACAGCTTATGTTGCAGAGAAAGGAATATTACAAACTAAGCAGCTCCATCCCGAGACCCCAAGGCCCAGAAGAGATGACATTTTTGTATTCCACGGGGAGAGTTCCTGTGGTCCCACCCAAACAAGATAGGAAAGGTGCTTTATGGATGTATGATCAACATACAAAGAGCTGCACATACTTAACGCATACAACTTGTTGTCTTCGGAGGTGAGTGTACACCTGGGAAGCCATTGTTGCAATCAATGCCACCAACTTGTCCATCACCTCCGAAAGTTTCTTCCTGCCCTGGGTTTTTGTCTGCTTGGTTTCGTTTTACCACTTACTGTTTGCCATTTAGTTAGGGCATCCTTGCTCTCCGCCGGACTCGACCCTCAGGCAGTTTTAGTTTGGTTCTTTGCTGTTATGAAGGGGTGGACGTTTCAGTCTTGTCTAGTTTAGATACTGACTTATAACATTCGTCCAGTGCATTGGAATCCTCAGCTCATAAAATATGTTACAGGATCTCTTTTTCCCATGTGGGTTTAGGAAGCATCTCTGCCTCTCAGACAGTGCAATGGAAATGTTCAAAATCCCAACACACACAAACTGGAAGACACCTTAGAGATTCTATGACCCCATTATTTCATTTTATGGATGACAATCTGAGCTGTTTGTCCAAAGGAGGATAGTTCTCTGGAAATGATCAAAAGAAATGGACCTAGTACTTTTTCTCAGACTCTGGAAGGTATCTTTCATACATTCGCAGGAAGGCATAAGGAACGCTGAGTCAGCACAGAATCAGGGCAGACACCACCAGAAGGTTTACCTTCAGCCAGATAAGGATATTCACCAGCAAAGAAAGTCAGGTTCAGGGCCAAAAATATGTTAGGGCCTTTCCCAGTCCTCTCCCTCCGAACACGGAGCCTGGAGGGCAACTTGGGTCTCATGAAAACCTTATATAACCTCACGTTATCTAAGAAGGCCACAAAGAGGTCCGCCCCTGAACTGATGAGAAAATACCAATCAGACACTGATCAAACCTCCTTCATCACAGGCAGCCAAGCTGCAGTCAGAGACAGTGCCTGGCAGTGTTTCCAGGCTGAGAGCACAACACAGGCCAAGCGTAAGAGAACGTGAGTATGATGAACCATGATGGGCCACTTACGGACGGCAAGACTGTCAGGACATGGTTCCCGGCTGCTCTGGAATCCCGGGGAGATCCTGGGAGGTCCAGTCACAGGTCCTGAATGCTGGCCTCCCCCAGCTGGGAGGAAACCCTTACTCCTCGTGTCTTAAAAAAACAAAACAAAAAATGCATCATTTCATTCTAGCTGTTAGTTGGGTGTTTTTTGTTTCCACCCACTAGTTTCCCTATGAACATGGCGCTTGGGTGGCTTGTCTTTTATTTCCTGCATCCTGAGTGGTAAAGAAGCTACACAGGAATTCGCAGCACCCCAGGGTGTTTGGAAGTTGGGGAGGGGGTTTAGAAGCCCCAGTATGAACTTGGTCCTACATTCCGGGAACATATTTATAATTTGGAGTTTTTATTTGGGGGGGTGAGGAGGAAGAGACGACGCTGCTATATAATAGAGCAGTAAGTAAATTTGCATGGATTTTTAAGATAAAGCCCATGCTTTTCAAGGAGATTCCTCGTCTGCAGCTGATTGCTTCTAGCTATTGGCCCCCGACCCCTGGGGATCCACACATGAAAAATGTAAGATTGCACATTTCATTTCATCTAAAACTTTTTCCTTAGAAATACGATTACCACTACTGCTGCCAGTATTAGCCCTACTCCTACTACTTCCTACAATTACTGTTACCACCACTACTACCTCTACTATTACTACTAATAATAACAATAATATGCACTCCCTTCTTTCTTTCTTTTATTTTTTTCTGAGATGGAGAAACCCCAGGACTCCGGGGCCGAGGCCTGCTGCTAAGCTCTGCAGAGCCTGAAAACAGGGCACTTGCCCTGACCTGCCAACTCAAAGCTCATCGAGGTCAGAACTAACAGTGGCTAAAAATCATTACAAATACCGGCCAATCTGCCGACCGAGTGGCCATCAGTATGTCCCAGGCTAATGTTTCTGTGTCACACGAGGGCAAGTGGACGGGGCCGCTTGCAGCCAGCAGTGTGGGCGGGGTTCCGCTCCCCCACGCCTGCCTGCTCACGCGGAACTGAAGAGACCGCGGCCACACCTGTAACCCATCTGGGACACACCATAGCGAGACCTACGCATGGCAGCAACCGATTTCAGCATTTTCTCAGGTATGCAAACAAACGGCTTCGCTTTGGGCTCATTAATCACAGATGTGAGAGCTTATCCTGACACACAGCGATCCCATGGGAGGAAGTCTGTTGTTTTCTTCCCTGGGTCCTGGGATGCCTCTTGCTGGTGTTTCTAAAAGGTTTGAGGCTCGATCTGCTCTTAACTGCAAAAGAATATAATTCATTCATTCACTCATGCACTCATTCATTCAACAAATATTTATCCCCTGCTGCGCACTCTGCTCACTACTGAACATACAATGACTAACAACCACAGATGTGCCCCCCACCTCTCTGTGGCACATCTAGACAGGGACACAGGTAAACAAGCAGCGTGACAGAAGAAATAGAGTGACGCATGGCACATGAAAGCAGATTCTGGGCCTGGCTACGGGAATCAGAAAAGGCTTCCAGATCGTGCAGCGCCTAAGCCAAGAGCCAATGGGATTAGACAAGTCAGACAGGGTGGGGGTGGGGAGGGAGGTGAGGTTGCAGACAGAGGCAGCAGGAACTGGGGGCCACTGGGAGATACTGGAGGGCAGGAGATCAGGAAGATGGCCGCAGGCCGGAAAGACTGAAGTTCTGGTTAAGGGCTGGAGCTGAAAAGTGCATCATCGCAGCCCGGAGGAGCAAGGCCAACCCCTCATTAGGGCCCGTCCTCCCCGTTGTTTTTGTCTGGATAGATCAGGCCACCTCTCCAATATTAGTTCATTTAATTTGGGATTCTCCTACGGATACACTCTCACTTGCTGGGATAGGAGACTTTGGTGAACAGACAGAAGGCTGCTGGTGGCTGGATCGATGTTGGCCATTTTCGTCCCTACTGAGATGTACAGGTGAGGCCTTGGCCTGGCCGTCCTCATCCAGGCTAGACCAAGGAGAGCAGAGGATGCCAGTGATCCAAGATCAGAAAAAGCAAAGCACGTGGCCAGGGCTACGTGGCTCTGTTTTTCTGAAATGCATTTCTAGGCCTTTATAATCTCGGAAACTTTTATCACAATATGTAGAAGCAGAAAACCAAAACAATTAAATTGTCCAGTAGTTCTTTAAAATGTTGTCAAAGCATTACCTTCCAAAATGGTTTGGGCCTACATATTTTTAGGTAAATTCTCTCAAATCCGTAATGAGGCAATTCCTATTTTTCATAAACTTCTCTTGGAGAAAGAAAATATTACTCAATTCACTTTATGAAGCTAGAATAATCTTTTAAAATCTCCTGAAACATTTCTCTCTCTCAAATTCCCCATCCTTCCCTCCCTCTGTTCTTTCTTCCTCCCATCTTTCTCACACAAATACAACGATTGACCAAAGTTAAACGCTAGATCCAAAGTTTCTATAAAAGTCCCACCAAAAATACTAGTAAATTAAAATTTAAAATGTAGTAAAATAATCCTTTACCGCTACTGAAAATATCATAATGGTTTAAGATAAGAAAGCCGAATGATTTAATGTATTATATTAAAAGATTTCTATATACTAGAAACAGAGTTAGAAAATTAAATTTAAAACAAATTAAGACAGCAAGAATCTTAGATAGAAATCTGACAAAATAAAGATCGTTACGGAGAAAAATTATGAAACTGAATTGAAAGCAGGGGTAAGTCAATTCAATATTTAAAAGATTTCAATTCCTTCCATTTTGGATTATGAATTAATTCAATGTCATTCCAACCAAATCACAAACAGGATTTTTAAATTGAACTTGATAATTAGAGAATTAGATAAAAAGTCAATAAAAGAGTCAAGAAAAGTCAAGACAACTGAAGAAGAGAAGAAGAGGAGACTTGTCTTCTCCAATACGGGACTTATTACGAAGCTATAATCATTACGATAATGCGGTATCGGTATGCAGGTACACACGCTGACTAACAGAGCAGGCACCTGCCAAGAGGACATCAACTCAGGGAGACCTGAAACCAGCCCAAAGAGAACAGGCCACGTGTCTATGAAAGCATCAGCGTTTGGGGGGAAGGGGCACCTTTTTCCAATAGACATACTTAGAGGAATGACTTCTTTTTCTGTTTTTGTTAATTGGCTGATCCAAATGGGATGCCTTTTGCAATCTGACACTCTGAGGGAGGGGACACTTTTCCCATTTGCCCAATGCTGTCCATTTTGAAGACTGACCCGTGGAGGAAGAATGGACATTCCAATAAATGACACTAGGGAATTCGTCATCCATACCAAAAAATGGAACTCGTTTCCATACCACACACCATTCATAGAAATCAGTCTATGTAGTTTAATGACTTATAAGTAAAAGCCACAACTTTAAAACTTCTAGAAGAAAATATAGGCTATTTAACTTTTCCGGAGAGAGTACGATTTCTTAAAATGGGCGATAAAATAAAAAATGTAAACAAAATATGGGTAAAATTACTCTATTAGAATTAAGAAATATTGTTTATCAAGAAGTTACGCAGAGTAAAGAGGTAAATTACTAACTGGTACACACACACACACACACACACACACACAAACTGGAGAAAGAATTTGTATCCAGAATATACAACCAACACACATGATTCAATAAGAAAACACATAAAATGGACAAAAAAAATTTTTGACCAAAGGGGAACCATAAATATTCTATTACAATATGAAAAGATTTCAAGTTTTTTAATAATCATGAAAATGTAAATTCAGACCACAATGAACTACCTTTTCAGACCATCAAAGGGACAAATATTAAAATGTCTATAATTTCAAGTGCTGGTGAGGCTGGTGAGCTGGTCAGAGCCCCACAGCACAAACAGCCTGGGAAGGAATTTGGCATTATCTAGACATCTGGAGACATAGATCCCTAAAATCCAGGATTTTCACCTCATACTTGAGAGGTAAGAAATTTTCTTGGACACCTTAATCAAGGGACACGTAAAAATACTCCTAGGTGGCGTATCTGTGATAGGCACCACTGGAAGCAACCACAGTCAATGGTAGAATGAATCCGTCGTCGGCAGCCGTCCGTCTCGAGAGACGATGGTATAGCTTCTTAAGTGTCTATCTGCACCGCCGAGAATGGCTGTGCAGTCCGACTCGGGAGTGACACGGTATCTGTCTCCTCCCGTGTTGAATCGACATCTTGTGATGACGCTGGAGTGTCCTCTCCAGTGAAGCTGAAGCTACAGAGCCTGGGCAGGGTGATATGGAGGGTCTTCTGTTGCCCATGCAGCAGACCCCCCCTCTCTTCGCAGCTGAAGGGTCCAAGGGAAAGACGGAGTCAATACAGCTTGGCTTCAGGTGCGCCGCAGGAGTTGCCGGTGTTGACTACAACGTCAAACCGCCTTAGGGACTCCGGCTCCGGATTTTCTGTCGGGGTTTACTCCCTTAGCCTTTCCCCTGAAGAGGTATGCCGCAAGGCAGCGGAGGTTTTTTGGAGTCAGAGTTTTCCTTCTCTGATGTGCCCTGACTGGAAGATCGAACCAGCGACACTTAGCTCGCAGGCCGACGCTCAATCCACTGAGCCAAACCAGCCAGGGCTGGTAGAATGAATACATAAATGTGATTTATATATTCTTACAGCAGAATATTAAACAGCAGTAAAAATGATTGACTCAACATACCAAATTGTAAAAATCACATATACAATTTGATTTCATTTATATAAAGTTCAAAAATAGGCAAACCTTAAGAATTTATACCACTCAGATGATAATACTATACAGAAAAGCAAAATACTTGGATCGTCTTTCTAACCAATGGTTTTCATTGCTGGAGGTCCTCAGTGAGCGGTTATTAACTGTACAAGAAAAAAAAGATCTTTGGATGGCTATTCCTCGAGAGGTTTCACTAGTAAGAGGCCTTGGTACTTGAGGTTCCATTTTTGAGGGTCTCCTTTTCTGACCCTCACCCTGGAACCCATACCAAGACCTCTTGGCTCTTCCTGGGCTTCATTTTCCTGGTGGCACCTGAGGCTTTGGGACCTGGGAGCATCAGGTTGACCTAACCGAGAGCACATGAGACGGGGATGGAGTGGAAATGGGCAAGGAGACCCTTCCTGGCATAGGAACGTTGGTATACTCAGAGGTTAAGTTCAAGATGACCCAAAATGCTTTCTGAGATCCATACATTGGAATTAAGTGTGAATACATTTAAAACGGGGAGACTATTAATTCTTCCACCAGCCTTTTCAGTCTGATGATATCAGTTTATTTTGCAAACCCAAAGTTTGTCCTGTTGCTCTAGAAGCAGGAAGTCGGGGCGGCTTAAACTAATCTTGCTCTGAATCTTAACAGTTTGGGCTTTCTCTCGCCACTGATATAAACCTGCCGCGCCGCATAATGAAAGTTCCATCATATGCACAACTGGAACGCTTTATCCTTCTCCTATATCTTTGACCTTCACACAGTTTTAGAGTTTTACAATATTTAAATAAGTTTATTTTTAGTTAAAGCACATCTTAAGGAATTCCTCCAATTAAATTTTTTTTTATTATTATTACAGAAATTAGAATTTAAAGAAAAGTGCATGAAGATGGAAGGTTCTCGAGTGGAAGTGATTTTGCTCCCCAGGGGGTATTTGGCAATGTTCAGAGACAACTGGGGGTCCCAACTGGGGACGACAGGGTGCTGCTGCCATTTAGTGGGTGGGGGCTTGGGATGTTGCTAAGCACCCCGCAATGCACAAAGCAGCTTCTCACAGCAAAGAATAGTCCAGCCCCAAATGTCAGGAGGGCAGAGGCTGAGGATCCCTGATGGAGATAAAGTGAAGATAAAGCTGATCGGGATCCACGTCTTTCTTTCTCTTTGTTTTGAGTATCAAAGTCTTTGACTTGGACAGGGCCTGGCTCCTTCCTGATGACGGTCATTTTGTTTGTTGTTTTCGTTAGCAGAGTGGGGCAAGGCCCTTTCTGCTTCTCGGAAGTGACAACATCTCTTTCGTCACCTAACAGAATGCTCTGTTTGAGAATATTTTCCCGACAGGACCCCACATGTTGGCTTAGTTTGGTAACGACACGGAGCTGCATTAACGGTCCCCAGAGTCACAGAGCTACATGTGCTTCATGTTTATATCACCGATGGCACCTTATGCAAAGAGGGAGTGTGGATCGTTGTCCCAGTGATTAGGATTTCACTTTCTCCTTCAAAATGTAAATGCTCCTATTTTCTGAACAATCTAGTTGTGTTAATTTTGGATAATGAATGAAAAAAATTCTAATTAAAAAAAATAACCCCAGATCAATGTTAATGTCAGTTCTCAAATGAAAAGTAGACTAATCAGAGATCACAGCAGCTACAGAAAGACAGCTGCGCTCTTAAGGGGCTGAAAAAGCAATTCTTTTACTTGAATTAACTCTTTCAGAGGGCTCGGCAGAATATCCACCTGAGTCTCAATGAGTCGGTCGAATACTGCGGATCATGGAAAATAGCTCCAGAAAGACATTAAGGCATTGTTTCACTCAGCAGCCTCCACTCTCAGAGTCTGGCTGGGCAATCGTAACAAACTCTATTATATAAAAGATTCACAGGACAGCTTTTTAAAAACAATGCAGATTTCCAGGCTTCGCCTTCAGAACCCAGATTAGTAAATCCAGGATGGAAACTTGGAATATCTAACACGCACACCTGGGCCATCTGAAGCAGATTGAGACCCCTGGTGGCACACGTAAACTACTTACTAAATTCTGCGGCACGTCGAAAAATATATTTTTTTGTCAGTCTGACTAAAAAAAGTAGGTAGAATTTTGATTGGTTTGCAAAATAATAATGATAATAATAATAATAGTAATTACCTACCCTTTTTGATCCAAAGTGACTTTTTAAAAAATCAGGTGCCTGTACTTATAGGATTTCTGCTACCACGGATTAACCAATCAGATGCCAACTTATTATGCGATGTGACCAGTAAGATACAACTCTTATTATATGACCTGTATATTTATGGTTCGAGACAGGGCATTCATACCGGATGGCTATTGTTGCGTTGGCTGTTGCTATTTTTGTATTTGACAATCTAAGTAAAAAGAGGTCAATGACCCCGGACTAAATAGTCAGGTACTGCATGTTCCAAAAACCCTTGCAGCTCGCCAGTTGAAAATCTCTGCTTTGGAGCAAAGATAATGATTGATTGAAAAGAAGTAACCTTGATTAACCACTGCTACGGAAACACTTGGCCTCGCTGTGGTCTGTTTTGCCAAGGCAAAGTAAAATTAGATGTTATGTGTAAGAACGCTTTCTAAATTGTAGAGAAAAATAAGCCCATGTTCATGCCTTCAGGAAATGTTTCTTCTCACACACCAAGGTGCTTACGTGGCATGACTAAGCAGAGAAAAGCTACAGAATATCAACATTTGACTGCATTGTTCCCTCTCATTTAACACCTAGAAAACAAGGAAGGCTCACTAGACACACTGATAATCTTCAACAGAATGAAAGGAGCCCCCAGTTCAGCAAGTTCTGAACCCTGGCAGGCCATCCAAGCAGGTCATCATTCTGAAGATGATTCAGCAGAAATACATGACTCTGCTAAGAGTTACATCAGCAGATTTTTTTTTTTTTTTTCAGGAAAATTCACACATTTGGATTTAGAATCTTCTAGAAGGCTTGGGTGCCTGGCCTGGCCCCTTACTATTTACCACTCCATGCCAAACCTTACTATATGCCTGACTTCTATTAAGATCCTTAAAATCTCCAGGATCACCTCCCTCTTTTGTGGAAATGAAGACAATTCTATTTACCTCACGTGGTTGCTGTGGGCATTAAAAGAAATAATGTGTGATAAGAAACATCTACACAATAAAGCACTTTCTCCCCTCTGTTTTGTTTTGTTTTTTTTCAGCATCCAAAATCTTTTCAAAACAAAGTAGGATCTGGGTTAGTCGGTGTAGCCGGGGCTGGCCAATGGCCTCTTGCGCTCTGGAACTTCCAGCCCTTGGATCGTGATGGGGTTCGGTGTGGCTGTGAGGGGTTCCTGGGGCCTTGCTGAAATGCCCACACACCTCTGGACCCTTGCAAGACGGTGCCACAGCCCTCAGGGCAGTCCAGGGCTAGCTGGTCGAAGGTGAGGATTTTGGACCCACCCTTGAGGATGTGGTCCCAGGCACAGCTGCTCACACAAAGCGCATCCACCTTCAGTTTGGTCACCTCCTGGACATGCACGTCACCAGTTACAGTCCCTGCCACCGCAGCGGTTTTGCACCCCCGGCCGGGACGCTTCGTCTTCTGCATTATCCCAGGAAGCGACAGAGGCAGCCAGGTGGTGCACCCCATGAACAACCTCTTCAGCATCAGCTGCTTGAAGGTGGAGTTGGATCGCCTGGCCAGAGACATGTACGGCTTGAGCGACAGCCTTAGGTAGGAGTCCTGACTCTTGGGCTCCTTGGCGCTGAAACTTTCAGTCTTGGTTGCGGTGGATGCCTACTGCCATGATGTGCCTTCTCCTTCTCCCCTCTGCTGCACACCTATGCCCTAGGTCACAACATAGGGCAGCACCCCAAAAAGACTGTGATGCCAAGTGGGACCTCAAATTCAACTTGTCATTTTACACCACAGGAGACAACTCTGATGGCAGCTGGACACACTGGTACTGAATCTACGTCGCGATAAAAGTCTGCATGTTGGTATTACACATTCAATTTATCTGGCCCATACCTGCGGGTCTTCCTGCCCTGACTTCCAGCCCACTCACAGGTCGACTGGTGGATTTAGGCTCATTTTCTGCAGCAAAGGGAGCTCCCCTTTTACAGCAGTGTTTATCCTACTTCCGAAGTCTTGCTCGGTTGCCATCTTTTACCGTCTTTCAGCTTCAGTGAGAGGTCACTGGGGGATGAATATGGAATTAGGGTGCGGTGGGGGCAGCTAGCAAGGGAGTTTCCAAATGAATGACAGATTCCATGATACCTCTACCTATATCCTATGCACACTGTCAGCCAACACTCTCCAACAGAAACATGCAAGCCACGGATGTCATTTTAAATGTCGTCGTAGTCCTGTTTCAAAAAGTTACAAATAAACAAGTGAAATTGATTTTAATAGTGTATTTTATTTCATTATATATCCAAAAGACTACCATCTCTCAACACATAACCAATTTATAAAAAATATTAATGACCTATTTTACATGTTTTGTATGAAGTCCCTTGAGCTCTGATGTGGCTCTTACACCTAAAGTGTGTCTCCATCTGATTATCCATGTAAGTGCGCTACCGTCACACGTGACGGGGGCTACCATGTTGGATGGAACAGGACAATTCAGTCAAGTTAAATAAACATTTCCTTGTCCCTTTAATTCACATTATTATCTTTTTCATAAAGTGAGCTACGAGGGCTAGTGACACATCTGAAAAGCTTTACAAATGTACTTTATACTTTATAAAGAGCAGGTGTCACTTTGGGGGCACAGAGTTCCATGAATTCTCACAAATGCATAGTTACGTAACCGTCACCATCAGGATACAGAACAGTTCTTTCACCCCTAAAATTCCCTGTGTTGCTCTTTTGTAGTCAAATTCTCCCCCACCCCTACTTTCAATTCTTTTTCTTTTTTCTTTTTCTTTAGGATTCTCTCCTTTTACCAAAAATAAATACAAGGGGGAAAAGATATACAAGAAAGAGGAACGCAGCAAGGAAGATATAACCCTCGACGCTGGGAGTGTATCCTTTTCCAAAGCTCACATGCAATGAGTCTGCTTTACTTACAGTCACACGAGCCCACTCAGAGAGGGGGGCCATGGGTGTTTTCTTCCCCCACGTTCATCTGTCATCCCTCTGCAGGCTACAGGAATAGGAAGGCCTCTCCCGGAATACTCCACATGACAGATGGCAGAATTACACCAGGAGAGGCCCAGGAGAAGAACACAGGCAAGAACTCCACAGGTGAGACCCCTCCCATGGCTAAGAAACGGGGGACTGAACAAGGGACCCAACACATGCTAGAGGGACCTTACCCTCCAGGCTCTGGATTCTCAACTCTCCATTTTCATGGCCTCTCAGCTTTTCTAAGGAGACATAGTTGTGAAGAAAATAGCCCTTCAGTGCATGTGTGAGTCCTGTAATGGACAGGCCCAGACTGCTGCTCTCGTCACCGTGTGGATGACCTGGGTTGTGCCAAGCACCATGAGGGCAGGTGTCCTTGGGCCAAATGACAGCAGTGGCTCTGGCTTGGCCGTGCCTCTCAGCATTTCCATTCTGTTCAAAGCCTGGGAAGCAGATGGGAAGAGGCACGTGGAAGCACCTCCCTCACATATATGTCACTATTGGCACCCAGGTGGGGCCTGTGTGCTTGTCATTGTTCCAGGAACACATGCCTCCTGTGCGGTCCTTAGAATAATGCTCCAGAAATAGAGTTCTGCCAGTCATTTACACACACACACACACACACACACACACACACACACACACAACATGCACAGGCAAGCACCTCACCCTTGGTTCACCTTTTCGCACATTTGTCTTTGCGATTTGCAATTGTAACAATGCAATTCCGGTCTTTAGTGTGTCTATTCTTGGACATCTCCCTAATATTCTCCACACTTTATATATTTCTCCTAATACTTCTTTTGATCATCCACTCTCCCTGACATAAATTTACAGTTCTGAAAACAAATCAAGAGGTTGCAGTAACATATGGGAGGGCACTGACCTAAATGCATTGATTGGCCAAGTACTTTGAGGAAAATTATGTTGTAAAATGAAAAGTCAAAACCAATTCTATCAGAATCAGAAAACCCTTTTAAGCTCGTATTTTAAGCTTGCATCTCATGCCTCCTGTAGTCTCTCATCAACATGCTGACGTTGGAAAACTTGGGGACCATCTCCAAGGTTGCATGTCTGCTATGAATGGCTATCAACGCACTTATCCATCATTTCAAGGTTACCATGCCATGCAACAAAATCAAGTATCCTCATCAGCATGCACTTTAAAAGCAGCATTGTGCTGTGTACATTGGGACTTCCTACGCAAAGAAGGAAAAAGGGGTAGTGATGGAGGCACTACTATGTGCTCACAAATTCCCCATTCATTTTCCTCTTGGGCACATGGGAAGGCACCCTTTCTCCCATCTTCCCTGCCAACTGAATCCTGCCTAAGAAGTTGGAGACTGGAAGGGTCCCATGCCCTTTCCAGGCCTAGCCCCTAAAACCACCCATTGAAAGCACTGTACACACTCTCCCTAAGGGCAACCAAATACAAGACACCCCGTGGGATTGTGAAGCCATTCAACGGAAGGAACCTGGGCCTCTTCTTGGGTAGAGCCTCTCCCTCCCATCCTCAACCACCACAGGCTGTGAGGTGAGCAAGAACTAAGACTGTGAGTCATTGAACTTCTGGAGTTGTTTCTAACAGCATTTTTCACCTTGTTATCAACACAGGTACCAGCAACCTGACTCCCGACTTTCCTCACCTCTGGTCTCAAGTTGTGTTAATCATACCAGATGCTCCTTCAGTTGGATGCATCTGTGAAGGATGTGATGGTTATGACTCTTTGGGGATCAGGCCTGGTCTATGACCCTGTCCAGTGCTACTACTGTTCAATTTACTACTATTATCCAATGTTCATTGGCCGGGTTGGCTCTGCGTGGGCGACCATCAGCAACAAGTTGGGCCTCCTAACAGCACTGAGGCAACACAGCAGTTACCCGCTTGTCAGAGTGTGGCTGGTGGTGGGCTGGTAAATGTTAGCATGTTATTATATGCACATGTATGTATCTAAGTCTATTACTAATTTTACTAATGTTAAGAATATGTAGCACATAATTTACAAATAATAAAATGTGCAATAGCCATTTGATTCTCACAGAATGCTTTCATAGATTTTTGCTAAACTCTTGTATCCATAGGCAACCTATTATTGCAATTCAATTATGATTTGATAAAACTGGATCTCAGTCTGCTAATTCTCTTCCCAACACATTTATTGTCATTAAATCTGATAGTCTATTGTTAAACTATTTCTCGGCCTCAAGCAAATTATATTCATCAAATGAAAGTTTTTTCAATGTCAGCATTCCATATATGGGAAGTTCACTCATTTCTCAATTATACAAGCAATTTTTACTGAATTAGATGATAGTTTTTGAATCCTGGAAGAATATGTTTACAAGTTTTCATACTAGTCGCATGTAATGGCTACATACACGATTCCCTTTTATGATTAAGCTGTAGTATTGATATTTTCTCTATTAGTTTCGTAAGTCTAGATCAGGGGTTGGCAAACATTTCCCGTAAGGGCCCTGTAGTAAATGTTTTAGGATTTGTCAGTCCCATGGCCTTCTTCATCACAGCTCAACTCTGCCACGGTGCAAACGCAGCTGTGGCCAACACACAGATGAATGAGCATGACAGTTTTTGAGTAAAAGTTTACAAAAACAGACCACTGGCTGAATTTGGCCCCTTCTAGGTAATCAATAAAACAATGAATCAAGCCTCGATGTGTCTAATTTGTGAATTTGTTTGGTCAATTTCTGACTATTATGTGATGTCACTGAATGCGGAGTTGAAAGGAGAGGTGCACTAGCAGAGCCTTACATGACACTTCTGTCACAGAGACACGACAGAAGTGCCCTGGCCAGTGCGGTTCACTTGGCTGGAGCGTGCTCCTGTAACCAAGGTCTTGTAAGTTTGAGTCTTTGTCAGGGCCTATGCCTAGGTTGTGGGTTCGATCCCCAGTCTGGGTGGGTGTGATCCCCTGCCTGGCCATGTGCAGGAGGGAGGCAACTGATTGATGTTTCTCTCTCACATAGATGTTTTTCTCTCTCTCTCTCTTCCTTCCTTTCTTTCTAAAAGCAATGAAAAAATGTCCTCAGGTGAGGATAAAAAAATATGATATAAATAATTGCAGACTGTAGATAATACTAAAGTGTAATAAATAATTAGGAATAAGGAAGTGACGCTTTTGTTTTAATGTAATGGAATTGGAAGACTATATAATTTAATTTTAATAATGGCTGCATTTAACAATTTGCTCACAAAATTCCTGGAAATGTGTAACACACCACTTAATTTTGCAGTTTCCATTCTCCATGGCCATTGCATAGAGCAGCGGCGTATCTCTCACGGATTTATTTTATCCCGAGGCTCAGTCAGAGCCAGTGGAAGGCAGATATTATTGAATCAGTTATCTTGCTCAAGAAATACCTGTCAACACTTAAAACTCAAAGCACTCAGTTCTTACATGTTCAAAATTATTACAGATTCATTGTACACTATAAAGCAAAAACATGTTCAATATTTTTCTTAAACATAGTCAGACCTCAGGTTATCTTTACTTAAGGAGAGGTATGATAAGAGTATGATATTATGCAAAAACTCCTGTGCTCACCCTTTTAAAACATCTACCTCAAGATAAGAAAGTAAAAAACTCAGATGTAAACATGCTACCACAAAAGAGATCCTTAGATGAAATGTCTATGCGTGAGGCAATATAATTTAATTGAAAAGGACTCCAACTGTAGAATCAGAAAAATGTGGGTTCGAGTCCCTGCTTTGATATATGCTTGTTATATGATGTAAGGTAAATTTTCTAACATTTTTAAGTCTCAGTCTCTCATTTTGTAAGATGAATCAAGAGGAAGTTATGAAGCTCAAATGTGAAAAACAAACGTGTGAAGTACCACAACAGTCAGCCTTTATAAAGCATTCAGTAAATAGCAATTATTGTCATTCACTGAAACTTTTCTATGACCCCATTAAGTTTTCTGATCACCGAGTTGATAATTAAAATACTTATTTAAATGCTGATGATTATTCATACTTTTAATGGTTCAATACTTGGATTGGGGGCTGTGTACTTCATATACAGAAACTAATACAATTACTAATAAATAATAGTACAAGAATAAACTTGTGTATACTCACAGCTGTAAAACCACTTTTTCTTTGTCCTGTACACACACACACACACACACACACACACTTAATATATCCTCTTTATTTTCATTGAGCATTGGGTATCCACAATTGTGCTGAATAATCAAAATTTTTAGATCTACAAGATTAAATTAGCAATTACCAATTAGCCATGTGATAGACTGAGCTTCTTTTGCTTTTAAACTAGAACTAAGAAGCCAAAAATGGCATGCTCCCCAGCAGCCTACCATCTCAATCATCTGCCCAATGACCTTGGGAAAGCCCTCTAAAATGGCGTGTCATGCTGAACCGATGTACTCAGTTTCAAGTTAGCTTCCCCTTTTCCGTTCCGTCTCACAGACAGTCAATGTCAACTTTGGCCGTGGTATTAAGATGAAAGCATCAGCGCCCCTCACACTTCCACAGGAGCATCGTAAGCTATCGAAACAAACATTTGAATCATTTTTAGGGAGATTTCTCTTTTTAACTTCAATATGCACTTGAGAGTTCTAACCCAGTAGTACTTAAGGAACATGCAGGCATCCTTGGTGCTGCCAAGCATAGCTGTCTTTCCCAGTATTCTCCCCCAACTCCCACATGACCTTCTATAGCTTCTAATGATGATGGTAGGCCACATTAGAATTTATATTCACTGTTGCCCTTTTAATCTTCTCGAATTCCCACTGATATATCCAAAAACATAGAGGTGATTCTTGACTTTTAATGCTCTCATCTGATTTCATTATTTTATGACTCAGACACCCATCCTGTGAGCAAAACTAATTTTTGACTACTTAAAAAATTTCTAAATTTTTGTGTTTTTTAAACTTCAGAAAATAATTCTTTATTTTCAAAAATATTTAAAGAAAGCTCTCAAGGACACATAAAATGGGACCTGGTATGTAAAATTTCTTAACATACTATTTGTAAGGAAGTATGCCTATTTTACAAAGTTCAATGTCATCATAATAGATAAACTTGATACATTTGGTGAAAGTATTTTCTTCATCATACTTAGCATACAGAGTCAAAAAATAACTACACGCTTATTTGTTTTGATTTCTTCTCACAGGCTAAATAATTCAGTCACCAGGCCCAATATTGGTCACAGAGCTTCTTGAAGGAAAAAATAAGTGACTTTCCTCCTTTATGTTTCATTTTTTTATTTCCTTTTTTTGTTCCAAGCAATATGTACTTAAGCATGACCTCTGTTTGCTACATTTTGGTAATCAGATACCTTATAACAAGGTCTTTTTCTTGAGCTATTAGCTGTATTTTGTTCCCTGTATATTTTAACTCCAGGCACATAGCAAAGCCCTTAGTATTTTCTTGCCTAGGGAAAGTTTGAGGAGCTAAAAACAAAACCCCTCAACTCTTCCTGGCTTTTTTTTTTTAGATTGTAAATGCAGGGAAGAGATTGCCTTGGGCTTCTGAGAGGGGACCAGTGGGAGGGGCCACATTTTAGAGAAAATTTGGGTGAGGTGCACAGGGGAAGTATTCTTCAGCATTGCGTTTTTGTGATACATTATCAGAAATGTTCAGTGTAAGCAAAAACTGGTTTGGTAGTTTTGGGGGAAAAAAAACTGGTTTTTATAACCCCAGAGATCATGAGGACGGGGCAGGCAATCACTGAGTGGCGGGGGCCCCTGCTGAGAGCCGTGCAGTGGCAGACCCAGACAAGAAACTCCTCAGCAAGCGGTGTTCTTGCCTGAACAGCCCTCCTAACAGATAGATGAAACTCTTTCTAGGCAGAAAAGTAGATAGATAGATAGACAGTAGGTAGACAGATTTTTCCCCTTCCTCTTAAAAGATAAAAATATTTGAATATATAACATATGTTAAATATATCCATTTCAAATAAAACTTATCTGAGCGGCACCACTGGAGGAGCATAAGCACCCAGAAGAATAAGAAAACAAAGAAAAGATTACATAAGAAAACCTTCTGTAGTTCAAAAGAAGTGCAGCCTCTGAGTTACCAGAGGAAACATTCTATGGTGACACAAACGATGCACCCAGCGAAATCCAGGAGAAAACTTGTTTTTAAAACCTAATTTACCGGTATATGCTCAGCGTGATTTCCTACACTATTATATAAATAAAAAATGGAAAAAAGTGAGAGCAGGGAAGACTATGTTTGAAGAGGAATTGCTATACTACAAACGACAAACGTAGCAGAGGCCCTGAAGAACAGAATGAGCAGTAAACTAAGAACTTAGATAAACGGCTTGAGAAATCCCCCTGGAGAAAAAAACAGAGAACCAAACCCCACAGTTAATGACTATAAGTAAAATATAAATGGCAAAGAAAATAAATCCAAGTGATGTTTTACACATATAACATATATATGTTTTATATATATATATATATATACACACACATATATATATATGTTTTATATATATATATACACACACACACACACACATATATATATGTTATATCAGAGAAGGAAAACTCTGACTCCAAAAAACCTCCACTGCCTTGCGGCATACCTCTTCAGGGGAAAGGCTAAGGGAGTAAACACCAACAGAAAATCCGGAGCCGGAGTCCCTAAGGCGGTTTGACATTGTAGTCAACACCGGCAACTCCTGCGGCGCACCTGAAGCCAAGCTGTATTGACTCCGTCTTCCCCTTGGACCCTTCAGCTGCGAAGAGAGGGGGGGTCTGCTGCATGGGCAATAGCAGACCCTCCATATCACCCTGCCCAGGCTCTGTAGCTTCAGCTTCACTGGAGAGGACACTCCAGCGTCATCGCAAGATGTCGATTCAATACGGGAGGAGACAGATACCGTGTCACTCCCGAGTCGGACTGCACAGCCATTCTCGGCAGTGCAGATAGACTCTTAAGAAGCTACACCATCGTCTCTCGAGACGGACGGCTGCCGACGACGATATGTTATATATATATATATATATATATATATATATATATATATATATGAGAAGTGTTACAAATGGGAATGTGATATACAGGGGTGGACAAATGTAAGTTAATAACAATCACAAATAATACCATAATTAATAAACAATGATACAAGAATAAACTCTGTTTTGCACACTCACAACTGTGAACCTACGTTTGCCTACCCCTGTATGTATGAACAGCTGGTGGCAAGGGGAAGATTCAAAGCTATAGTCTAAACACAGGGCTTTTCATACATTTTCCCATAGAAAAACAGTAACAGAAAATAAATCTATTCGTAGGTGTCTCTCTATATGTGGTGGGGAGTGGAAGGGTAGGTGGAAAATGAACGAGGAGGGGTTCTGGCAGGTGGAAAATATCAGGGGATCCACACACAGCCTTCCTTGTTTATTCTCATTCTACCAGTCCAAGATGGATGCAGACTCCCCACATACATTTCAAGCCTAAGAATGGAGAAAATGGGTCTCCGACTTAAGTAAGATAAGTCAGGGACAGCCCGTCTAACCTCCACCCTGTGAACAAATGCCCCTCATTGTCCCAGCTGCCTCCTTTGGGACCAAGAGCAGAAAGCTGGAGACATGAGGTGGAGGGAGAGAGGCCAAGGCTATTCCCAAGTATTTAGGACTCTTCATTTTACTAATAACTGGTATTAAGAATATCATCAGGGCAGTTTAGTCATGAGAGTGAATGAATAAGAATTAAATTATGGACTCTTTGATAATATTTTTAAGTAATCCAGAGATCCTGCAACTAAGCATTCCACCACGGGACCTAGAGATTTTCAGAAGCCTTGACAACTGTTGACTGAGGAAATCCCCCACTGCTTCTGCACTGTGGCATGAGCTGCCCCAATGAGAAGCTGCTCAGTTCCAAGTGCTGTCGCCTCGGTTCGTGACTTTGATTTGAGGTCCATGTCTAAAGACTATTGTTGGCTCTGCCTGTGACACCTCTGCCTACCTTGGCCTAACTCACCTGACCAGCAGACACATCACTTGTTTATCACCTCCATAGCCATCGTTCTGGGGAGTAACTGTAACTTCCTCTGTGAGGCTCCACCCAACCCCCAAACCCTAACAAAGTGAATTTTGAGTATATTTCATGACCTATATTTTAAGTTAAATCATCCCACTATTATCTTTCAATTTCCACAAAATTGGGTAACGGGTAAAAAAATGTGTTTATGGAGATTTTCCCCATTAAACATTTCTCCACTAAACATTTTAAAGAGACTAAAAAAGAACCCTTAATATAATAAACTTATTAATATCTGAGTGATAGAATTACAGATGGTTACTGTCCAGATTTTATGAAATGTTAAGTTACTTTAGTAATGGTAAGATTGAATAAATAAGAAAGCAGCTTGATTCACAGAAATCTTTTAATTGTTAATAAAATCTTAAGATTATACTTATATATGCAAGCACAAAAATGTGTTATATGTATGTATACGTATGACTAGAAGTATATATATTAATATATATGTTTATATATGCATACACATATGCATATTAACTCTTAGAGCTAAAGGGCCCTACAAAATTGTTTGTTATGGTCTGTGGTCATTTTAAATCTATTTAGATTTTAATTTTTATAATGATCAGCTGGTTTGCCTGGAATTACAGAGAAGCAGGAGTCACTGGATATTGGAGCCAGAGGAAACTTAATGGACTCGGTTCAGGTCCCTGCCAGGTAAATGATGAATTTATAATCATAATAAGAGGTGACTAAGGAAATCAAGCCCAATTTTGTTAATAGGTGTATCTTCGGAGTAATTACGTCTGGGCTACAAGCCAATGTCAAGATCATTCTCTTCTTCCGAGTGTGGCTTCATGTTCAGTCTCTTTGCTGTTTTCAGAATGCCAAAACCAAACTGGCAAGTGAATCATTTTAGTGAAATTAGTGGAAATGTCAAAATATCATTCCTTTAGTTGGTCACCATGATACCAGACCATCAAACTGGTAATTTTCCCCCTA
Organism: Furipterus horrens; assembly: GCF_987537825.1. Classification (NCBI taxonomy): domain Eukaryota; kingdom Metazoa; phylum Chordata; class Mammalia; order Chiroptera; family Furipteridae; genus Furipterus; species Furipterus horrens. The sequence continues at coordinate 6,018,624 of NW_028327182.1, forward strand.
AATTGAACAGATGTTTTTGTATCTACTGGCATAGTCTTTCTATGTGTGATAATTCCGACTTTCACCTTCAGATGTCCTACACTGCCAAGTATTATCCAAGAATAGGCAAAACCATGACAAAGCAAACAACACTGGATGAAAATAATTATTTTCAATGATAAAGCACTCCTATCCCAAATACATAAACCACCTCTATGCGTTAATAAGAAATGCACAGATGCCTCAAACAAAACATGAGCAAAAGAGCTGAACAGGCACTGCACTCACACAAAAAAGAGTACCCAAAAGGCAAATAACCATACAAAAAGTTATTCAACATCATTAGACATCAGGAAAATGCAAGTTCAAACTAAAACAAGATGCCACTCTAGGCCTCGCAGATGGGCAATAACAACCGGATAACCCAACATTATTAAGTGCTGGGAAGAAAGCGGGACAACGGGAATTCATGTATGTTTGTGCACAGGGGTATAAATTCACACAGTGCTTTTTAGCTGTACCTACTAAAGCCGGGCATAGGCACACCCTATCGCTCAGCAATTCCACCCATATGTGCTTACACGTATTAAAAAAGAAGACATTTACAAAAATCCCTATAACAACAATATTCATAATAATCCCAAAGTGGAAATAAACTCAAATGTCCAGGAGTAGTAAAACAGACAGATAAATCTAGTTAGAGACAAAATCATTTAATGTCCAACAGGGCAATAAAGCCAACTTTTGTCATGATCTGTTCTCTCAGACTGAAATGTGCTCCGTCTGACACTGAAGCACACAGAGCTATCCTTGGTGGGGATCAACGTGATTAAGCATTTGATGATCACCCTGGAAGGAAGTAGATTGTAAAACTGAATAATAAATATTTCAATACTTGGAACTACGGTAGGCAGTCAAACATGAAATTGAAATTTGTGAACATTGGTTCACATTCCAAATTTTCTCCAATTCTTACAGGGCTGTCTGGCCTTGTAACTGAATTAACGATATACCCTGAAAAAAATTAATGGTACTTGATAAAGGGGTAGGGAAGAATACGATGTTTTTGGCTTTTCGAGAAATAAACATGAATTAAGCAGGCTGTGACATCGCTGTCTAGACAAGTCACTGATATGGTAACTAAAGCCCCATAAAGTTCTCTCACGTCTCTGTGTCCACAATAATCTTCATGAGGGGTCTAACAATGTCATACCACTTAAAAAAATTTTTTTTTAATTTATAAAATTATAAGTTACACCTTCTATTTAGTCTCAAGACATTCATTAGTCAACAGAAGTCATGCAACCCTTTCAATGTGACAGCACTGTCCCACAGGCTGGGTGACGAGAGTCAATGTAGAAGAAGCGAGTGGGCACATTTTGTACGTAGTTTGATAGGACAGCCATCGGCAGTAAGAGAGGAAAGACCCGTTTCTGCCAAGGGCTGAGACTGGGGATGGTAATTCAAAGCCTCCTGTGCTGCTGGTGTGAGAAATTGCGCTCGAGGAGAACAACCTGGTGAGCTCTTAGTCAAGCAAGATCCATTGACTGGCAAATGGAAACCACCTGCTGCGACTCTGACTCACCAGAAATCATGCACAGAATTAATATCCCGCGTATCCAGAAACAAGGGAGTTCTCATGGATGGCAAAGAAGAGAGACAGTCAAGTTCAGACAGGCCGTGGACAGTGGACATCACGGCTGTCCTGAGATGCTCTCCTTCGCAAAGGGTCACCTTTTAAGTGATTTAATCCCAGCACTAACTACGCTCTTTGCCCATAAGAGCTCAATTAAGGCAGAGGAGGGAGCTGCCTTTGAAGAGATTTAATGTTTCAGTCTTTTAGATCCCAGGCGGGAGACAAAAAAAAAAAAAAAAAAAAAACAATCAGGAATCAACGGTTTCTTGAACCTACCAGAAGGATGCTTCCCGTCCTCCGTGGCAATGCTCCGAGGCGGAGGCGTGTTTCCCAAATTCGCATGCAGCCGGGCGCTACAGTCGATGATGCGCAGCCCCAGAGGGGAACTGCTAAAGTGCTACCATGGCATCGGCTTGCACAAGTTGGTGCGCTTTTGCCCCGGACACACCAGAGGGTAAGTTGTCAGGGAGACTCCTTGGCTGGCCGGAAACCTTGACCTTAGGTCGGGTTCCCCAGGGTCCTGGTTTCTCATCTCCGGAATGCACGGTCCATTCTAACGGTGGACATTCGCATGAAGGAGAAAGGATGAGCTTCAAGGTGGAGGCAAGTGGCTGGTTAGGTCCCCACCGCGTTTACATTCCTCTGGCCGACATTCCTGCTTCTTCTGCTGGAAGATGCTGGAAGAAGTCCCATTGGTGGAGGGCATTGGGGTGCCCTGCCGAAACTGAAGTGCGGATGTTAACCCCACGTAAACACCGGGTGCATGTCTCCAAATCGTCCTGGGCACAGCGGCTCTTGCTCTCCTGCCGCGGGACCCCACGAGGTGGCTTTCCTTGTGCTCGCCCCTGGTCAGGCTGTAAGACCTCAAGCAAACTGTGCGTGAGTGACGCTCTGCACCACCCATCTGGTTTCTCTGACGCCAGAGGACGGCGACGAGGTGTTACGGCCACGTGTTCCGGGAATGGTCAGGTGCTGAGCGAACAGGTGATTTACTGCTGTGGAAGCCACGAGAGATGAGTAATGAGAGCAGGACCCAGATGGTCAGTGACTAAATGGTTTCCTAATGGTCCGAGTCACAGTGCGCCCCTCCGTTAGCCGAGGGTGCCCTCTGGACCGGGGAGAGGGTCTGGATCATTAATCCTAGCTGGACGATTTTTAAGATAAGACAATAGAGGGTTGAAGGTAAGGGGAAATACAGATAGTGGGGAATTCTTTTTTACTGATAGGGATGCATAGATTTCTATTTGTAGTTTCTTGGATCATGAAACACCTCATTGGAAAGTATGAAGTTTTGAACACTCTTATATCCCTGTGTGTGTGTGTGGCACATACACATGACAGGTTTATATACAATTTCAGAGATTCCCTATATTCCTAAATCTAACTTATTAAGCCCCGTTTAAGAAGTCTTGCCCTATGTAGATTAAGAGGAAAATACTTTCTCTAATAACAAACCCCCTTTCTAAAAGTTTGAAAATATTTTATTCAGGGGGGTGGTGGCAGGAGGATGGGTGTTCCTCATTAAAACATGTAAGTATATACGCGTATGTTCTTTTTTTTTCTAATTGAACTTAAATTCCTAAGTTTCTGTCTCAAGTTTCTCTTCCAGGCTTTCTTTGTCAATGTGTTGCCTCCAGGATTAAATATGGGCAAAACTTAGTCCTCTATTAACAGAATATGTATTTAGCATTTATGATGTATAAGTAAGTATACTAAGAGCCCTGCTAAGTATGCAGAAATGAACAAACCTGCAGTAAAAGAGCAATACGTACAAAGGCAACTCTAATATTCCCTAGAAGGTAGCTGCAAAACAGGAGTCCAAGAAGATCAAAGGGGGAATGTTAATTTCTGGGTGACTACTCTGGGAAGGCTTCCTGTATATGTGTGTTTACAGCAGCATTACAATCAGAACGAAATACAGTAATGCCAGTCTGTGAGCATTAGCTCAGGGCAGAGGGCAGAATGGGGAGAAGAGTTTTAGCTTGTTCTTTATGCATCTTGCATTTTTCACATAAAACATAAAATAAACATGTTTTACTAACGTGTTTAAAATAAAATATGGCTTATAAAATTTACTTTTAAATTATTTACTTATTTCTAAAAATAAAAATAAAAGTTTCAATAAAAGCAATAAACCACTGGCTGTCTTTAGCTAGGCAGAAGAACATAAAGCAAGCAAACTAAGGAGAGTTCGTATCTATACTATGACTCTTTATGTAAAGAGAAGTTTTATATTATTTAAGTTAAATTAGAATCAAAATAAAAGAATGCTAGCAGGTTAAAATGTCTTGATAAAAGTTCAGTTTTATAGAAAATATGTTATCAAAATGACTTGAGAAAAAATAGAACATATGGGAAAATGATAACTATTAAAAAATGAGAACGTATCAAAAAATTACTTCCAAGGAGACTAAGCCCTGATAATCTTAGCAGCCCATGCTTTTAAACAGATGATTTCAATGACATAAAAACAGTTGAGAGAAGCAAACACCTTTAAAGCTACTGAAATGGGAATATATATGTGTGTGTCAAACACATGCACACACAGAAAAAGAATACATCTATCAATTTCCGGGGGTGTGGGGACGGGGGGAGGCTGAAACCAGAGAACCAGTAACCTGGAACAATGTTTGGAAGAAAAAGCAGGCTTGAGCAGAAAGGCATAGAAACCTAAGGCAACAATAACACGCACAGAAAAAAAAAAAAATGTGCAGACTAGGCCCACACTCTCCCCTGTTAAAGCCCCCTCTGGCCACTTAGACCAGGAAATGCTCACGCAACTCATAGAGCAGAAGCTGACTTTGCGTTCCAACTTGAATTTTAATCTTGTATGCGTTGAATAACATATAATAATTTAAAAAGCACTATAAGGAGACATTGACAAGCCTGCGAATGCAATGGGAAACTTTTCAACTCAAATAATTGATAGACCAACCAGACCTCCCCACCAAAAAAAAATCAGAAAATGTGTGCAGGATTTGAACACAACTGGTAAGAGCAATCTAATGAATATTGTTAAAGTCATCTCCTGCTAAAATAGTCAGGAACCAACTAAGGAAACAAAAACTGTGCTGTCTTTCAACAGGAGTGAGGGGATTTCGTGCAAGAAATTGGTTACACATGTGATGGATGCATTACAATGACAGATGGGGGTTCCTGAGCCAAGAGATTAGCAGCGGCAGGAAGCCGCCACCCCTCCAAAGCTGGGATCAGAGCTAACGGACAGCTTTTGCAAGCAGTTCTACCATAATTAGCCGGAGAGGGATTTGGGGTGAGGGTTTGGTTGTGTTTTGCTTTTTTGGAGGGATCTCTCCCCTTGCTCCTGGAGGGAAGAGAGTCTGTGCCTCCTCTTCACTGCTGCTGCTGGTGCTGCTGCTGGAAGTTGGAGGTCCAAGGGGAGAGTAGGCTAATGAAGAACACATGGAGCTCCAACTCTGCCTCTTTACTTTCTCAAAAAGAAAAAAAAAAAAGAAAAACCACCCAGATATATTATATAAGGATCATTCTCTGACACAAATCTGCAGATGGAAGCAGGTGCCTACTGTGTTCCCCCAAACTGCAATATCAAAGCTTAACTGACAGCCGTATGCCGGCGCAGGGGTTGAACTTCAGAGATGCAGGATCTCCTTAGGCACCAGGCAGCAATATCATGTCATTTACACAGAGAAAGCCACCAGGCTGGCCCCGACTCTCTATAGTGGTATGGGATACCGGAGGACATGCGTGCTTGCCGTGGTCTGAAGCAAAGGGCGACTGAGAACTTAGAGACCCAAGCACAGCCCGCTGCAAAAGTTGGGGGACCCAAAGCGCAATGAAAATGCAGGGCCCTCATCTACCAAGAATTTGCAGTAAACCAAGCACAAGGTCCCTGTTCATAGCTCAGGCTGCGCACTGACGGAGCCAGCCCTGCTTTCTGGTGGGAAGGAAGCACCCAGGCATGTGTGCAGAATACAGAGTGAACCCTCTCCAGCAAATTATTTGATGACAAAAAACCCAGAGATGAAGGAAAACAAAGAACTTTGAAATGAAGACACTGCACCAGTGGGGTGAGCATAGAATTTATCTCTGTATAAAACAAACACTAAACAATGTTGGGAATTATGGTTATAAAAATACGAATAGTTGACAGTGAGAGAGAGAATGGAATTGCTAATGCCCTTACCTGGCGCTGCAGGTAATCAGTTGATACCACCTAAAATTACATGATGTATTTAACAAGACATAATGACTTCACACTCTCAGTGTTTCATTTGGTATATGTCCTTAATTTTAGGGAGTTTTTTTGTTGTTGCTGGGAAACCTCTCATGGAATAAAATAAAAAATTATGTGAAGGTTAAGGCATCTCCCTCATTTTACTTGTTTATTTTTCTCCTATACTCTTCAGATAAATTACATTATTCAAGTATTAACTTTTTTTTGAAAAGCCCAACTGTTAATGATTATTCACAGACGATAAGATCTGAGTATTTTACTTTCATCTTTACCACCCCACCTCAACCAACTAGAAAACCAGACAAAATCAATGAGGCAACTGTGTTCAGATACTGGACGACAGGCCACGCAGGACTGTAGTCCCCGAGATTAGGGAAACAATGGGCTGCGGTTGAGCTTTTTCTTTAGAGAGATTTCCTGAACAACCGTGCAGGGAAGAGGGCCTAGACAGCAGCACATGGTGTCCCTGAGGTGAGGCAATGGAGGCTGCAGTGGGGGAAGAGGAAGCATCTAGAATTCGGGAGGTGGAGCCATGCGAGGAAAGCCATACACTTGGACCCAGAAATTGGTCCTCTTTGTGTGTGACCTAAAGCAGGACTACTCAGCCACGATTAGATAAAGAGCTGGCACCAGAATGCATTTCAGTGCATCACTCCCTTCCTGGACCAAGTCTTGTCGTGAAATGTCAAGTGTCCTAAAAAGTGTGTTTGTGACACAGTTGACCTGTTTCGTCTTAGCCTGCCATGGGTCTGTAATAATTTGTGAATATAAAGCCAGTTGGAAGACCACTCTTTAAATAGCTCCATTCTCAAGAAATTTGCCCTTATGTACAAATATATATATATATATATAATATATATATATACATAAACAGTTACAGCATGTTATGATGGTGAGAAATTAGTCCATCAAAAGTGAATAAACAAATTGTAGGATATTGATTTAACAGAATGCCATACAGTCACTGAAGGTAATACAATGGACATACGTACATGTGGATAGTCTCAAAGTGTGTAATTTAGAATATAAAAGAAATATAAGAATACTATTATATTTACATTAAATGAAAAACAAAAATCAATGCTTTTTTATGCTCCTGGAAGCAAATATGTGCATGCAATTATTTTATAGAATCAAAAGTATCTATTAAAAGGGCTATCTTTGGGGAAGTTACCATTGGGAAGGAGAAAATTCAGACTAGAAATAGAGAGCAAAGAGACTTCACTTTCATTCATAACACTTTATTATATTTACTTATTTTTAAATGTGTCAAAAATACTAATAACTTTCAATACTGGGTGGTAGGTTCATGGATACTTGATATACGTTATTTGTATTTTTCTGTGTTTTTAAATTTCTCAGGAAAATAACAACACAATGGAGCGGCAGTACTCTTAGTAAGTTATGACCGCATGTTGTCCAGATCACCGCTCCTGTTGTAGCGAAAGCTGGAAGTGTGAAACCTCACCATCTGCTAAGCAGATCTCCGCATCCACGGACAGAAACATCAAAGGCTGGCGTTCAAGCCAGATGACAGAGCAGATACTCTTGAGGACATCAGGTGATTGTAATTCAGGCAATAAGTCCTGGAAACAAAAATCAGGTTCCATTACAGAGTTGAAGAGGAACATCTAGATTTTCAGATGAAATTATCAATGATATCGATTAAGGCTTCGTATATGACCTAGCATTAATTTTTCTGCTAGGTGGGAAGAAAGAACTTTTTCAGCCAAACAAATCATTAAAAGTGCAAGCTGTTTTGAAGAATCCTTGTGTATATTCCAGTCTGTACTACAGGATTAAATTGTTAAATTTTGGGGGGGGGGGGGCACTGCAACATTTGAAGACTTGCGGCTTAAGCCCCACCCCCCTCAACTAGAAATGAATTGTGATTCTGCCAGATGCATTAAAAGGCACTTCCATGACTGTGAGGTGATTTCCTTGCTGAGCTTTTGTACCGGAGACCTGCTGAGGACTGACTATAGCAAAAATTTCTGAAAGTAGGTGCTTGCTGTGTAAGTAACTTCCCTACGTAAATAATGCCCCAATTAATAAGTCATGGTGCAACAATGCAGTCATTTTCTTTCCATTAAAAAAATAATCATTGCTGTACTTGTGTTCCAGTTCCAGCCATTGGTTTGTCCACCAAGTAAATCTACAAATTATATGTCACGATATTGATCTCTGTGAGTTTGTGGGTATTAGAATGTTGAGATAAAATAAATTTGGGTTTTTTGTTTGTTTGTTTTTTTATGAATTCGATTCAACCAACTTTAGTTTTTAGTAAATCCCAGGTATTTTGTAAGGCACTAAAAATATGAAAATGGAAATTATATTTCAGACTTTTTAGGTGGTTGTCAAACAGCAAGGACGACAGATATGTAAACACAAATTTATAGTTCAATAAGACGCTCAATGATAATACCACCCTGCACAATTTGAAGCCCCCCAAAGGCAGAGCCCGCAGTCTCCCTTTTCACAGCTATATTCTCAGAAAGTAGCCTAAGGTTTAAAGCATTGGGTATGTTGAATGAATGTTTAGCTTGTTAATGAGCCAAGTGCTACAGATTAGGAAGTACGCATCACAGAAGCCCCTGGTCCTTCTCCCGTATTATCAAGGACAACGAGTTTAATCACAGAGTTTAGTCAAAGTGGGTAGTTAAGAGAATACATACAAACTTAAGCATTTTAGTCTAAGGACACACTATATTTTTGGTCAATCCTCTGAGAAAAGCTCCAAGGGTTTTGCCTGTCTCTGCCCACAGATTGGAAAACTGAGGCTTCCTTCATGGGTGAACCACTTTTATAATGAATCTTTGACAATTTCCCATTTCAATTTAGTTACTGAGCAGGGAACCCAAAACGATTCTTTTGAACCACACGAGTTTCCTATTCCTCTACATTTTTCATTGTTTTCCCAAAACTTCACACTTACTTTGCCCACTCAGTTTTCACATACACACACACACACACACACACATATATATTTATTTATTTTTAATTTTAAATTTTTTTGCATTTTAGAAGACAGCTTCATCAAGTCTTCCTAAGAGGGCATTCAGATTAATTTGAAGAGAACTGTACCTTCTGCCCATGCACATTTTCTTGGTTTTTGCAGGGCTGAATTAAATTGCATGATTATGATAGCACACAGCCTGGTCCCAGTGCTCTGAAGTGACTCTTGGCGGGCACAGGCTGAGGCAATGGGGGAAGCCAGCGGGGCACCAAGGGACACCCCAGAGAAGGCCGCCCTGGGTGTGTGGTGGGCACTTCGCAGAGCAAGGGGCATGCTGTTAATATGGAGCATTAGGGAAGTGAACATTGAGAGAGACCATCTGAAGGCAGGTGAGCGGACGCCATGCCCAGTTTAAGGTGCGCTAAAGAGGCTAGGAAGGAACTCCCAGATGACAGCCTTACTCTTGCAAAGACACACAGGTTTTAAGGGAACTGCTTAGGGGTAATCTGGGTTATTGGGATGAATTCCTAGGAGGGTTCTTTTGCACAAGAAATTGCTTTTATCTAGAGAGAGATAACCAGGATTATCAGCCCAGTATCTTACATGTTGTCAACTCGGATAATGAATACAGTTACTATCTTCATGAATTTATTATTGAACATACCTTTTTTATAGAGTTAATGTTTGACTCTTTTTGTGGAGCTAAAAAGAAGAAAGGAGGAAGCGGGGAGCATACACAATTGAATTCAAAGAAAATGCATTCTACAAGATAAATTCTGGCTTACATGGTACTGTACTCCTCATACATTTATCTAGAAGCCTTGCATTTCATTAAAATTGAAAAAGCAACTTCAGAAATTATTTTGCTTGTTCAGATATACTCGTATATTCACTCCACCCACCAATGCACATGCACCCACATATGGTCAATCTCTTTTCAAAAATATTTTATTTTAAAATATGACCAGAAGATCTAGCATGGGCTCAGAATTTCAGTATCATTATATTGTAAAAACAAAAAACAAAAACAAATGACTGTTATATTCCAAGACCAAACCTAAATTGCTATGAAGAGCTTTTCCCAGGAAAACAGTATTTCGTATGAGGGCTCATAAAATTTACAGAATTATTATTGTTGAATTATTTAAAAGCTACAAAAGAGTTAAGATTGTCCCTTAATTGAAAGTTTTGCTTTGACTGAAAGATTACAATTTTGTACTCTGAAGAAGGAAATTGTATGAGCTGAATAAAATGTTTATTGTACAGATTGCTAGATTATTTCTTTTTTAGTTTTTTTTTTCCCAGAAAATTCTTCTCATACAATGCTGAAATTCTCCTGTCAGGAGGCTTTCTCGTGTTCTGTAACACCTAGTTTTTGGAGTGGGTTTTAGAAAGCCCATTTCAGACTGTGCAGAAATATTTGCTGAAAACCATGGAAACAAGCAAATAGAAAAGCAGATTATGGTAACAAGCCTTCACTAACAGTCACTTTTGTTTTTAGAGTTCCTTTACTGCAACTAGACAAGATCTGTTGTAACGCTTTCCTCAATATTTTTGAAAAAATAAGTATTTTAGTTTAATTTGCATCAAAATGACACATGCACATGCTCCTAAGAGTCAAAGTTTCAGACGAGGAAACCATTTTTTACCCTTTGTTTAAAACCGTGCGGCCATTTTTCAGGAATCTTTCTCATGATGTTGTTTTAAAATAACAGTGTCATAATTTCATTTTTTTCTTTAAAAATTTTTAGATATCTATGGGTTCTTACTATGATAGATGAGAATTTGCTTCCTTCCCCCATTTCTCTCCATTTCCCCAAAATACCCGTATCACAATTCCTCATTAGGTTCTGTTATTAGACTTCTAATTATTACTCACAAGGGAGCACGTTGTGCAATTATTATAATTCTGTGCTTGCATATATTTTTATTTCCCTATGGTTAATTTCTATTTTATTTTATTTTATTTTTTGCTTGCTGAGTTGACCCTGTCCATACTGCTAATTTTTCTCCAAACTCTTCACAGGAACGGTAAAACTCCTCGGGCTAAACCCCACTGCTGTTCCTTTGGGAGCCGACCCTCCGGAGCCTGTCTGTCTTTCTGCTGCCTCTCTCCGCTGTCAGAACTCTGCTCCCCTGTGTTCTGTTCTCAGTACCCTCCCTTGCTTGTGTGGAGCATAGTCCCTCTTTCTTCGGAGTTTTCTAAGAAGGAGACACGAGAAGTAAAAAGTAAAAATGATGAGACTGGGAACATAGGAAAGTAATTTTGTCCTCCTTTACACTGAGTATGAAATTCCACAGCAGAGATAACTTCCTCCGGAGTGGGACTGCATGGCGTCGCTGCGTTCTGGCTTCAGTGTTGTGAAGAGGTCCAATAGCATCATAGTCCTTACGTTTTTGTATTGGGTTGGCCAAAAAGTTTGTGTGTGTTTTTCCATAAAATAAAAGACACATTTTTTTATTTTCACCAATAATTTTATTGATTTGGCTATTTTGAGTATGTCGGCTACTCCCACGTGGTAGAATGTTGATCGTTCTCAATTAATGTCTTGATTTGATTGCTCTCAACTTCAACTGGTCTACCCGACTGTGGAGCATCGGCCAGTGAGAAATCTCCAGCACAAAACTCCGCAAACCACCTTTGACACGTTCAATCAGTCACAGCACCTTCTCCATACACTGCACAATTTTTTTTTTGTCATTTCAGTTGCGTTTTTACCCTTCTTGAAATAATAAAGCATAAGATGCCAAAAATGCTGCACATCTTCTTCCATCTTCAATATTAAAATGGCTGCACAAGAATTCACCAATTTTGGTAAGTTTTTTAAAAATGCCACTTAATCTCATCCTATGTGATGAAATGTGTTATAAGTTAATAAATACTGAACATATTATATATTTGAATAGATAGAAGCTAATTAATTGAAATTACTTTGAAAATATAAAATGAGAAACAAGAACAATTGACCTTGGTAGCAAATCATTTGTTTAGTAATGCAATTCTAGATTTAAGTAAATATTGAAAGCTTCACTTTCATGATATTACAAGATTTATTAAGATTTACTGACCATTAAAGGATTGAAAATAGATATCTTTTGGAGAAATATATGTCCCATATTCTAGAATTTAAGCTTTGCCAGGGCAAGAATTTTCATCCATTTAATTTAATAATGTCTCCCATGTAGTAAGAACTTAGTGATTATTTTTAAAAATGAATAAGTATATCTAGCAATGCTGAATTATTGCCAGAGTCAAGCAGGAGTTTTGCTTTAGTGCTATATTAATATAGATTTGATTATTATATATTTAAGTTTTTATAAATGTATCTATAATGAATACATGTGCACCTATAATATATCCCTGTATTTGGTTAGCATGTAAGATATATTTTAGAGGCCCCTGGCTGCTGTGGCTCAGTGGATTGAGCTTTGGCCTGTGAGCCAAGTGTCTCTGGTTCAATTCCCAGTCAGGGCACAGGCTTGGGTTGCACGTCAGGTCCCCAGTGGGGGGCGCATGAAAGGCAACCGCACAGTGGTGTTTCTCTCCCTCTTTTTCTCTTTTCCCCTCTCTCTAAAAACAGATAAATAAAATAAAATAAAATAAAGTTACCTTGTTAAAAAATTAATTAAAAAAAGATATATTTTAGAGATGAATACTGTCTTAAGATGAAATTTATCACGGAGGGTTTTCTCGGTGGAAAAAAGAATGAACCAAAGCTAAGAACTAAGAATATGTGATGGGCTCTGTACTTTGCAGCCTTGCAGGTCCTTATACTTTATGCTCAGGGTGAGGAAGGGCGGAGATGCACTGAAAACTTAACTAGAGCAGAGATGTGACCAGACCCACCTTTCAGAGAGATGTGTCAGATGACCATGTCGGGGATGGGTTTAAAGGAGACCAGAGGATGAGGGAAAGGCCCACTCTTGGAAAGTTTCTATAAGGACAAGAGAAGGTGTGGGTGTGAGGAATCGTCGTCGTCGGCAGCCGTCCGTCTCGAGAGACGATGGTGTAGCTTCTTAAGAGTCTATCTGCACTGCCGAGAATGGCTGTGCAGTCCGACTCGGGAGTGACACGGTATCTGTCTCCTCCCGTGTTGATGACGCTGGAGTGTCCTCTCCAGTGAAGCTGAAGCTACAGAGCCTGGGCAGGGTGATATGGAGGGTCTGCTGTTGCCCATGCAGCAGACCCCCCCCTCTCTTCGCAGCTGAAGGGTCCAAGGGAAAGACAGAGTCAATACAGCTTGGCTTCAGGTGCGCCGCAGGAGTTGCCGGTGTTGACTACAACGTCAAACCGCCTTAGGGACTCCGGCTCCGGATTTTCTGTCGGGGTTTACTCCCTTAGCCTTTCCCCTGAAGAGGTATGCCACAAGGCAGCGGAGGTTTTTTGGAGTCAGAGTTTTCCTTCTCTGATGTGCCCTGACTGGAAGATCGAACCAGCGACACTTAGCTCGCAGGCCGACGCTCAATCCACTGAGCCAAACCAGCCAGGGCTGGGTGTGAGGAGTATTTGGAGAACAATCCCCAAAGACTTAGTGATTGACTTCAGGATGAGGGCGAAGGATAGGAACGTGTCAAGGTCCCCGGGCAACTGGATGGCTTTTAGGACCCCTCATCAAGACAAGTGACATAGGAAGAGGTTGGGGCTGATGGTGTGGTAATGAGTTAAATTTAAAATATGATGCTCATGGGGTATTCAGGAGGAGATATCAAACACACAGTTAGATACATGCAAAGTTTGCCACAGAATTTTATCTATAAACATATGAATAAAAATGGTCACATATGTATATACACACACAAACTCCTATCCATAGTTATATGTCATTATCTGTTTAGAAGCTAAGATGCAGTTTATCTTACATACCTATATATAATAAATTTATCAGTAAGGATCATTTATATAACCTATGAAAATTGAGTCCACGTTTAAATATCAAATTCCTACATATAAAAGAGAAATAACTATGTATCTGAAGCTTTATTTGTATGTAGATATTTCATAGATATAACACCCACATATAATATTCTAAAATTTAAAACGAGTTTTCATCATATTATGACATGCTTGAATTCAATATTCTGCAAAACTCTTAGATGAAATCCAAATATAAAGGATGAGACGTTCACGCAGTGTAGGGAAGGAAAGGAGGGAGCATGACTTTCCTGACAAGCAGGACTCTGTTGAATCACACAAGCCATGTTATCCATGACTAAATGCTGATAGAATTAAAGCTGAAAACGGTTCACCAGGGACTCCAGGATCCTGCAGTCCCCACCCGGAGTAAGGGTTTTGGTTGCACATTTTCTGGACCAGATATAGGATCAAAGCTACCCTTAAGTTCTGAGGGAAAATGGAGGAAACCTGCTCTTATAAACTTAGCAACAGAGCCGCCTTGCTTTAAAGCCTGTTTGTTTTTTTTTTTTTTTTTTTTTTGAGCTTTCAACTTGTCCGCAGCATAAGACAAGCAAGATTATGTTACATCCCCACCTTGTGGCTCTAATATGCAGCATTAGGCAGAAAGAGCTAAACCTCACACTGAAAATAAACATTTTTCACTGACTTAACCTAAAAATTTGTTATCCAAATCATTCACCTTCTCCTAGAACCCTCACCTGGTATACACTGCCACACACACACACACACACACACACACACACGCGCGCGCGCGCACACACACACACACTAAGAGCCTTAATTACTGCTGATGACCTCACTTATCTTTGGCTTTCCAATTTTCAATGGTGTAAGAGTCACGCTTTAACCAGACTGCAATTTGAAGTGTAAAAATCCACAGAGCTCCCTTAAATACTCTCCTCTTCTGCAGTTTTTTCCCCTTCTCTCTCCCTGCCTCCCCTCAAAAGTTACCTCCCTTTTGTGAAAGCTTAGTCTTTAACCAGTTAAGTTTTTGCATATTTGAAGTTTTCAGCCTCAGAAACCTAGTCTCTGACTCACAAGAAATCTCTGTATGGGTATTCACGTGCAGGACTACAACTCCTTAACATTTACCAACTACTGTGCACATTAGGGACCCGTCAGTCTCAATCCTGTCTTGCATGAGCTTCACACCGCTGCCAGGGTGGTCATGAAAAGAGACTGGGTGTCAGGTACCATCTGACAGATCAGTCATAATGTCTGTGCTCACGTGTCTACCACATTCGGTGATTGATACACCAAATAAAAACGACCATAGCATGAACTGTTGTTCTTCTTTGAGAGAAACAGCAGCGACATTGAGATGCATTGCATCCATGACACCCAAGAATGTGCAGATTATTTTAGTTAGAATTATTCCTGGCGCCTTCTGAGATCAAGAGCAGAGTTAGCGGTAGCTAATGGGACTGGGACGTTACAGCAATCTGAGCGGTGCGCCTTGGGTTGTGTGAGAAGTGGGAAGAGTCAGGGATCGGCAAGGCAAATAATCAATGCGATTTTGTATTTAAAAAAGGAAAAGGAATTATTGTTCTGCCACACAAACGAGGGATGATAAAGCTCAAAGGGAGACTCTTCCTGGATGGCTGCTAATAATCTGTTGGAGGGAACAAAGATTTTCATGCTTATCAAAAGGAGCCCAGGATTAAAACTAGCATGAAACATTAATCTAAAGCATGGGGGATGTTTTGCCTAATTTAGACCCTCTATTTAAAAGCATCACTACATTAGATACAGATAAGAAAGTGGGTGGGTACCTGGTCCAAAGAGAATAATTTGAACCATAAATATGACACTGTATTCAAATTTCCAAATTACACAAAAAATTAGTTAATGTTTACCTTCTTCCTCTGTGTTAAGACATATGTTGCTACTTTCATTCTGACAGCTTATCTGTGACCAAGGCTGTGATAAAAGTTATTTTAAAAATACTTTCCATTTTTTTTGTCTCCGTGAAGGTAATACATTCTTTGTATAAACACATCAAAGCACACACTGATAAAGAAAAGAGTGAGCGCCCTTTTGGGAGAGTGAAAATTAGAACACGCATTGAGGGACATGGCTCGGTAATAAAGATGGTCAGGAGCCTCCCTCTGCCAGGGCCTTTTTGTGGCAACGCCCGTGAAAAGCCCGTTTCCGGAGAGTATTTGGCTTCTGCGGGCATCCCAGGACCTGCCACGAGGGGGCAGGCACGGCTAGTTTTGTGATGGATCCTTCCCCAAGTGGGCTGGAGGCTGCCAATGATTTTTTTGCAGAACTCACAAGGAAGCAAAGCAAGAACAAGTTTTGGCGGCCATTTGTTGAACTTAAAAATAAAACAAAGAAAACTGGGCTCTGTCGTTGGCTCAATTCAGCTGAAAACACTGACAGCTATACATTTTCATGTGTATGCAGATGAGCGAAACGCGCTAGTGAAACAGAGCTTCAAGGTGAAGATCCCAGGATAGCGTGGGAGGCACAGAGGCCATACCTGCAGCCAGGATGGCTGGATGTCAGTGTCTCAAGAGAGTAGCCACGTGAGGCTGGAGAGGTGGGCAAGGTCCTGTCTGCACAGTCCACTGTGGATAACAGTTTTTGAGACGTGCAGCTATTCCTCTTCCCTGCTGTATGAATACCTTTGTAACGTCAGCAGGCTCCTTTGGGAAAGGACAGGGTGATAGGGCCACAGACGGGAAGCACCACACACGGCCCCTGTTGGAGTGAGGACCCATGCGAGAGATTAATAAATGGAGTCTTAGTCTGGGGCAAGCTCTCAGTGCGCCTATGGGTCACGCAGGGGTAATACACTGGGCCCCCAAATGTACAATGGGGGTGGGCACGGGGAGGTTCAAAGGAAAATACAGAATAAGTCACACCTTGCAAGTGCTAAGACTAAGAAAGCTGGTGTGACTGTGTTAATACCAGAGGGAGCAGATGTTAAGACAGAGAGTATGGCCTAAGGTCTGCTGGGACATGTCAAGATATTAAGAGTCATTTCATCAGGAGAACATGAGAGGTATAAATGTATATGCCACCATAACAGAGCTTCAAAATGCATGCAGCAAAAATAGAACTAAAAGAACAGAGAACATGTAATCAGAATTCAAGGCTCAACACACCTGTCTCTCAAATTGAGAGAACCAGATTTAAAAAAAAAAATCAGTAAAGATATTAAGATTTTAACATTGCCAACCTTCAACCTTTTCAAAAGAGCATCAAATATTCACCAAAAATAGACCATAGGCTGGTCCATTAAATATATTTCAAAATATTACAGAGAATGTTCTTCCATCATCATGCAGTTAAGTTAAAAATAAATGACAATAATACATGTAAAGAAGCACCAAATATTTGGAATTTGTTGGTCAAGAAGAAATCTCAAGAAAAATTGGAAACATATTTCAAATTGAATAATCATAAAAATACAGTATTATTTTTATAATTAGGGAAGTGGCTAAAGTAGTGATAAGTGAGAAAGGCTGATATTAGAAAATGACATGTTTAAAGTCAGTGATTTAAATGCATTTTATAAAACTAGAAACAATATAGCATCTTAAACCTAAAGTAGCAGAAATGAAATAAAGAGCAGAAATTATTTTTAAAAAAATCAATAGAGAAAATTAAAACCAAAAGATGATTTTTTGATAAGATGAATAAAATTGAGAACTAGTTCTCATCAAGGAAAAAAGAAAAGAAAAATTACAAATATCAACAATGAAAGAGCACATCACTACAGATTTTACAACAGTTAAATGTAAATATTTATTTAAAATAAATAAAAGGATAGAAAAAGAGCAGTATGAATAACTTTATGCCAATAAATTTAGAAAAGTCGGAGGAAAAAATTAAACTTCCTGAGCCTGATACAAAGATATAGAATATTTGATTGATTGCACGTGCTATCAGAAATCTTTCCCATAGAGAAAAACTTCTATTCCAGATAAGTTCACTGAATTACATGAAACATTTCTTTTAAACAAGATAAAATCTTGCCAGCCTTACACAAACTCTTTCAAAAAATAGAAGACGAAGGAGTGCTTCCTAAGTCATTTTATGAGGCCACCGTTGCCCAGATATCAAGCCTAAAAAAGAGTTACACAAAAAGAAAAATCACAGGCCAATGTACCTCAAGAACATGCAAGTTAAAGTCTTTAACGTGATATTAGCAAATTGAACCCAATAATCCAAAGAGGAATGCTGTACCTACTCTTTCTTGGTTTACCTGACCTTCCATTTTAACTGTGATTCTGCATCGTTACTTGCTACTCCGGTACACCTAGGAGTTCAGGATGCCTGCAGGCGTCCCAGTGGGGAAGTTCCTCAGGCTGCTGGCATGAATGGCTTGGAAGCTCAGAAGAAAGATCTGGCCTAATAACCAAGGCAGGGCAGTAACAGAAATTTTTTTATTTTGCTGGAGAATTATTCCACAAAGTATGTATCACCATTCAGTTTCAAACTATTTGCGATCTAGGAATTAGTGTTTCTCGGGAGATATAATTTTGAATGTCACCTTAAGTCAAAGGGGGCCCTTGTGCTCTCTTCATAGCACTGACGGCCACCTTCCAGCTGTCTCCTTACTACCAACCAATTTGTCATCAACACACAGCACACATCCAGAACCAAAGGCTGACAGCATATTATTTTTTGTCAAACGAGCTTCCGAAATCACAGGACCAAGTTAGAAAAGTGTATTCAATCTTAGAGAAGTTTTCCATAATGAAACGTAAAACAACATTTAAAAAATCTAAGTAGACTGTATTTCCTGACTACCCTGGGCAACAGAATTTACAAGGCTCTAAGTAAACATTTTTAGGAGCAGATTCTTTAAAAGCCCAAATAATTGATCACATCTATTGATAAGAACAATTTAATAGATATCCTATTACTTAATTATGGACTCATTTGAATAATTAATGTTACCTAATGTCACTGAAGGCAAGAATCACGGCCATTTTTCAGAGTAGTAGGATATCATTTGGGGGGGAAAAAAATTGAACAAAGGTCATGGCCATTTTTTTTCTGGTTTCTGAATTGTTTATACATTCCTGCTGCCTTCAGGGTGACCCACGCCTGGTGACTTCTGTGTTCCCAGAGCCAGCAGGCGTGCTCAGAGCACCTTTGCGTGAGTCTCACTTCCACTGCTTTTTGTCCCATACGTGACCATCAGCCTCTGCAAAGTCTCTTCCAGTCATTTCTAGGCAATACTACAGAGTGTCCTGCACAGGCCCTCAAAGAGGCCCTGCTCACTCATGCCCTGTCGCCCTGGCTTTCTGGGGTCTAGCATCCGCGCCCGCCTTGAGTCCTGCTGGCTTCCAGGAACGAGAATGGCGAGCTGGCCACGGAGGCGCTCCTTCCAGCACATTCCTCAGCCTCCCTCCAGGTGCCCCGTCCTCTGAGGTATCAGAGAGCCAACAGGTTGTCTGAAATCCACTGGTCTCCGTAGAAGCGGTGCGACCAAACCAACGTGGGGCTTTGGCTGTCTGCCGCCACCAATAGGCAGATTTGGGAGGCAGAGGTTGGTGAGAAAGGAAAGAGGTCTTTATTCAAATGCTGCACAATCTGGGGGAAGGGCAGCCTCTTGTCTCAAATCCCACCCCCTTGGGAAACCCAGAGGAAAGCGCAGACACCCTCAGCCAGGCCAAAACCAAAGGCACCCGTCCACGGTTCCTTCTATTCCAAGTCCTGTCCTTTGAGAGCCACATGAGGCCACTGGGTGGTGATCCCGCCAGGCCTGAGGCTCCCTCCTCCGAACTGGGTGTGGGGCCAGGGCCAGCATTGGCCACGTGGCTTCCAGGGCCAGAAGGTCCCACAAAGGCACGTTTGCGAGGTGGGCAAGGGCACATCCCTTCCTTCCCCTGGGTTTATGTTCGTTACCCCTGTGGGCCAGACCAGGTGACCTCCAACTAATCCTTTCTTTTCCCCAGGCTAGACTGGGGAAATAGGCTCCTCGCCGCGCCCCACCTTGATCTCCACGGCACAGGTGCCTGCCTTCCCCGGGTCCCACCCCTAATCAGGTGCTGGAAGGGAGGAGAGGTTCTCCTGCTCCCAGTCCTCTCACCAGCTCTGCAGGGTGTTCCGTGCTGCGTCTCCTCCTGGCACCATCTGGCCTGGGGGTGGGGGACCCGCCGCCCGGCTATCGGCATCAGTGTGGAGACAGACACTCTCCTCTTCTGAATAATTATCCTTCTTTCTGCCAAAGCACCATGGTTTGTACCCACTGGCTTACAGAGATTTTAGTAAAAAACTCTCTTGCTCTCCATCACCTTGGACTCCAAGTAGACACTAAATGTCAGTGCCGAGAGGCAACACTGCCATCTGCTGGTGAAAGGGAACGTTTTCATCCACAGCTAATCTTTTTTTTTGCTTCAGAGTTTACGAAACTCTTCGTAGACCCGTCAAGACAACCCTGAGTCATAGAAACAGGTCTAGTTCCTGATTGGCCAGAACTATTTTATTTTAAAGTGTTTTACTTCTCAGACGCAGTCGCTGGAAGGAGGAGAGTCTGGAGCCCGGGTGTAAGATGTAAGCAGCTTATTGAACAGGAGGGGACAGAGTGGGAGGGAACCTAATCCCAGACCACCTCCAGGGCCCCCAAGAGTAGGGGGTGAGGGGACTCCCCGGCCTCCTCGAGGGCCTGTAGGGGACCCACCCGGCCTCTGCTGAGATGGCCCTTTTAAGGCCCCGAACTGCGACAGCTGTGGCACCAGAGGCTCTGGGAAAGTTCCTGATGAGGGAGCCGCTCCGCTGCGTTGGTCTCGGTCAAGTGCAGTCATTCACGACTCCAGCGGGCGCTGTAACCGGCAGGTCTGTTATCCCTGCCACGGCGTCAGCCGTCTCCAATTCTGGCTTCTTCTGGATTGACACTTGAGTTCCTGACGATACGTGCTGTGTATTTTGACTGCCAAATATGTGATATTTATATTTGAAATACTATAGGAAATGATAACCCAAGTGGGTGAGCAGGGCAAGGAACTGCCTAGAGGAACCCATGTTTCTAGCATTTTTAACAACTCAAAAATATTACTTTACCAGTTGTTTTGGTACTGTGCGGAGCAAGTTCTAGCACAAAACAAACACTCAGCCGCAGTGATGTAGAATTGTAATTAGACATGTAGACGCTAGAGCTAAAGAGCCTAGTTTTGAGTCCCAACTCTTAACTTAAGGGTTATAACCCTGAATTTCTCTGTGTGTGACTCAATTTTCTTATCTATGAAGTGGAAATAAAGATAATAACACCAACCTCATAGGAGCGTCATGAGTATTAAATAAGCTTGTATGTACGAGTGTTATCATGGTTCCTGGAATATGGTAACCACTCTGTGAGTTTTAAGTATTATTATTTTATTTAAATAATAAAGAGTATTATGAAATGTCTTATATTAACACTGAATGATTATCTGTGGAAAGGTTAGGCATGCATTAAAGAAAACAAAGAATTTCAGAAGTGTCAGCTATTTCATCAAAATCAACATAAAAGCAAACTGAATCTGCCAGGCACCCTAAAATTCACAAACCTTGTAATTTTAAAGCTAGGAAACTTATGCTTTTTAAAAAGTTTTATAGATTGTCTTATTTTCTCTAGCCATTAAATATGCTGAGAAAAAAAGTCCAGAGAAAAATAGGAAGTCATTTTTTGCATTAAGATAGTGCCCTGTCATTGAGAATTCCAGATAAATGGTCTGATTTTATAACTTAAAAAAAGTTTCATATTTTAAGTATTAAGAGATACTAAACTCTAAGTTAAATATAATAAGTTAAATACAAGTAGATCCCCAAGAACAGCATATTAAATGGCATTGTTTGAATCACATTAATTAAAACTTGACCTATTGCAAACAATAACTACAAGAGTGTTTCCTGATTAAGAGTATTTTCTCTCTTATATTAAGAGGCAACCCTGTCCCCCGTGACCCCCCCAAAGAAACAATGACACCAATGAGCCCAACAAGAGAGAGGGTTTCAGCTTATCCCTCTTCGTTGTTTTAAAACACCCCTAGGGCTACACAGTCTCATTGGGAAATAGAGCAGTGCCTGTTGACACTTTTACTTTTTTAAATCAATAATACAAGGGTTTTTTTTTTATTATTTTTTATCCAACATACACACAAGTAAAATTAGCTGAATTGCACATATTTGCATGTCTAATGGAGTAATTCAGGTCCGTTCTAGCATTTCATTGAAAGACAAACTAATATAAAAGGGCAAAAACTAACGAAAGTTGGTACTACAGTGTCTTTAAATTTGTTTCCAAAAGGTAAAAAAGAGGCAGCCTATCAAAAACAAAACAAAACAAAACTTGTTCCATCAGAAAAGTCAAACAACAAATTTTAATGGGCTCCATAGACCTAGTGGAACAATTACTTGATAAAGCGATTTAATTGGAGGTTATCCAATTTTTACACTATTTGGATCAAGCACGGAAATAAAACAGTGCTTTACTGCGTTTTGCTTTTAACGTGAAACAATTTGATCCATTTGTAAATAATTTCATGATAAAATATAGAAATGTGTGGCTTTGTTGTTTGTTTCAAATAAAAGTCATTTCAAATGGGAAACGGGAAAGCGCGACCTGCCGACAGCACCTGTCTGTGACAGCGGACCCTGCGCCCAACAACCCAGCAGCCACCGCTTCATCCAAGATATCGCTCTTGATATTTTAAGTATATTCAATGGCTAATAAAAATAGGACAATTTGTAAAAACCCTTTAAAAGGCGAGCCAGAGTATCCCTGGATGAGATGCTCACCTCAGCACAGTTCCCCTGCAGCTGCAGAGCAGAATCCGAAGTGCTGTGAGCTTTCTAAAATTTAAAGCCGTCAATGAGACAGTCACAGGGAGTTGACTGATAGGAAGCTCATTATATGTGGTTTGGTAATTAGGGCAGATTTCTGGGCAGATACAAGTTTATTCCGTGCGCCTGAATGAGATTTTCTAGGAAGAGAGTGTAGGTAGAAACGCCAAGAGGACTGAAGGTTGCGCTCTGCTGCTTTCCAGCCTTTACAGAAAGGACTGGCAGAAGGTTCCAGCAAAGGTCCCGGAAAGGAGCAGCCAACGAGGGGGAAGAAGTACCGGGAAAGCACAACATCCCGGGAGACAAGTGAATAAACTATCAAATATGCATGCGCTTGAGAGAGCGCCCCTAGACGTGGCCGTCCGTGTGTACTAACCAGGGCAGGTCCTGGGAGGCGCAGGGAGAGAGGGTCCGATAAGCACTCATTTCTCACTCACGCGCCCCGAGCAGCTCATCACATTCTCTCCGGCCTCTGGGCCGGTGGAAGTTCCGTTTTCACGTAAGCTCCCGTGATTGACAAGTAGGGGAAAACCTACAAAAGCTACATCGCGGGCTCCTAAAACTCGGCTCCTTCCTTTCACGTTTTACTGGTCAAAGGAACGCAGGGTCACAGCTGCCGTCAGAAGAGAGAAGCCCCGGGCAATGTCACCATGTTGCCGGAAGGCGATGGAAGGAGGGAACCTGCCCCCAGGGAGTTGCGGGTGATAAGCGGAGAGAACAGAGGTGTGGTCCACTACTCGAAGGCTTTTAGAGACCAGAACGGGTTTTAAAGAAAGTTCCAAGATTTATTTTCCATTTCTCTGGCTTCAAAACAAGCTAGGATGGGTGACTTCCATTCCTTTCATTTTACAGGGACAGTAGAAAATGGAGGATGGAGGAAAAGGTCCAGCACTTCCTCCTAAGACACAGCTCAGATTCCTAAACTCGGCCCCACAGTGCCTTGGGTATGAGCTCCCACGTGCCGGGGCCAGCCAGAACGCCAATATTTTAACAGAGAGAAATTAAGAGAGAGAATTGTTGGCTAGGTAAAAAATGATTAGGTCTGGAAAAGGGTCAAAGAGAAGTTGAAGGTTTAACAGGAGCGGCAGCCGTAGAGGGCAGTGACACACGGGAGCAAAGAAGGAACCGGGGGACTTGGTGGCGTGTCCTGCAGGGCTGAGAGCCACACTCCCGGGTGGAGGCAGGGCACACTGCCGGCCCCTGAAAGCCGCGCGTCGCGGCAGACACCTGCTTCGGGACCCCGAGAGCCACAGCCACCACGTGAACTCTGTGATGGGCCACCCCTTGCCTTGCGGGTGGATCTCACAAGGAAAACAAAAGTGAAGGAAAGAAATAGTTCTGTTGCGGTTGAACTGTATCCTCCAAAGAGATTTATCGAAGTCCTAAGCCTTGTTACCAGTGACTGGGGCCCTAGGTGGGTCCAAAGAGATTTATTGAAGTCCTAAGCCTTGTTACCAGTGACTGGGACCCTAGGTGGGTCCAAAGAGATTTATCGAAGTCCTAACCCTTGTTACCAGTGACTGGGACCCTAGATGGAAAGAGAGCTTTGGCAGGGGCAGTTAAAATGTAAGATTAGACAAGGTCTTACTGGATTGTGGTCCTTTATTCAATACGAGTGGCATCCTTATAAAAGGGGGACAAGAAACACACAGATACACCAAAGAAAAGGACATCAGGTGAAGACAGACGCACAGAGGGAAAATGGCTGAGTGACAGTATGTGAGATTGGGGTGATGCTTCTACAAGGTCCCCCTCCCCCTCCAAAAAAGCCAAGGATTGCCAGAAACACCAGACGCTAAAGAGAGGCATGGGCAAGTCTCCCTCCAAACGTACAGAGGTAACCAACACTGCCAGCACCCGCATCTCAGATGTCTAGGCTCCAGACCTGGGAGAGACGACGTTTCTATGTGGGCAGCCTCCCAGTTGGTGGCACTTCGTGATGACAGTCTTAGGAAACTAATACAAACTAGTCCCTTCCTCTCCCAGCCTTGCCGCCTCCCTGCAGAATTGCCTGTTTGCTGGCAAAGGAGAAATGGGGTCTGTGGATGCCCCTGTTCCCGAAGCAGTATAAACAAGGGTGAGTGTGGAGCTGAGAGGCACTCAAATAATAACTGGTTCAGGCTAGGAGACCATGGGCAAGTCGAAAAATTCTCTGATGCTCAGTTTTGCCACATATAAGGTAGGGAGAGTAATACTGTGGGAACATGGCGGGAATAAACGTGGAAGTGCGTGTAGTTGGCTTCGTTTAGTATCTGCAAAAGGAAAGAAAGCCCCAAAATAAGGCTCCTCGTCATATAATTCATATTTGTAGCATGCGGTTGAAACCAAAGGAAAGGTTACTGATTTTCTGAGGGAATGTACGGTATTCTCACCTGCCTTTTGGGGAAAATAACAGCATGATAGAATTTCAGCTCTCATGACAACGTAAAGCCACTGCATAGGAGATGGGTGTGTGTGTGTGTGTGTGTGTGTGTGTGTGTGTGTGTGTGTGTGTGTATGTGGATGTGTGCCCATTTGTAACCTCTGCAAGTCCGCCCAGCCGAGAGATGGCACACTTGGAAAACTCACCCAAATACCTAAATTAACCGCAGTCCTTAATCTCTCCAGCATCATTACTAACAAATGGAACTTGGGAAGAAAAACAGAACAATGTTTTGGGAAGGAGGGTTATATAACCCACATCAGCAACACTGGGCCACACTAGTTCCTCCAGAGAGTGCCTCCCGCCGCCTCAGACTTGTCTGGGTTGGCAATTTTTGCTGTCCCCTGAATACACAGCACATTTCCTACTAAACAAAGGGTAACGGCGAATCTATTTCACTCTCTTTCATTTATGTCAATGAGCGAAGGTTGAAAATGGAAAAGAGAAAGTGAAAACAAACTCGGGCTCATTCTCCAAGACAGCAGAAGAAAGTTGGTTCAGTGAAACCACCTTAAGGAGGTCACAGAAATACGGATTTAGCTCTGTTTTCCTGAAGCATGTTCATGCTCAGCACTCACAAGAGTTGACCTCAAGGAGAGGTAGCATAAAAATGGTGGAGGTAGGCTCTGGGGATGCACTGTATATATTACAGGACAATGGCTGGGTCCCGATGGTGCCTGTTCTCCAGATCAGAGCTGGTAGCTTGGTCCTTAAAGATACCCGCCCCCTGCAATAGCATCTCTGGATTGTTGAATGACGACCCTGCACAGACCCTGCACTAGGCACACAGAAAAGAGCAGTGAACAAGACAGACTTACAGCCAAGTGGGAACGTCAAACCCAGACCAACAATGGCGCGTGTGATGGTCCTGCATCTCACTGAGTTTGGAACGTCTGAAAGCACTGGCATTCGGGTCATTGCGGGGTTGCTTGAAAGCCTGGCTTAGGCCCAGCGGGTTCTCATGGAGCACAAGCATCTAAAACTCAGCCTGCACACCGTGGCTGTTCGCTGCAAGGTATCTGACTTCTGCTGGCTGCCAGGGACTCTGGTCACATCTCCAGCTGAATGTCAAATGTCCTCTCGCTCCATAACCCTTAGAAACTCACCTGAGAAAGTGCTCTGAGATGGTCTGATTTCAAGTTAGCCCTCTGTGATGTTTGCTTTGAGGGCGCACTCTGCCAGGCTAAGATGGCTAAGAGATCTCTAAAAGGTCTAAAGGTGAACGTCTATCCACGAGTGGCCAGCACAATGCTAAGTTCAGCTGCACAAGATTGGTATCCAATAAAGTGCATTGGGAACCCGATTGAACAGCCCACTCTTCAGCACTTAAACATTAAATGAAAACTCATTAGAAAAAACAATTCTTGACAAAGCCACTTAGGGAAAGAGTACCCCATTTTCTGATATCAGGTGGAGATCTATGGAGTTTTAGCATGACCATCCCAAGCCCTTAGAACATGGCCGCTATGTTTTTTGTAGCAGTGGGGGGAGAGAGAGCCGCAACAAATGCAAGATAGTCATTAACAGGGTCAGAGTTACGGACAGGCCTGTCGAGATTCCATTATTTTTGGAAGGAGGCACCAAGAGACATCAGTGAAATTTCAGGAACCAGAGGGTCCTCTCAGATGTTTGACGAAGGAGTAGGGGGTGACTCACAGGCTTGTCATATTCTGCTCCAGAACAGCCTCTTCTTTTTAAAATTGTGCTGCTGCTTAACGGGCTCCAATTGCTCTTCATCATCTGACATAGACCAGCAATGCTATTAAATTCTATTTCATTTTACATGGGGTGAGAACTGTTTCAAAGGAACTAGGCAGTAGATCAGGACTTTTGAGGAAGGAGACACAATGAAAAAGTTCTCATAAAATATGCTCGTAAGTGTGGTGGCCACTGGTAGAACTGGCCCTGGTGTGGGCAGGGCTGTTAGCACCTGTAGGACATGGTTGGAGATTTCCTGGAAGATGCCCACTCTACCAGGTGTCAGAATCTCCAGTCTTGAGTATTCCATAAAGACATTCTACATGGTAAAGAAATGGACAGATTTTGAGAACTTTCAGAGGGGGCACATGTTTATGCTTAGGCTATTATCATGGCTTATCATAAAGCTCATATGAGACCTCTGAGGGAAAGATACTCACATCGGGCCTTGGAGAGAATTACCATATTGATCTATAACTAAATCCACTTAATTATTGTCTGTGCAAACTATTGAGTAGAACAGCAGAGAGTAGGCATCAAGGTGAAGTTTGGACTCTGAGGTTAGACTTCATGGGTTTCGTTCTTTGGAACCTGCAATTTTCCTAGAGCTATATGATCCGCAAAGGTGAGTCGGGATCACTGCATTTCATTACCTCCTGTTTCACGGGACTACTAACAGAACCAGCTCTGCAGGGGGAAGTGTTATCTCTTGTTAACAGAATATAGGGTGGAGATCTAAAAGGACGTATTTGTCCCCCATATTTCCTCTCAGCTAGACCGGGGACCTGTTTCAGTAGGCATGGAAGCTTAGATCCTGTTACTCACACTGGTGCTAGGCGCTGGCTAGAAACTCCTGACTTTGCAATAGTCCTTAACTGTTTGCTTTATGGCATATTACAATATGTGCTGTTTTCACGGTTGTCCATTTCCCTCCCCAAACTTGGAGGTAGACAAAGAGGTATCTTCATCTCTGATTTACTTGTTGAGAAAACAGCAGACTCCAGGATTAAATAACTTGTCTAAGCTCATCCAGTTGAAAAGATCCAGAACCAAGCTTTGAATTGAGGTTGTTGTTATTTCAACCTCAGTGACTTCTCTGCCCAGATGACCAGGATATTATTTTAGCAGGACAGTTTTTAGAAGGCTCCCCCTTAATATCTGTGGCCTGTTTTGGCTGATTGTAGGGATTAAAAGTCATGGCAAATGCTGGGGTCCTGGGAAAGTCTCCCAAGGAAGACTTGACAAACACTGAGGATAACAGTACTTTTCTGCAGGGTTCTAGACTCAGCCCTGCCCTCTGACACTCATCTTCAGGCACAATGTCTCTGGCATCCTGATGTCGCTGAGGACAGGTCACAGAGAGACAGGTCAGCAAGAGCAGAGGCAGGTGCAAACTGGTCTGTGTTTATCTCTGCACACAGGTAAGGCCAAGGTCAGTATACAAAGACCAGGAGGGGAAGGACGTTTGCTCTGCTTGGACCTCAGAGCCCGCCTACTTGGCCCCTGAAAGCACAGACTAGCTCTCATCCCTGGCTTCCAGGAAGATGGCAGAGGGGTGAGGATCTGTTTCCTAAGCCCTCCACGGTACGCGAAGAGGAAAATGTAGCTGGGATGCAGCTCCCTAGAGAAATGTGAGCACATGGTTCCGGGATGGTTTCTATGAATACGCAACAAGCTCCTTTTCTGAAATGAAGTCAGGAGTGCTTGGCACTGTCCTGTTATGTCTGAGGAGAACAGATTATTTGCAGAGTCCTAGTATCCTCTTTGTCTCCACTAAGTTACTAAGACAAAAGCTTGAATTATGCATAGAAACAGCTTAAGAAAATGTCAGTCAGAAACAGATAACTTGCGATCTCGGTGTTTGAGGAGGGAAACAAGGTTGTTGCTCTCTCCTGCCTCTTCCCCCACCTGTGTGTGTGCCTGTACGCTGTGTTGGGGAGTGGCTACATGACTCCTTTCGGGCAAATTTATGAAGGTCTTCCCAGTTGCCCCTTTGTCTCTCAAGGTGCAATTATCTATATATTGTCCCTTGTAGATGAAGCGCTCTCCACTGAAAGCCACTAATAAGGGACACGTGCACAAATGCCATGTCTAAAAGACATCATCACTCAAGGCTCTGAGCTAGAATGACCCAGAATGAATGCAGGCAGCGTCTCTACCCCCGAGATTCAATGAGTTGAGAAGCTTATCAGACATGCAGTCATTCAGACATGAAACTTACCAGAAGCCAGAGATAATCCAGTTCATTCATAGTTTGTAAAATTATTTTGTGGCAAAAAAACAGGGTTGAAAACATCTCTAGGAACTCAACCAAAAATTGTTTTTGCTGCCTCTTGTGATCTACAAACACAAGACATAAAATCTTAAGTGTTTCTTCCCGCTTGACACTTGGAAATGTTCTTGACTTTGATAACATTTCCTGAGTCAGTCAAATGAGCAATTTCCTGATTCGAGGCCAGAGCTGACTTTATGGGTGCACAGTTCAGGTAGCAGCCCAAGGTTCATGCTCAAAAAAGTCCCTCACTTTGCGTTAATGTGCTGCTGTTTCTGTCCTGAAAATCTTAGTACTGCTATCTTTGGACATGTGTTTTGTATGTGAAATACGATGGGACAGTGTTCATGTACATGAGCAGAGGGAGTTCCATGGCACATGCATGTCCACTGGCCTCTCCTTGCAGCCCTATTTCCAAACAACGTTTGTGACACTCACTAAGCACACAATGCTGGTGGACCCATGAGGTGTGGCAGGTCAGTGATTTAAAAGGTCCATGTCACGTCTGTGACTGGGTAGAGGGCACCCAGACAGGCTGACTGACTATGCTTTCTGTTCAAACCAGAACTCACTTCAAACCCAGAGAAAAGGCGGAGGTGCTCGAATAAACACTAATGAGCAAGCAACCCTACTGTATTATTTTTCATGTGTGTTACTTCCCTGAATAAGCCAACAGTTAGAGGGGCAGCATGGAAAGGAAGGACAAGGGAAGGCGACCCATAGTTCATCTTCTTCTCAGTCTTTCGTGACTCACCAGTGAGCTGAAGACGGAGCAGGTAGAGCGCACATGCATGAAAAAGTAACATGAAAACGGGTGAGTTAGTTTTGTGCAGCATTTCTGCTGTTGAGGCAAGACCGAAATACGGATAAACATGTATGAGCCTGGACATAGGGCTTGAATAATTAGAGGATGCTCACGCGACTTCCGTGCTATCCTGTTTACATTTAAAACTGAGGCTGTGCCATACAGACATGAATGGTAAGTTTTACGTTAACAATGTAAAATGTTCATTTCCCCTCATTTAGAATGACATTAAATAGCAAATAAGAAAAACCGCCGTGGCAAATCAGGAGAGAGACTGAGAATAAAAGGAAAACTTGTGTGTTTGAACCCCTTTAAAGGTACCTTCTTCTCCTGCCTTTTAAGCAAGGAGCCCTATTTTTTCATTTTGTAGTGGGCCCTGCAAATTACAAAGGCGGTCCCGCTCAAGGCCTAAGGTGCCCAGGTCCATGGTTCCAGCAGAGACCGCAGTCACTGCCTGCCCCAGGTGATCCTGCCAGGAGAGGAGGCTGTCCCAGAGCTCAGCCTTCAAAGGGCAAGTGACTAAAACCACTGGGTGCATATGGAATTGTAAATACAAGGCTTCTCTGGAGCTGTCGTTGTATCCTACTTGGTCTGCAGAGTTGCTTTTTTAGGAAGGAAGCCAGCCCCCCAGCACCTGCTCCCATCTTTACAGCCTCTCACCCGACCCCCCACCCCCACTCTCTGCCCACAGGGGCATCACTGTGATGTGACTGCAGAGAGGGAAGAAAATCAAGTCTGCAAGCAGTCCGGGAGGAAAGGAGGGGCACTATTCCTTTTTCAAATAAACATATAATAAAGTAACCAGATACGATGTATCACTTCAAAGAGTATCCCTTTGGGATTTTGGCAACCTATTTGCCCCTGGTTAAAAACGTACAATAAAACAGAAAACTCAGCTATAAGGACTCAAAAGACATCTAAAAGCTGTAGGGCTGGTGATCAGTACGTTTTGACATGGACCTTTGACAACGGACTAGATTAATCAAACAGAGGACCACATTTCCTCAACTGTCACTGGACAGCTCTAAGAATTTTACAAAAGTCTGGATACAGTTAAACTCACAACTGGGATTAAAGCAGGATTTACAGTGAAAGAAGGTTTTTGTTTTGTTTTCAATTTAAAGAAATACAATCTGGTATAATGAGGAAGGGAGGGACTAAAAGCTTCTTAACAATTTTAACTATCATACATCAGGCACAAAGCAGAAAAGGACAGACTCCTGAGGGGTGTCTATATAAAGCTGAAGAAAGAAATAGCAGCTACTATCTGGTTATTTGTGGGTGGTTTTTTTTTGTTTTTTTGTTTTTTTCCTAAACGTGAGTGCTAAGATAAGCCGCTCTAAGGTTAAACATGATGTTGTCTTCACATCTGAGATGCATGACATTCCATTTCAATCTCATATTCACACCGACCCATTCACACGCTGGCCTGCCCATCACAGAGAGCAACTTGTCTTCATTATTATTCACGGAGCCCAGGCTGGTTGGAAACTATTTGGGGTTTCATAGTCAAATCAGATTTCAACTTTGATTTTTCAGAGATTAATAGGTTTGTCCCATGGTCTGTTGTGTCAACAGGGCCCTAGAAAAAATTAATCTTGAAAGCAATCCAAAAGGTCAAAAGGAAGACATTGAAAATGCTATAATAAAGACATTCCGGAGAGAGTTATGGCTTTTTCTGGGGCATTTTAATTCAGACTCGGAAGCAGGACCAAGAAAATAAGATGATATTGCCCAAAGTGGTTGCTGAAAGGGAAACGTGGCCTAAGGAACTAGCGAGGTAGGCAAACAAATTTCAATGGCTCATCATGGCCTAATGTTCTCTAAAGAGTCTAATGAAAGAACAGAAATTCCAACAGAGGTAGGAAGGAAAAGAAACCTCTGGTAACAAGTTATTTTTTAATGTTAGGTGAACGTAATTCAATCAACACTGACTGCTCTAGAAACTGCAAACAATTGTTACTTCAGCACTGAAGAAGTTCAATTTCTGAACTTCCCTCCGAGTGGAAGAGTGATTAATGTTCTGTTCGCATGGTGGGTCGAAGAGAGTAGGGATACAGAAGTTGAGATTAATGCTGGGACGGTTTTCTTCTGTTTGCTTCAAACTTAACCATCCCGTGCTGGGCATGAGTAATGTCACTGGGGCCCACAAAAGTCACAAGTTGCATTATGGGTACCTCAGCAAAGGAGCGTGTGGATGTAGTTTTACACGATGAGTGTCTGAGTTTGTGCGTGATGGGGAGTGGGGTCCTTCATGGTCACAAAGGTAAAGACAAAGGTAATATTTGTGTGATATGCTGGTATAGTAAAGTTTCCCTTAGGGTGGCAAGACTTTGGCACTGACCCCTGAATCTATTTGTCTTCCATAAAACAAGAAAATAACTTAAGGAACCATGTGATTCTAGTCCATCATTCTTTTTAGTTTCAAAGGTCCAAAAACGAAAATGAGGGAATAAAACCTTAACCACAAAGGTAAACCCCAGAAGATGAAAACCTGAACAAATAACCAAACCATAATATAAATATAACTTGACATATAAATTATATAAGACATATGAAAGACTAAATCTTCAAGGTAACAACTTGGTTCCTTTCTTCGAATAGTATCCTGGGATGTCCTTTTTTCCTAGCAAAAACTTACTGATAAAACATTTAAGTGAAATGCCCACCCAATGGAAACACTAGTGGACAAGAAGGTGCTAAACACACTTGAGTTAACTTTTATTACACTTTCCTGCTCAGCCGCTTGCAATGGCTCCCCATTGCCTGTGTAATTAGCTACAGACTTCTCACCAAAATCTATATTAGTTACCCGTCACTGCGTAACAAATTACCACGAACTTAGTGGCCTAAAACGGCACACATTTAATACCCTACAGTCCCTGAGAGACCAAGGGCAGGAGTCCAAGCAGGACTTAGCTGGTCCTTTGCTCAGGGTCTCATCAGGCTGCAATCAAGCTGTTGGCCATGGTTGGGGTTCCCATTAAAAGCTCAAGTGTGGAAGGATCTGCTTCTAATCTCTCCAGAGTGTTGGCAGAAATAGTTTCCCTGTGGGCCACAGGAGTCATGGCTCGTGACAGCTTGCTTTCACAGAACCAGGACTGCAGAGGGGGAATTTAGCCTCTTTGCAATATAGTCTCACGCTACTTTTTAGGATTTACTCATTTCCACTACTCTGGATGTACTTAAAAAAAAAAAAAATGCCAGGAAACTGGACCTCATCCTATTAACTGAACACTTCCATCAATTCTCAGCCTCCCATTTCTGCATAAACTAATGCCTCTTTCTAAATTTTCTTCTTAAAAATATTTAACTTTCTCGAAATCCTATCCAAGGTTCATTTCAAATGTGCGCCGTGTTCTTTTTAGAAATGTAACTTTTTGCTGATATTGCCCATGACCGTCATCAATCCTGACATCTATTTTTGGTTCATTTCAGAGGAATCGGCTTTAAGAGGCAGCGGCTGCTGCCCAGAGGGACATCCCAAAAGATCACACTCATCCATGGACCGAGCCCCAAACCCCAGATGAGTCCCCCTCTTTGTTACTTACAGCTTTACGTCATCTCACCTTCACGTCTGGTTTTCCAGAAACTTTCTGTGCTTCAAGCTGGAGCTGCCCTCACCTGCGTTGAATTGCCTTCCATTCAATCCTCTTCTCTCCATTGAAATGCTTGGTTCTCATCCTCAGCTGGCCTCTGTATCTAGGAATTGTTTTAACCTTAGAGAACGAGAATCACCAAGAAGGCTCATTCCTGTGCAGATCCTGGGCTTCACTCTCAAAGTGTGATTCTTCTGTACATCTGGTGTGGGCCCTAAGAATTAACCTTTTTTTTTTTCAGACACCATCGAGGTGCCTCATGCAGATAAGCCAGGCTCACACCCTGAGAAACAAGGCTGTCCCTAATCAACCTCACTTTCTAATTTCAAACCTTCATCAGATGTCTCAAGGATGCTCTTTCACTCCTGTCGGAATCCCAGCAGATGGCTGAGCTGAATGGTTCGCAACCTTTCCTTGATGAACCACCAGGGAAGCTCATAACAATTCCAAGTCCTAACCCCTTCCCATACCAATTAAGTCATATCTTCTTTTGAAGTCAATTGTTTTTAATCAAAGTATAAATACATAGAGTAAAAGGCATAGATTTTGAGCATATTGTTCAATGAATTTTGACAAATGTGTTCATCTCAGGAGCCAAGACCTTAATCAAAATGGAGAACATTTACCTCAACCTAGAAGGGTTCCTCTTGTTCATTCTGGTCAACCCTTCTCCCCTCCCAGAAGCAACCATTATTCTAATTTTTATCCTTATTAATTTTTTTTTTGCCTGATCTTGATGGAATCAAGATGGAAGAACATGAAATGGGTTTCTTTGTTTCTGGTAATGTTTTTGAGATTTATCCATGGTTGGCATCATTAGTCTTTTAAATGATTGAAGAATTTATGATATGTAGTCAAGCTTGAGAATCAAATTTATCCTAATCATTTTCAAATTTGTATAGTTTATTAACCTGGACAGCTGTAAAAAACACAAAACAAACAAAGAAACAAACAAACAATATTCATGACCGCCTTCACAGTTTCTAATTCAATTGGTCTTTGGTGAGAGCCATGTGCTGATAATTTCGAAAGCTTTCCAAGTGCTTCTAATAGTCTGCCAGCATTGAGATCCTCTGGACTAGCCACAGAGATAATGGAATTCCAGCTCAAGTTCATGCAGGTCTTCCCCCATCCTTCTTTCCTGTCTCAGAGGAATTAGTGGCCTTTCTCCCTTCTGTCTGTGCTTCTGACCTAATAATAGCTACTGTTTTATGAATGTTTTCTATAGGTTAAGGACTTTCTGTATATTATCTCATTTAGGTCTTACAATAATTATGTTATCCCAGTTTGGAAAATGAACAAAATGTTGTTTAAAGAGAGAAGTTCTAAAGCTTGCCAAGGTAGGAGCCTGGATTCAAACACCTGTCTACTATTTTCTGAGTCATACCACCCAAATTATTATGTCACTTGTCCAGTAATCATCCCTCAATTTTTTATTCTCCATTGGCTTTTTTATTTCCATTAGTCTATAATGATGCTTAGGTTTTTCTCTATCATAAAACTAGAATAAATAAAAACTTTTCTCTAAGCATGTCAGTCTTCAAACTACATTCTTATTTCTTTCCTTCCATTACTCCCAACCCATTGGACTTTCCATTTTACTCTTCCCTCCATTGCACAAACTATCCTCATTCAATCTTCCAGCGTACTTTTAATTCTGTTAAATTCTTGATCATGTTTCTCCATGTTCCTTCTCATATGCTCAACTGACCGGACAGAGGCCAGTGGGAGACAGCTTGTAGTACCTAAGTCCTCAAAGAACTTCATAGTAATTAAGGTCAAGGGAGGAATTTGATCCACGATTATAGTAACACTCGCCTAACAACAATAGGCAATTGTTTTTGCCCACCATGTCCCCATTCCAGGTGCTGCATAAGATCTAAAGAGGATCCCTCTTGAGATATAGAAAATCTTGTGGGTTAAGCGAGACTCAGGTTTACAAAACTGTTATGGTTCATAAAACTATCAAACAGTTTTAAAATGAATAAATGCTGGATCGTGTGATACCGACGGCAAGAACAGCAAGTGTTCAGAAGAGAAAAAAGTTTCTGGGCAAAGATGTTCATAGAGTAGTCGGCATTTAATGAAGTCTTATGATATCTCTATGAGTACTTACAGGGTAGTCGGCATAATCAGAAAGATGGGCCGGGAGGAATAGCCTAAGCAGGGGACCCGGAACCAGCAGAGATCAAGAGCTTGAGGACGCCTTTTTCAATCCTCTGACATTTTACGTAACTTTCTTGACCACATTTTCTGCCTTCTTCCACTGGTCACCAGGCTCCTTATGAAAACTCTGAGCAGACTGGTAGTCCCATCCTTTGCTGTGGCCATAGGTCTGGCCCTGGCCCTGTCCCCCCTTTTCATTTTAAGATTATTTTAAAAATATATGTCAATAAACACTTTATTGTATTTTTTCATTGCCACTTCCCCACCTGGTACCGTCTCCCACCTCTACTGTCCCTCCTCCCCTGCAATCACCACGCTGTTGGTCACGTTCGTGAGTCCTTTTCCTTTTTTGCTCGATTCCTCTACCTGCTACCCCCACTCAGTTCTGTCGGCCTTCTCTCTGTCTATGAGTCTGTCTCTGTTTTGCTTGTTAACTCAGTCTGTTCATTAGATTCCACATATGAGTGAGATCACACGGTATCTGTCTTTCTCTGGCTGGCTTATTTCACTTAGCGTAATGTTCCCCAGGTCCATCCACACTGTCACAAGAGATAAACTTTTCTTCTTCTTTTTATGGCTGAGTAGTATTCCATTGTGTAAATGTGCCAGAGCTGTTTTATCCACTCACCTACTGATGAACACTATCAAGATCCTAGAAGAAAACATTAGCAGGAAAATCTCAGACATTGCTCATAGCAATACTGACATATCTCCTCAGGCAAGGGAAACAAAAGAGAAAAATAAACAAATGAAACAATATTAAACTAAAAAGGTTTTGCACAGCAAAGGGAAATATCAGCAAAATAAAATGACAGCCCACTGAATGGGGGAGTATATTTGCTAATATATCTGAAAAGGTGTTAATAGCCAAAATTTATAAAGAACTTATAAAATTCAACACCAAAGAAACAAACAATCCAATTGAAAAATGGGCAAAGGACCTGAATGGACACTTTTCCAAAGAGGACATACAGGTGGCCCATAGGTGTGAAAAGATGCTCAACGTCACTGATCATCAGAGAGATGCAAATTAAAACCACAATGCGGTATCACCTCACACCTGTCAGAAGGGCCATTATCAACCAATCAAAACGTCAGGTGTCGGCGAGGGTGCAGAGAAAGGGGTCCCTTTTGCACTCTTGGTGGAAAGCAGTGTGGAGATACATCAAAAATTAAAAATGGACCTGCCCTGGCGTTTCAGAGAAGGGAAGAGGCTGGTCCCAAGTCTTATGGCAAGAGGGCTGCATCCCGGATTTGGTGATGCAGGCGCGCGCGCCCTCCTCACACAGTTACAGACTGTTTTTAAGGGGCCTCGCTGAGTGATGGAGGTCAGACCCGCCTGCGGATACCGTGGAGAGACACTTCAGTGGCCGCCTGTCATTTAGAGCGCCAGAACTGAAGTCGCTTCCGTCCCGTGCTGAATAAAAGGCCCTGAACTTCTATGGGGCAAGCAGATGATATTTCTGGACCCGACAAGATTGCAACCCTGCTGGGCAAGACGCCCTCCTGCCAGTCTGTTTGTGCACCTCTGCCAATACTCCCTTTGGGCAATTTTGCGCCCAAGCGGTAGGGAGGGTGTCCAGAGACGGCCTGGAGGGGAGGCCGTTGTCCCTGTGTCGCCCTGGGAAGCGGGCAAGGGCGCTGCTGGGCGCTGTCTGCGGGGCGGGGCCAGAGCTGGCACCTGCCCGCCGGGCTGGATGGGGTGGAGGCGGCGCTGGGCCTCTGCGGGGACGTTCGGCCGCCAGGGAGCAGTGGCGCTCCGACGGCCGCTCGGGGCGCATGGCAGCAGGGCCCAGGGTCCCAGGTGAGCCTCGATGGGGGAGCGGGACCCCGCGGGCTGGAGGGAGCCTGGTGCGGGGCACCTGCGCGAATCTGGGCGTGGGGACGCGGGCGCCCGAGGAGGGGGGACCCGAGTCCTCGGGCACATCCCTGCGGGAGGGCACGGGGCGACCAGAGCAGGGGTCCCCAACTTCTCAGGCAGACAGCAAGAGCCCTCCACATCCTGGCAGGGGGCGGGGGCGCATGTGAGGAAAATAGAGGCCTAGGAGATTTGTCTCACGGAGACCGGGAGAAGTTCAGACTGTCATCTCACCTCGTGTCTTTTTCACGACGGAGCGTGGGGTCTTTGGGGGGACTCTGGGGACCAACAGCGAGTGCATCTGTCACCCCGGTTGATTCTGCCCTGTGGGTGCCTTCTGACCTCACGCTGCATGGTTCTGGGTTTTCCCATGGGCAAAGTCCAGAGACACTGACTCACAGCACCCCGCCCCCAGCCGCACCCCCAACAAGCAAACCAAGAAAACCGTTTTGACTCTGCAATGCCGTTTTGTTTGTTTTGTCTTGTTTCAGTTCTACAGATTTAAGCAAACTGGGTTAGGATTGTCTCTAAACCTCCAAAGTGTATGTAAAAATTTTGTGTCTATGTGTGCGTTTCTGAACAGAGCTTCCATAGATCTTATTTGATTTTCCCAAAGATCAAATAACTAAAATCGTAGCTTCGAGCCCCATCAGCCTGGCAACTCCTAGTGGGGTCTTCAGGCTTGGGGTGTCTGGGCTGCAGATTCTTGTTTGAAAGCTGGAATTCAGGGAGGAGAGGAGGGGAGGGATCTGTCCGGCTTCAGGGAAGACAACACTCACTCACCCACCCTCACAAATGTGTCTGCCTTAAGAACTGGTTTGTTTTCCACTAGTAGGAAATCAAATTAGTTTACATTATAGGTGAGGAAACCAAGGTGAATCTTGGTGAATGAAACAGCTATCCATGTTTCTTCTTGGTACCCCAATGAGCTTCAGCAGTGGAGTTTCCAAGAACGCTGACGGAAAGTGAGAGGCGCAATGTTCCAAGTTTATAGGTCCCTGGGCCACAGGCAGCTTGGGAGACGGAGGAGAGAACGGGTGTACTTAGCCTTGGAGGGCACCAGCAAAACCTGGAGTGTGTATTGGGGTGAGGGCGGGAGAGCTCCATTGGGGGATTGTTAATTAAGGAGCTGGCAACCCAATTAACATAACCTCGAAAAGTCACATTTCATCATTAATCCCACTTTACTTGTTCCCACCAAATGGTCAGGAATGCTCTATTGATGTAAGGTAGTAAGTGCTGCTACCACTTGAATGGTTGGCAGCATTTCTGGTCCTGCCTTGCATAGCCACAGAAGCTTGACACCCCAGTGTGAGGTTCATAGGCAAGCTGGCATTAGGATAAGGATCCTCAAGCTGTGTGCTCCCAAAACATCGATATTCTGCAGGGAGCCTCAAACAATCACTATCGCTTTCCTAAGTTCAGAGTCAAAAAATAGAGGGTAAAATAATAAAAAATGGTTTCCCTTTATAAAATGCCCCCAAATCTTTGATGCTGGCTTTTGTGTGAGGTGTTGTTTCGTTCAGAATTTTATACCTGGTTCTGTGGACACGTACTAGGTGATTATTTGTAGGTTATAAGGAGTCCATCAGTTCGGGTAGTCTGAGGTCCACTGCTGTGGCACAGAGTGGAGATTACATCACGTTACTCTTTAATGTCCTTTAAATGTAAATGATTCCTTCGTGGCCATCTGGTCTCTGGGTGGTAGCAGTGAGTTGCGCAGGGTCCGGGCTGTCAAGGAAAGAAACTGCCTCATCTTACTTGGCCCACAGCCCAGAACAGTTTTTGTCTGCTGTTCTTAACTTCACACATATTTTGTAAACTCCAACCATTCTTTGGGTGAGATTTATGGGGCAGGAGTTAAGTCTCTCAGCCCCTCCTCCCTTACAGCTGGTCAGCTTTATTAAATCCCAAACTGCACTGTTTTTCAAACAACAAAGTGGTTGTTTCTACCTAAAACCTGTCTTTTCCTGATAGGATTATTGTTTAAAATGGCCCCATAACAAGGCAGGGGTTTATTTGGCAATGGCAGAAATTAATTTTGCTCCTTACTTTCAAAGTCATTAAAGAACCGAACTTTCTTTTCTTGACTAATAATTGCTGCTTCACTAGCCCTTGGGCACAAGATACATTTTATTGATGTTACTCATTGTTCTTTTACATATTCAGCAATGATTTACTGAGCACATGCTGTGTGTTGCACCCCTGGGTGCAAGGAGACCATTTTCGTTGGGTTTAAATGACTGCCTCCTCCCCAGGCATGTGCCCATTTCCCTTGGCGTCAGTCAAGGAGAAAGCTTTTCACTGTGGTTTCCTGGCCTCAGGGCTCCCCTGCTGGTCAGCTGTGCCTGCTTTCTATTATCTGCATGCTGCGTAGGGGGTAGCTCTATGAATAGCTTTGCTGATCCAAGTGAATTTGACAAGGAGAGAAAGTCGCTTTTGGTAGGTAATGCATGCTCCCAGGGAGCACCAGCCTCTCCTGGGAGGAGCCCAATGGCTTCCTAGTGCCCAGTTACACTTCCCTGGGCTGTCACCCCCCCCCATTCATTCAGAATAAAAATAATAAGTGTTTGAATGCTTTCTGAGCTGTACCCTGAGAAGAGTATATTCAACACCAAACAACAGGGAAGGATTCTACGAATTTTAGATTTGATAAGTAGAGTCAGTCTGAAATATATATTTGTACAACGCCAAGGAAAAGCTTGGTAACATCGATTCTAGTACCAGGTAAGAGCAGCAATGATGGCAGGCATTCATATAGCACCTGCTGTGTGCCAGGCACGCTTCATGTATATTACCACATTTTAGTCTTCTCTCTACCCAAGGAGGTAGGTGCCACTACTACTGACATTCTAGCCCTGGATCATCCAATTTAAAAGTTTGATTTACTGAGCTCTTCTGGGATAAGCTCTAATTCATCTTTGTTATCACAGAGTACGTCTTTCCCTCTTGCCTCCCCATTGTGAGAGGCAGTCCAGCTCTGCAGACAGACTGCCCTGTTCTCTATCTTGGTTCGTGACTAACTAGCAGTGTGACCTTGAGCAAGTCATTGTCTCCTCTGTGCCTAAGTTTCCTCCTCTGTAAAATGGGGATGATCAGGGTACTACCTCAGCAGGTTGCTGTGAGGATTAAACAAGTTTACATATTAAGACACTTAGAGGAATGCTTTGTACATGGGACACACTATTATTTTTATTATTAGCTACTTTTTTCTTTCCAGCTTCATCTGCCAATGCCCCCTACCTAATAGAGCAGTCATGCTGAGCTGCTAGAAGTCCCCTGGACCTCCTCAGCTCCCCTAGTTCAGTGCCTTTGCGCATGCTATTTCCCTGACTAGCACAACCTTCCCATCCTCTCACTAATTTCAGCTTACATGTCCCCTTCTACAGGACCTCCCTTTAGTGCCTTCTGTTATTCTCCATGTAGCTCTTTCCTCCATTTTTTGTGCTATAAGTAGACTTTTACTATTTATCTATCAGAGGACTTGATGATTAACAACTACCTAATGTTTACTGAGCACTTACTATGTGCCTGGTATTATTTTTCTTGTTTTCCTTTTTCTATGTTGACAGCTCCATGAGGTTTGGTTATATTGTGTTACAATTATTTCCACATCCATCCTCCCCCCACCCCTGCCCCTGTAGACTGGGAGAGTAGCTTGTCCATCTGTGTGTATTGTTCATTTTGTATCTCCAGGACCTGGCAGCGTGCCCAGTTAATACACAGTGGGCACTCCATAAATGTGTCAGCGGATGCAGTTTTATCAGCAACTGTTTACATTCAAATAATAAGCTAATTGAAAGTAATTCTTCTTTTGTGTAATCTTCATGCTTTCCCCATTGCAGAAATTCACTCTCAATATTTTAGAAAGAAATGATAAGCAAGAAGAAGGATGTTCAAGTCCCACCCCTCCCGGCCCTGGAGAATCTAAACAACTTGCTTAGGGTTACACAGCTACTCAGAAGCCAAACTGAGAATCAAGGTCAGGCCATCTGGGGACGGAGCTGAAGCGTTTAAAGCTGCATGATACTGCTGCTCCTTCTCCCCCCACTCCCCCCCACACGAACAAGTTGGAAGAGTTGAAATTT
This sequence comes from Furipterus horrens, assembly GCF_987537825.1. Lineage (NCBI taxonomy): Eukaryota > Metazoa > Chordata > Mammalia > Chiroptera > Furipteridae > Furipterus > Furipterus horrens. Next base: position 6,060,015 of record NW_028327182.1, read on the forward strand.
GAAATGAAATCTACCATTCCTATAACGGTGCAATGCATGAAATCTACCTTTAAAAAATTCCCAGAATTCAGTCTTTCCGTGCCTTTGCACTTCCTGTTCCATCAGTTTTTATTGTTTTTTGTTTGTTTGTTTGTTTGTTTGTTTTTTTACAGTAATCCAGGTGAAGAGGCAGTGCAATGAGGTCAGGTGGAGGGAGCGCAGCTTCTAACTCAGACAAGCGTGGGCTGGGATCCCAGGCAGGCCACGGGGGGGTGTCACCAGGGACCGCTTGTGTAGCTCCCTCATTCTCAGCCTTCAGTGAACGGGAGATAATGAGAAACACTTCTCAGCGTTTTCCCGAGTAAAGAGGTCAAGTGCCTGGCGCTTGATTCGCGGTGGGTTCTGTTGGTACATCTCTCCTGGGGGTACCCTGTGGCTTGCCTGGAGAGCAGCCTTGCCAAATTGTTCTCCACGACTTCGCAAGGGTTTGTTTGTCCCACTCCTTCATTTCCACTCCCACGGTAATTTAACTTCCCTACTATTATTAGACGTCTTTAGCAACTTGCCTCCCGGCCATTTTCCTAAAGATCCAACCTCTTCTCCAAGGGATCTGTTTGGAGATGAAAGAGAAAAAAAGGGGCGTATTTAAAACGTTAGAGCAATTTCCCTTTCAGAGGGGACCATCGCTTTCCCTACCCACCGTTGATGTTTCTTATTCGCTTTCCTCGCGCGTTCCTTCTCAGTCGATCCATATCGCCAAACCGCACGCGCCGGCGCTCGCGCAAGATGAAAAGAGACAGCCATGGAGGAGCCGCTGGACAGCTTGGCAAATGTTTCTGATTTCCGCGATCCTGCAGCTGCTTTTGGAAATTGCACAGATGAGAGAATCCCTTTCAAGAGGCACTACCTCCCTGCCATTTACAGCATCATCTTCCTGGTGGGCTTCCCGGGGAATGCCGTGGCAATTTCCACGTACGTTTTCAAAATGCGGCCTTGGAAGAGCAGCACCGTCATCATGCTGAACCTGGCCTGCACAGACCTGCTGTACCTGACCAGCCTGCCGTTCCTGATCCACTACTACGCCAGCGGCGAGAACTGGGTCTTCGGGAGTTTCATGTGCAAGTTCATCCGCTTTGGGTTCCACTTCAACCTCTACAGCAGCATCCTCTTCCTCACCTGCTTCAGCATCTTCCGTTACTTTGTGATCGGTCACCCGATGAGCTGCTTTTGCGTCCACAAGCCTCGATGGGCCGTGGTGGCCTGTGCTGCGGTGTGGGTCATTTCCCTGGTGGCTGTCATTCCCATGACCTTCCTGATCACATCGACCACCAGGACAAATAGCTCTGCCTGCCTTGACCTCACCAGTTCAGACGACCTCACGACTATCAAGTGGTACAACCTCATTTTGACCGCTACCACTTTCTGCCTGCCCCTGGTGATAGTGACGCTTTGCTACACAATGATTCTCTACACCCTGACGCAGGGACCTCAGACTCAGGGCGGCCTTAAGCAGAAGGCTCGGAGGTTAACCATTCTGCTACTTGTCGTGTTTTATATATGCTTTCTGCCCTTCCACATCTTGAGGATCATCCGCATTGAATCTCGCCTGCTTTCCCTCAGCTGCTCCACGGAGAATCAGATCCACGAAGCTTACATCGTTTCTAGGCCGCTAGCCGCCCTGAACACGTTTGGGAACCTGTTACTGTACGTGGTGGTGAGCGACAACTTTCAGCAGGCCATCTGCTCAATGGTGCGGTGCAAAGCAAGGAGAGGCCCGGGGCAAGCAAAGAAAATCGGCTACTCCGACAACCCTTGAGCCTGCTGCTACTTTCCCTGTAATTCCTAGGAAGGCCGGACTATCTCCCTCAATGGAACGCTGCTCAGTAAATACAGCAGTCCCTCTCTACATCGCGGGTCACTTATCGCAGGATTTTTAAAAATATTATATTTAATTATTTATCGCAGATTTTTCACTATATCGCGGGATTTTGCGGGACTGTACAGTAAACACTAAAATAAATGTAAGGTTCCTACTTCGTGGATTTTCACCCATCGTGGGGGTGGAGGGACGGGTCTAGAACGTAATACCCGCGATAAGTGAGGGATCACTGTCCCGTGTATTCAGGTAATGGTGTGTCAAAGCTGGGATGGAACAGCCAGGAGGCCTTTGCACCCCATTTATTGAGATCCTCCATTGGGTAGATATACAAATGAGATGAATACATATTAGTCAAGGATTGAAATGTAAAGGGGGAACTATGAGAACTCTGGGTCACGTCAGAGAACACTTGCCCAGGGTCTCTCAGCAAGTGAGTGCCAAAACAGGAGAACACCAATTTTTTGTTCCTAGTTCCATGCTCTTTCCTACCAGGGCCTATTTGTATTGAACCCCAGACTATTCAAGGCATTATTTGTATCTTTTTCAATAGTCACTTTTTAAAATATTTTGTATTTTTAAATATTTTTTTAAAACTTTGTTTTGAGGTTATGAAACTCTAGTTTTTTTCACTAGGCTTTATCCCGTTTTGTAGATTAAAGCAAGTCAGTACCATACACTGAGTTAATTCAAACATGTCAATGCAAATAACTACAACAAATACCTGCAGGAAATTTGGAGTATTATATCTTTATTGTTGTAGGTCATTCTCCAAGTTGTTATTGGAGTTACACAAATTATCAAGTTGTATTAGTTATTATCAACATGTCCTGGGGAAGGAGGGGGTAGTTTGGGGGATTAGAAGTACTTTTAAATATCATGTATATATTGGGTATTAAATAAAATCTCTCTGTGGGAAAATATTCCAGGAAACACTAATTCTCTTTATATACCTTTCTCTTGTGGGACTATCATGAAAATATGACTTCTATTACAATAGCAAAAGCTATTTTTGAATTGTGTATGTGCTTAATTATCGCTCAGTGTAAATATCTGAGAAAATGCCTAGTCTGAGCATTTGAAACCCTAGCAAATATGTTGATATAATTAATAAACTAATTTTAAAATCATTGCATAGGCTGGTAATATATTTCTGTGAAAATGCAGCTTTGCCACAATTCTATTTACATGCAGATTATGTTCTCCGTGTTTAGGGAACAGAAACAATGCTAAGACT